>NC_069122.1:44285858-44603267 GCF_026914265.1 Mya arenaria
AGTTAAGAAATGCCTTGAAAGTTTTAATGAATACTGGCACGAGTATATTTTTTTTAAAGCTTAATCAACATCGAATGATAATGTATCACGAGTGTTCTTCTGACTTTAATGTTTTATGAAATTAGTATTATATGTCATGTTTGAATAAAGCTATGTAAAATTTATGAATGTTTGAATATGTAAGATGCTTATTTTTTCACAAACCTTCATAATCATTTAGACCTTTTGAACTTTAGGTAAAAGAAATAAAAAAATACAAGTCATTATTATAATCTGTAGTTCCTTACTTCTTTTGTCTTTCTTAAATATTTGAATATTTCGTAATGCAAATAAAGGTAAAATGACCATGTTAATGTATTGAATGTGTTTATTTCATGTACTATTTATAATATAATACGATATAATATAATACATGAATGTTTGTTAGATTAAAGCTATATGCATGTGTATGCAACTGTATCCTTTGTTATATTGTTAGCTGTATTTTGACAAAAATAAAAGAATATTAGTTTTAATATGCTTGATATCACACACTGAATAAGTGATCGGTAGGTAAGCGAAAAACGTGGTCATGAACATCCTTCTCTGAACTCTCATCTGATCACTCTTCGGAATGTTCATCAGGATGTTCCTCTGAATTATTTTCATACATATCGGGTGTGATCGTTGTGGTCCCGTTGTTAAATTGATCATCGGACGTCTCAGGTGTAGATGTCGTGGTCTCGTTGTTAAATTGATCTTCAAACATCTCAGGTGTAGATGTCGTGGTCTCGTTGTTGAATTGATCTTCGAACATCTCAGGTGCAGATGTCGTGGTCTCGTTGTTGAATTGATCTTCAAACATTTCCGGTGTTGATGTTATGGTTGCATTGTTGAATTGATCGTCAATCAAACCGTCTTCCTCTTTCTTCAACAGTTTAATATACTCTTCCTCCGTCGAAATATCTCCATCTTCAGAATCGTAGCCCATATCTCTTACAATATCTTCATCAGATATGTGAACACGGCTTGGACCTTGAACTTTTGTTCCCGATGATGGTGGTCAATATATAAAAGGGGTCTTTCCAATCATAGGACCGGCTGCTACCGGAACTACTTGCGCACCGGGTGGGGGATGCATGTATGCCGGAAGTGCCATCTTGCTGGACTTCCCGATGGCTTCAGCTGGTGGACCACGTTCGAAGGAGCAATTTGATTGGCCATCATCCGTCTCTGAGCAGTTAACATCTTTAGAAGGATCGTAAACAAATGCAGCCGATGCAGCACCAAACATGGCGGCGTATGGGTCATACACGGGTCCCGGACTTCCAACAGGTCCCCATGGTCCGATATCTCCCTGTTCTCCTCATTCACTTTTTGGCCCCTTTTTACCCATTCCCCTTCTGGTCCTTGAAAGCCAGGTTCACCCATCGGACCAGCTTCTCCATAGAATCCAACGTCACCTGGAACGCCGGAGATTCCCTGGATGCCTAAGAAAACAGACACGAGATAAATATAAACAATACAACATTTATATCGAGCTATTAGTTTGATACAGTTCAGATAAATATGTTTTAATATTTTATTAAGCCTTAAGATTTGAACAAGCTCAGTGTTTCGCAAAATAGCATTTATGATAGCCAACTAAGCCATCACCAGATTTGCACTCACCCGATGTGTGTTGTTAAGCAAATACATACAGTTAAAAGCTATAGCTATCGTATATAACTGAAATAATATTGTCATCATAAACTGCTGCTATAAAGAACAAAAGTGTACAACTTTGGACTAGAAATACGTATTTTAGTCATTGTAACTAATTATACCCGAGGGTAAAACTTAAGTAATGGGGTATATTAGTTCATACATATTTGGAATTGATATCATGTGACTTTTCGGTTTCTTTCAGTCGGTTTTGATCCGGTTAAGATCTAACAATGTATTCTGTATACTACAAACCTAATTTAATTAAGCATACCTTGCATCCCCCAGTCTCCAGTCATCCCCAGATCACCTTTAATGCCTGGAGGCCCGGGCATACCAATAAAACCCACATGACCAAGATACCCAGGAGGGCCTCTCAAACAGTGTATGCCATTTACACCTGCCCTGCCTACGTCACCGATAATCCCAGGGATTCCGTCGTATCCAGGGAAACCCTTTTCACCTATCCCGCCCGGGAAGCCGACAAAACCTGTAAGTAATAAATACACACGAAATAAGATTGCACAATTGCAAAAGAAAAACACTTTAGGAATTGTTTTCAATATCATCGTTCCTGAGTTTTTTTGAAGGTTATTTTCGGTATACAAGGAAAACTAAGGAAACAGAACTACCTTAATAAAATGACGGACACTTAACAGCAACGGCATGTCAAGAACACTGGTAGGAAAAATTGGTCATCGAGAACTTCGTTGAACTCTTAAGTTGATATAGATATTTATATACAGTTTTAGATTGTAGTGATATCATATGGGCCTTGGTGTCCAGGGATACCTGACGAGCACAAAATTGTCAGAGCTATCGATGATACCGGATGGTTGGGACCTAACTCTTGGTGTTGTTTGTCTCTTAATAGTGCAATGGAAACTACAGGACAAGCCAAGTAGTCAAACATTCAAAAATACACCGTGATTAGAGGCAAAAAGCAAGGGGGGTGGGGCAGACATAACTAAACTAGAGACACAAACGTACAAACACATACACAAATTCACCAAAAGCTTACCACACACCCATCAAAATAGTTGTACCGATAAATTATGGGATTACCGCTCTGGAACGGTCAGTGGAAAACCACTGGAATCCGATATTATAATACACGCTTTATGTGCCAGAACTCGCTTATTTCACTTTGAACATAATTTGTACTGGTCCTTGCTTTTTCGTTATGTTAATACGTGTTTAAGAAGAGCTATGATGATGAAGTAAGTTATGCCCAACGTTAAGCTTATGCAGGATGACAACTGCGGCTCGATTACGATATTGCTTTAAAAAGATAAAAACGTTTCCATTTTCTTTTTTTTACAAATTCTTTGTTAAGATTGCTTTGCTGTATAACAGGTTACATACGTCTACCAAAGACAAAACTCACATATGACGATGGAAGACCGCGAGTACATCATATTTAGCGAAACTTAATGCATATTTGATGATGGAAGACCGCGAGTACATCATATTTAGCAAACCTTAATGCACATATGATGATTGAAGACCACGAGTGCATCATACTTAGCAAAACCTAATTCACATATGATGATGGTAGACCACGAGAACATCATATTTAGCGAAACGCAATGCACATATTATGATGATAGACCGCGGGTACATCATATTTAGCGAAACGAAATGCACATATGATGATGGTAGACCGAGAGTACCTCACATTTAACGAAACTTGATGCACATACGATGATGAAAGACCGCAAGTACATCATACTTAGCGAAACGCAATGCACATATGATGATGGTAGACCGCAATTATTTCATATTTAACGAAACGCAATGCACATATGATGATGGTAGACCGCGAGTACATCATACTTAGCAAAACTTAATGCACGCATGATGATGGTAGACTGCTAGTACATCATACTTAGCGAAAATTAATGCACATATGATGATGGTAGAGCGCGAGAACATCATATTTAGCGAAACACAAAGCACACATGATAATTGTAGACCGCGAGTACATCATATTTAGCTAAACGTAATGCACATACATATGATGATGGCAGACCGTGAGTGCATCATATTTAACGAAACTTATTGCACATATGATGATGGTAGATCGCGAGTACATCATATTTAACGAAACCTAATGCACATATAATGATGGAAGAGCGCGAGAACATGGTATTGTACGAAACCTCATGCACATATGATGATGGACGACCGCGAGTACAACTAATTAAGCGAAACTCGATGTACATATAATAATGGTAGACCACAATGACATCATATTTAGCGAAACTCGTTGTACATCAAATAATGGTAGACCGCGAGTACATCATATTTAGCGAAAATTAATGCACACATGATTATGCTAGACCAGGAGTGTATTCTATTTAAACATATCAAAACACATTTTATTTATAATCGTACGGACAAAACAGTAACAGAAAGCTTTTGTTGATGTTGTGTTTTGGGCTTATGAAATCAACCATTATGATTGCATATAAAATACTTAACAATTATACATAGTGATTTCTTTACCCTTCATCTATTATAATAAATAGAATACATATAAAAGGCATTTCACTTCTTTCAATGATATAAGTCTAATACTATATATTTAAGCAATGTATGAATAGTAAAATAAAGATGTTCGTTTTTTTTCTTGTTGTTTCTAATATTAATATTATAATATCTAATAGGGTACTTTGAAATCACTGAGCGATATAAGGACGTTATATTTATATTCTTTTATTTGATAGTTGGGTTCCTCTAAAACAGTAGTTTTTACCTTGGGGACCCGGCTTGCCAACAAAAAGTCCAAGTCTATGATCAACTACCCCTCTCTTGCGTCTGCTAAGAACTGAAAAAAGCGAAGCAAAAGTTATTGGAATGGTAGATAAATCTGATTTAAAACCATAGGATTATCTACGCTCTACCGCAAGCTGTTCAGATAGAGCACCTCCTTTAAATTTTGTGGTAAATAAAAAAAACCTACAGCATAAACTACTAGAAGAAGATCCTGGATGGGAGGTCCTCTGGAAGCACTTACTCCTTTCAAAATAAAAAGATTCTCGATTTGATAGATACTGTTCATTGCCATTAACTAAATATAGAGCATCGCCAATGCCACTTAGCATCGGCCTTTAAAACGGTAATCGTTATGAAAATGATCTCGTAGGACAAAGACATAAATAACTGAACTACGGACCAGGTACGAACTTAGTACTTAAGGCCAGTTGAAGTGAAATGAGGACATATTCTTGACGAGAGCCGGCGGTAAAACACAATCATATTTATGGTGGTGATGTTTTTTTTTAAAAAGACACAATGATGTAGTTTTTTTTACAGTTTTGGAAGTTTTGCGTTATCCAATCTTGAATTTGTGTGCGAGTATCTGCTTCAATGGAATGATCTGTTCACTATATTAATTCTAATACACACTCCATATTCCCTCCCCCATCCCCATTAACCGTTGCTTCACAGTCATACAGCAGTATAATTCACTAGGCATTAAAATTCCGTTTCATTATCTCATTTACCGGTTGATTTAAAGTCAATGAGAATGTAGTTTCTGTTGTCTATTGCAGACATGGAAAACGAAAGCTCCACCTCACATACGCAAGCATCACACGTGCGCCAATTGTACCTTGAACATATCTTAAACGCTTGATCTAAATAAGTTATTATAGAAATATATCATAGGATAAATGAACAGATTCTCGTCACAGGTGTTATGTCCCATCATTAAACGTCTTTGTCTTTTATCAGTAGTGATCGCTATTGTTTCTGGTGTCGAAAGTCCCGATTAGTTAAACTGGTGAACTGTGCCTATTTGAAAAGTGGAGTATCCAAAAAATACCATCAAGCACTGAGACATAACATATCCATGACAAACCCGGTTAATCTGCGTAACGGGAAATGACGTCATAATGAAATAAGCGAAATTAGAATAAACGTGAATAAAGTAAAAACATGGGTTATCGTTGTTGACAACGGTTGTGAATAACAGTGCTACCACTTCGAAATTGTCTCTGTGAATCTATTACCCATGAAGCGGTTTATACACATTTATATCAGTGCTTTATCACGTGCACGCAATTCAAATTTCATTGGTCGTAAAAGTCATCACGTGTAAATAGAATAAAATCAATATTTTATAGAAAAGGCAAGCACACTTTGGAATAGTTCTCTTTTTTGTGACAATGACAGTTTAATGAAAAAATAAAGTAATGTTACATTTAGTTCCTAATGTTGTGTTGATTTTTTTGGAAACAATTACATTTTCAAAGGTTTTCCTTTCGTTGTCCTGGTAACCAGAGACATACGTTGATGACCTAGACGTAAATTAACTTCACAATCGTACAATTACTAGTGGTTCTTGACATTGAAATAATTCCTAGCTCATCTGAGCACAAACAGCACATGTGGAGCTGTGAGGATTGTTGGATTTCTGTTGTTTGTCCGTCGTTAACAATTGATATTTCTAGAAACGTTTGAAATGATGTTGAAAGTGCGCATTGTCAAATGTACATGTCCGTCAGTTTGACAAAAAGGCGAGTATATATGTTACGTCATACGACGATTTAATTTTCTGATTGTCCCAAATGACGGTGTTGCGCGTTGTCGTAACATTAATCCCAGAAGGCAATGTTCACCTTTAATTGCCGTAAATGAACTGCGTTATTCAAAACGAGGCTGATGTGTTCATCACTAAGATTTTCTTTCATGCTTCGCTTCTAAAGGATCACACTTTCATAACTGATGAACACAATAAGGGAGATAACCTTGTCTTTCCCCAATATCAAATAGTAAGTAATGCGGAATTGTTCTATTAACTCAAAATACAACTTTAAACCTTTGAATTAATAATTTCCTTAATATAACATTGTTCCCATCTAACTATAGCAAACTTATATTTATATGATTGAAAGAGACTTTCAGGTCTATACATGCACAAAACAACTTTTTTTGTTCGAAACAAACAGATACTATAAAGGTATCTTTAAACATAATGTATATTGTCGAAAAGCTAAGTCTCAAAACGGCTTGAAATTTGCTTATTATTATCACATTTTAACATATATTTAATGAGTCTATTATCTAAATTGATAAACGTATTTAAAATTAGTGCATGCACATGTTTACCAAACATAAATTATGAGAGATAAATTTTTAACTGCTTACTAAATAATGCAGTTATGAAAAATACTACTAGCAAGATTGTAACCGTGTGTTTAATAGATGAACACGCACATTTTATAAATAAATTGCTTGTTGGACCTGATAGGGATCAACTATCGTCTCATAACGTAGAAATACCGTCTTGTCTGCACCCTTCTTTCAAGTTAAACATGGTATCACATGAACCATTGTTCTTGATTGTTTTTTATATTCATTAATCTATTTCGGTTATTTAAACAATTGAATAAATTGCGGTACATATTATTTAGGGTGAGTGCGCATCTTTTGTATAGACGTAAATAGCTTGGCATTCCAAAACAACTAAGCAATTTTATTTGACGTTTATTGGTGCATACAATTATAAGTTAAATAATTAATGGTACACCGAGCAAGATTGAAAAAAAATAATTTTAAATTGATATATTATGAATTAACTATGAAAGCTCTTGATATTATAATTGTTTTGTTTCTTTTTCTTTACTTTATTTCTTATATTTTGATAATGCCAAGTTTTTTTATCATGACTATACTATACATTTTGCTAGTCAATTGACATCAGTCTCTTATCAGCAAAATCTTTTCTTGAATATGTTACATTGATGAGTTTTATAGTAGAAAGTGGTTTAAAAAACGTCGCTGAAGTTTTCATTGTACTATAAATACTAGAATATCTAAACATAGATAACTCTGATGTAAACTGAAAAGAAATGTGATAATCAATTTATTATATTCATATACAATCATAGTTCACTTGTATATGTATGTGTTGTATCACTAATTACATAAACAAATCAAAGTACAAATCAGATAATAACATTGTTTTGACCAGTAATGTATGTACACGTAACTAAATTTGTCTATGTATACACTATTCAGTTTATAAAATTCGCCTCTCTATTATAACTTATTTTAATTTGTGAATATCCCCATTCACTGACCATTCATTTCGGATAAAAAATGCTAATAAATTTTATTTTAAAGAAGGTATATGAACTACTACTTAAATGTTGAAATTCATTTAGGGGGTATTTATGCGATCTTAAGTGCCCTTGGTCAAACTGTCGATTTCCATGAAGCGCGGTTTTCACATTTTAAATGTTAAAGTAAGACCAGTAGTTCTGTTCAACGATCGATATTATTACGCCGGTAATTCATCTAGGGATGCTAAGGGAAAAAGTAAATGAAGGTTTAGTATGTAAAGAAGAGTACTTGTGAATGTAAATATGAATTAGTAAAATCAGTTATCAATATACGATGCATTTATAACCAACATGAACACAATGTTCACAACAAAACATACACAATTGCACAAACTTTAAAAAAAAAGTTTCTTTCTGACAAACCTTGTTTCTTTTAATTAAAATCTGATAAGTGATAATATAATATTACATGTATAACATACGCACCGATAGATTTGACGGTACGGATGAACGGACAGACAGACGGAAGGACTAGGGCAGTTCTATATTGCTCAGTTTTGGGGCATAGAAATATTGAGTACTAGAGAAGGCATTTTGACCTTGGTTATACAAAATGTAAAACATAATAAAATAGTTGTGGGGCAGAAAGCCACTGTGGGTCGAAAATCATAATTATTGAATACATACAATAAAGTACAGCACTGCACCATTAACAAATTAATATGTCAATGTTCTTTTCGGTTATAAAATGCTCTTTACATCTTGTTTTATTTAAAAGAATCCATAATTGTGCGACCAATGTAAATGCATTCTTTGTCAGGTCCAGTTTATGTCAGAAAGTCTATCTTCAAATGGTGAACCTTTCCTGTTGCTTTCTCTGTTGCCTCGACATCGATTTCCGTCCCTCCAAAAATGAATCGTACCTTTACCCATCTGTTTGTTCCGCTGCCACATATTGGTATTTCAAGGTTCCCAAACTGAATACACCCCGGGTCTGTCGTATACATGGGATTCTTATCGTACGTTGTGAAAATTGAAAGGCGGATGCAAGTTTGGTGAGCATATAGGGGATGATATATCATGTTAGATTGTGCTTTGCCAACAGTAAGTTTCTGTCCGATTTCTACATGTTTTTCAAACACATTGCGGCATCGGGCTTTTCCTTCATAATATTTCTTCTTGGTCGCATCATGTTTGATTTCATCAAATAATTTGGACGTTTCAACACCATATGTCAGTTTGCTAATACGTTCTTTAATAGCGCTCGGGTAATGTCCAAATATCACAGCTCCTTTCAACACTGCCAGGCTTGCTTCTTGTGGTACGATTCTTTTCACAGCTCCGAACTCCGTGCTAACGGCGTGTTAAAGCATAGGTGACTCTGAAAATCCACCTACCATCAAAATAGCTTCTACACCCCTGTTTACTGGCAAACTTAGAATGTTCTTCAAGTGCTCAACAGTGCTTGAAACGGATGTATCGAAAAACCGTTTGACAACGCTAGCGTCGATCATGACCTTCTCGTTTTTCATTGACACATATTAACAGTAAAACGGATTTTAAAACAAATCTTATTTCATTAATTGACTAGACATCGCCTATGTTATATATTACTGGAAATGCATGATTTTCAGGTTTAATGATATTTTGTTTAAGGATATTTTTATGCGGTGATTGTTTTCTTGTCTTATTAAAAAAAAATCATAGTGTAACATAATGAACGTATATGCCATTTTAATGTTGATGTTGATGTCTACTATATTTATTTCAATTTATGAGTAAAGAAATCAGAGACTTCTAAAGTAAAGTATTGGTAAGTATTGCAAACTGTATTTTCTTTTTTATTGGTATATCTATGTATTACCTGATCGTGAATGATAACGACTTGCATATATATACATAATTAAAAAGAACAAATCATTCTTAAACATTCATTTTCCGACGAAATATATTAGTAGATACCATGTAACAGTAGAACAAGTAGAAATATTTTACCAAATCGGCATAAGACATGTTCTTGATGAGGTCACACAAGGCTCGTCCCTGTCGTTTCTCTATCAAGGAGCACAGGGACTGAGGAAGGGGAATAATCGTATTGCTGTCCTTGTCTGGAGAAATGGACCGCTTCTTGTTTTCGAATCGACGAAACAATTCGATGTAATCGTCGAGGTGTTTACGCTTTAAATCGGCCATGGCGTCGAACCCTGCACATAAAAATACATATCTATTGTATGTTTCACGATCTGTAGAACAAATATGTTCAGAATTGTTCTATTCATTTTTATTGAAATGCCATCAAAATTGTCTTACCTTTATCAAACTTGATCACAGTTCCAATGGCAAGAAATATAATTTGGGTTTAGAGTTGAAACCTTTTGAATTTATTCTTGGAAATTATTTCTTAAAGCGATTTTTCATTAACAATAACGCCAATCTTCAACTATGTTCAGCCAAATAAAAATCAACATTTCTCCGAGACGGACTGACCAAATGTATTAAAACTTTTAGGATGTCTTCTTGAGGTAATATGAAACCATAATACGTAAATACAAAAAGATTGAATTACCATACTATACTCAATAGTACCTTTCTTTTGAATCCCTGACGATGATTTATGCATGTTCAGTATAAATGTATGTTAAAAAATCCATATGCGTTGTTTAAAGAACATTAATTATGTTACCTGCAATGTCATTGATAAACCCTTTGAAGGCTTCGTCGACCTTAGTTCCACCCCAAGCACCGCCGCTCGCCTTGTACAGTTCCTTTACCTCCATCGACTGCAACACTTCATGGACGGTAATATCTATTGTCCCACCTTAAATTATAGAATACTTCCTAGTTTCTATACATAGCAACATGACATTATGTTTTCACTATGAATGTAATTTCTTAAGGGATACGAGACACACATATGCGGATTCTGGATGACTAGTGACCCCTAAAATGGTATCATTGTAATGGGATTTTAATCTACAGCAAGTATATGTAGACATTATACTGTAAATCGTTTCACAAACATGTTACTTTCTCCTCCTAGGCCTTCTTAACTGGTAAAACTGGCACGTCCGATTTATAGTTGTAATATAGAGCAAAAGAAAAACACTTTTTTATCAATTAAGTTTTTTATTAGAGTTGTAAGTAATTAGTTTTTTTAATTAAACTTATTAGTAAATGAAGTTATTCGAAAACTAACCTATAAGTTGGTTGATGCCTGAAACGAAACCACCGCCAAAAGAAACAGAAGCAGGAAATTAACATTCGTTATTTATTTTTATTACTATTACCACGTAACAGAAGAATTATACGGCTTTGCGTAGCATGAAAACATTTTTTTTTTCATTTCAATTTAAGTGAGGTTCCGGCTTCGCGATTATCTGAGCATTGACAATGTATTTATACACACATGAACCGCATTTCTAAAATATTGAATGTGTTTCTCGTTTCACATTTTATATGTGAAAATGGTATATTGATACAACAGAAATACCATGTTAGCGCGCATATAAGGAAAGGCAAAAAGAGTGTGAATATAGAGTTAATAAACTTTTTTAAGGTCGTTACCATCTGTAAAGGCCCGTAAAATGGTTTACAGCCCGTGTGCTTAGCACGAGGGTTTTAAACTATTTTAAGGGCCTTTGCAGATGGTAGCTCGGACCGAAAAAAGGGTAAATTACCGTTTTTTTTGCATAGAATATACACCATGAGAAACGTTTGTGTTTAAAAAAAGCTGTTTAATATCACGAACATGCAAAAATAGTTCAAACAGTTCAAAATAACTTCCATAACAGGTAAGCTGTGACGTCACGAGGGATGTCATTAAAAATGTTTTTCATTTTTAAGCTCGATAAGGGCAGCTTCATTACTCGGCAGTTTTGCTTTTGTTTCGACGCCATTTTTTGCAGTGTTCATTCGTTTGGAAAGTGTTTTGTTTTGGAAATTTATTGGATTACTTGTATTATTTACACACAATACCTATTGGGTAATCGATTAATTACCGATAAATTCCTACTTTAACATTTGTTTGTTTTAACAACTGATTTAAGCCTTAAGAAATGTTAACATGTATCTGCAGCATCACATATTTCATTTTTTTTTAAATTTATTTGTTCATTGTATACTTCGTAATGGAGTCATGTCTATAAACGTAGTTTGTTCTAAATAAAAACGAAAGAAATAGCTCAAATTCGGAGGTGGCAAACGTTTTAGACTTAATATAGTGTTTTTAAAGGAAGTGAATAGTCAAAACAACTTCAGAAAGTACTATTTAGTAAACACATATCACTTTGCCAGGACAAAAACAACTCAAAAGAAAATATGTTAGCTAAATGCGGTGTATTTCATTTGTTGATATTTGTATACAGCTATAAATGCTGAAATTTATTTTTGTGCAAAAGACGGAATCGTTGACCCACTTAAGGTCAAAAACCGTGTTTTAAAACGGTGAAAATGGTGCTCAGTGGGCATTGTTATAATGCTAGCCTTGAAAGCGCTAATGTAAAACAAAAAGCCGGTCATTAACGGCACGTGAATTTACTATATAATGCACTTTTTCTTTCGATAAAGACCGGGTCTTTTCGTTTTAACACACCACGATAAGGGACCGAAAACACACATTTTATGCAATAATATTACTTTAACTACTATAACTTGTTCTACTACAACTTCCAATAATATTTTTCCTTCAAAAATATTGTAAATCTATTAAAACAGTTCCAATAGAATGCTTACAGACGTTCGTTTCTTTCTCGTACTCGTTAGATAAATGATGCATGCTCAGTTTGAATAGAGGGGTTACCGAACCAGCTTGTACGAGTACGATCTACCTTATCCAGTTACATGTATTATGCAAACGCATAACTAAGTGTAGTTTGTACCTAGTAATGATGTAAAATATTGTATGCACATTCTTAAGGTATGAAAGTGCTTGTGCAAGGTGCACTGCAACCAATACAGATAGAAATACTAGATTCGCACGAGATTACTCAAACCTGTGTAAAAGTTTAAGCAATTATTAAGCCTATTGGCAAACAATTTTAAACTTGTACATTGTACACATGACCTTTAAAAAGGACCTTTAAAAAGGAGTTATCCCATATACGTAAACGTTCAAGTAGAGTTTAGCAATCTCTCAAATTCAAGTCACGGAAAACTTGGGGCAAACAAAGAATAAATATTTACTCTCGAATACACATAGGAACGGAGCGAGGCAGAGCTGAGACACATTTGTTTAGAAAAAAAATGTCAATGAGTCATGTTGGAACATTATGCGGAAGGTCCGGGGTTACGTGTAACTATCGCAACTGCCAGTTATACCTCCCGCATCCAACACCAGATATCTCTGTTTAGCTTTCAGTTTGCCGAGCGACGTTTTATTTCCCCTTCGTTCGACTGGTAGGAGGCGACAAAACTATGACGCTGCCTCTGGTTCTAGAGCAACAGTGAGACTTTTTTCTTCGATTCCAGCCTTCAGGAAAAACGCAAATTAGTGAATGTTCCAAACACTAAACATAATACAATTCTGCACGCATTGTACTTTCCTCCTAATTTAATGCTTTGCTCAAAGTTGATTATAATTTAAGATAAGATTGTTAATCATTCAATATATTCATACACTATGATAAATTGTCGTATCGAAAAAGATAAAGAACGACGATATATCAGATGTTTACAAAATTAATCAATAAAAGAATACAGGGTATCTGCGATCTATATTCACTCAATCTTAAGACGACATTTCCTTTCTTAACAAAATGCTTATAAATACATTTCCTTTCATGTCCTCTGCACACCACATTGTATCGAGTATCTAATAATCGATTAACAATTCTAAAAATACTAACATTGTGTTAAAAGCTCTTAATCGTTTATTGATCGTTTATGGCTTTCTTATACCTGTTTAGCGGCTTCTCTCATAAACTGTTTGGCAGCATTATCCCAGATTGCTGGCACAGTCAACACCCAGTGTATCTCATTCTCTCGTATTGTGCCAGAAATTCTGTCGTTTGAAACTCGTAAAAGGTCGTCCTTGAGCCATCTTCAAATAAAAAAATAGAATTTGTTTTATGTTCATTAATGTTAACTTGTAGTTAACACTCTATTCTAATTATAAAGATTTATTACCACTCGTCTGATGTATAAAACGTATATTTCTTGAGAGATATAAACCGTAAATTCGAGACATATATAAACAGTATATTATTGACAGATATATACAGCATATCATTGACAGATATTCTTAACAGATATAAACCATATATAATTCTTGAAATATGTAAACCGTATATTCTTGACAAATATAAACCGTATATTATTGACAGATATAAATCGTATATTATTGACATACATAAACCCTATATTTTTGACAGATGTAAACCGTATATTCTTTACAGATGTAAACCGTATATCCATGACAAATGTAAACCGTATATTCTTGACAGATGTAAACCGTTTATTCTTGACAGATGTAAACTATATATTCTTATAAAATATATTAACACTCTTGTATAAAGACATGTTGATTAGGTCATTTTTCCAAAGGCTAAAATTAGAGAATTTTGCCCTTAAGCCTACAAAAAAATGTGTGGTTAGGGTAACATGGCCCCCAATAATAGGTAGGGTAGGTAGGGATATTTTTAGGTTTTTAGTTTGGTACAGGTTTGTTTGCTTTGTTTTTGTCCCATTTCAACAGTATTTCAGTTACATAAGGGTATTTTTGGGGCTAAAGATTCGGTAACAATGGTTTTCCTTGATAAACAAACCCTTAGATTGATAGTCTGGCGCTCTCCCAACTGAGCTTGCAGAGTTTCGTTGTCATTCGTACACACCTTCCGAAAGCAACACATATTGATAATAAAATGGCAATATTGCCTTGGTTTAGCATCTCAAAAAACATTTCTCTGCCATCCCCCAAGAAGTAGAGTAAGGAATATTTTATAAACTTTACAAATGGCAACAGACCCAGGTTTCAGTTCAAGTTTGAAAATAAAGTCAAATTTTGTCAGGCACCAGCCTGTGTCAGAACTCATTTTATGTTTCCGTTTTATGCTAGTAGTATGTTTGCCCAGCTGATATTTTATTTAAACTTTTTCTTTTATGATTGCATCATTGGATAAAAACATGACAAGTGAAAAGGGTCATGTCTTGTCCTGCAGAGTGGGTTGGGTATATTAAAATTAGACGACATTCAATCGACAGGAATGTCGTACATTTGTTCTTCATGCAAATGGGTCCATGGCCCCTTGTCGGATGTTTACATGTCAATTTCGGATAAAGAGTGGGTTTTTTTTCGCAAGTCCCACTAAAAACAGTAGGGTCGGCGGTACTTTCCAGGAAGGGTCGGATGACCCGAACCACAAAACTTATTTTTTAGGCCCTATATTCAAAATAAGTGCCAGAACATCATTAATAACTTTCTTTAAGACTCTATAAGAATCAAGTTAATTCTAAATAGTCTATACATTTAATACATAGAATAATATAGAATGTTCTGAAGAAATCTTAAAAAACATGCTCAAGGTAGCAAAGGAGAAAACATACTACTTAAATGAATCTAGCTCACCTTACAGATAAGACCCAATATATTAACCATGAAGTAGTAAAGTTTAAATGCATAAATGAACATGTTGCAGTGTTATTTGATAAAGAAGCGCACACATTTTTCTGTACACGTATTTGGCTTACTTGATTGATAGTGCAAACACAGTTTGTGCAGAAAGATAACGACTGTTTTCGTCCTCAATAAGCATATCTCGTTCTATTTTTTGAAACAAAATGATATTATGAGTACATCAAATTAACCCAGATTGGTAGTTTGTTTGTAACGAGTTGCATGGAAAGTTTTAAGTGATATATAGGGTTAAATCAGAATTTTTCAAACGCTTTCGATTTGTTTTGAAGCTATGAAAGTTTTTAGAAACAGCTATTTCAATCAGCCATGTGGCCGAAGGGCGCCGCTAAATACTAGCATTCTATGTCAGTGTTTATTTCATCCATATATTTTACAAATTAAAAAAAAAATCATTTGAAGTTTTAAATTGATTGTACTCAAAACGAGAGCACAAACTTCATTTCAGTACGATACGTAATGATACATCATTGAATGGAAGATCGTAAAAGCTCTGATATCGAATTACCCAAAGGATTGCCAAATTGTTGTTGCCAAAAAGGATTGTTGATTGTAATCGACATGACCAAGTTAATATATATGGAGATTTCTATAAAGTAAGTCATGAATAAACTGTGTGTATAAATATTGGATCAGCACACTGAGTAAAGTTATGAATAGATTAATGGAATCAGCGCAGTTGGGTTAGAAAACAAAAACAACATGATTTGAAGGCGGATGAATTCCATAAATTAAATTTTCTCTCCTACTCTGGACTTTTACTTGCCTGGTTCCATAACTTCATTTTAAATCTTTTGAAGAAGTAGTACGATTCATGCTCGTCTTCGTCTATCAGTTCTGTATATCTTGTCTCCGCCTCAAAGCCAAATGCCTCCAGGGTTTTCCCATCGGGTTTTATCAAAACCGTTGTTGGTCCTTACCAAAAGAACATATATGTTCGTTTAATATTTTAACAAAAAAGCGCTTAAGTTGAATTATGTCCGCTTTCCGTAAGAAGTTATTTAAAATTCGTCATAATTTCATCTCATTTTCAAATAAGTGAAGCCTTTTGGTGCCATTTCAAATTATCTCTGACAGGATATAGACAAAAAAACCTTTGTGTAATTGACTGCATTCATGCCGTCTAGCGGTAAATGCATTGTTTAAATGCACGCAATTAAATTGTTATATAATTAGACATTACAAACCCTTCGTCGAATCATGTCCCTGCCACTGTTTTGCTGATATCTGTCTTGGATCATTTTTGTAGTCATGAAGCAAAGAGTACGCCCAACTTGAGTACGTCGTACCGAAATCTATGGCTGCAACCAGCATCGGTTTCGACTGTTTCAAATAGAGATATTTGGAGAAATCTGCATCGAATCGTACAAAGCAATTTCCATTCTTGTGAGTAAATGGCCTACCAAATAAATTGCAAAAATAGTATGGAGACCGCGGCGTACCTTTGGACCCTTTCCACATTGGCATTGCATAATATAGGTTTGCAATGTCGGGTTTTACGGCACAGAGAATGTTTGTCTGAAGTGTTGCATTCTAGCGCGTATTTTACATGAGTATTACAAAGTTTTAGCAACAGGATCTTTGAAATAGAGCACACAAAGAGCAATAAAGGGGCAGCACAATCCTCAAACATCAATGTCATATTTCGTGTAAAAAGTGTTATTTATTACTAATTTCTTTTCGCACGATTGTAACGACAGCTTATAAAAGCACGTTTGAGTCCATTCCTGGGTAGACACCGGCACGTGTGTCCATTATGAGGTTATGAAAACGGACTGATAATGTGATTTGACCCACATTCTCTTCAGCCAGAGACGGACAGCGTTCACAACACTTAATTCTACTATTGATGTCATTTTTTGTTTCAGTATCAAGTTTCTTCAATACAATCGAGCGTTAACTTACACGAAACATGTCGGGATCCCTTTGTCGTTATTGTCGTCGACTGGAATCAAATATAATGCGAACATGTAAATGGAAAAAAATGTTTGATGATATTCCTGATTAGAATTACTTTTTATTTTTGTTAAGTCGTTCAGTCCTTTACTGTTTGATGATTTCATTTGTTTTATTATTCCTCTTTCGGTAAACACTTTACTTGATAGGCAATACGGCCCATTTTCTTTCACAAGCACGTATATTATTGATGACCAATTTTCAAACATTGTAATTTTAATTGTTTTTTTTTCTGTTAACTGCTCAATTTACCTTAAGCGATCCTTTATCTAAACTCCATCACTTTCTAGTTCCACCTATCAAAATAGGAAGTAGTTTTTAAATACATACCGAATTCGTTGAAAGTACCTGTTGACGATTTATTGACAAAAAGGTCTGTCTGAGTATAAAGGTATGCGTCCAGAATTGCACTTTATGCTTAAAATACTGGCGCGGAACGTTGTAACGTATAAAATGGAACAAACAGCTGCTGAAATATTATCCTTATGGCCTCTAATCTTATAGCTGATACTACACAGGCGATATTTGTTATCTATTTATGAAGGCTAACCAATGAATAATCATGTGTTTATCTTTTATCTTTTATTGGTTTGTTTACAACACTACACCTGGCTCACCTCACCAACTCGTCCAAATTAACTTTTCTTTCATATAGGAGGAAAAAGTAATACAATACGCCCAAAATGCACCAATTCGGATCAGAAATCTGAGAAAAATGAACTTTTTACATATTGTACATTTACATATTTCAAAAACAAAAATATCGATCTTTAATACATACAAATAAAAAAACAAATTTACCAATACATTCAATGATATGTAAGGCAATCTATTATAACAAAAAATAAATAAAAAAAGGTTGTTTATCTTTGTAAACTTTTTCCAGTAATGTTGAGCGTTATTATGTCTATATTGCTTTAAAGTTTTTATTCTGTCGCCGAGGTATGTTTTCTTACAAGATTGTAATGCATTTGTATTCCGACAGAGCTTTAACAAGTAACAATATATTTTCATTCGAATGACAATTGCGATATTTGTTTAAAGATGTTAAAAATATGCTTCTTTTTTGACAGCATTCTTCAGTAAACAAAAGATTATTTCCAGGTTGTGTTATATTCGAGTTGTTGCATTATGGTAAATAGAAGTAACATTGTCCATAAGCTTGGAATATTGTGATAAACTAGAATCTACGTCACTACCCGTCGAACAATTAATCATAAAATAGTGCATTCAGTTCATCAACAAACACTTCGGTGCTTATTGCATTTATTGAATTATTCGTAAGATTAACTTGCCGTATAGTTGTGATTTAATGCTACAGAGTTTATCAATCTGTCAAAAACATTTTCTAACTGTAAGATAAATCTACCGCTACTTTCTGGTACAACATAAAATAAACCGATGAATAAATCATTATCTAGAAAGAAAATATTGCCATCCAACCGTATCAATAAGTGTCATCTTCACTTTGGAAGAACAAACTTTTATCATTCACATATATATCTTTTACATAAATAATTATTTCACCGGAAGCACGTTTAGAGTTTTTACTATTTTCCCTATGTAAACAAAAATGCTGAGCTTTTTGTACATTTAAATCAATAGATTCATTATACCATGTTTCAGTAAGCATAACTATGCTATTTTTTATCAAATATGGAAATGATTTCAGGACAATGCAGTTTGTTGCAATATTTAGACACTAAACACTGTATATTTAGGACGGCTATTTTAAGGTTAACCTTCTCCTGCCATTCCTAGCCAGAGTCAGCACCTCCTAAGGCTACAGATTCACCAACAGGGGCAGAGGTAATGTTTGTACCCGGATTATGTTGAAGGTTTTCACGGCGCGCTGAAACTGACTGTGTCCGACGTGGACCCGGCTTACGCCGGGTCGTTGATCTAGGAGTTTGGGAACCATCCTTACCCCCCGGCTGGGTTTTAGACATAACAATTGTGAGTTTTGTACCATTTTGTTTAGAGGCGTCCCGTGTTTCCTTATGTTTAAAGAGTGATGGTACAACAGTATCACGTGGCGGCTGCGGAAAGTCGAACACCATGTCCTTCTCGTGACTATTGGCTGTTGCCGTCGGAAAGGTTACATGAAGCGTAATTTGGGGTGTATTTCCGGAGGCATCAGCAGACGGTACACCCCCTACCGCCATGGCGTTATCTGGCATAACATCAAGCACAGTGTGGGATGGGTTTCGGGAATAAAACATAAACATTTTTCCTTCAAAATGGATATAAATCTCAGAGCTTAATAATCCTGTTAATATGAAAATAAATGCAACAGACACATCATACATTCCGTGATTGATTTGTTTTATTTGTAAACATTGTTGCCTGATTGATTCAACATTTCGTTTAGTTTGGACATTTGAATTCAAAGTTTTAACGAGCGTACGACAAACAAGCTTAAGGAACTACAGCGAGTTTCAGGTACTGGTTTATATTTTAACTCAAACTAGAATTCTGCTTTTCAGAAAAGGGTCATCTCCGGACCATACCAAATATGTATACCAAGTTAAAACCATGCAAGACGTCAATAAAACGTTTATTGTGAAGGAAGCGAAAGCGCGATGCGGCTAATGACGTAGACATACGCAGTTAGAATACCGTGATGTATCTAATGATGTTGACAGAGACGAAGTCGGACAAAGTATTCCCTGTGTTTGCCATGTTAGGCAGGCGAAAAAATGTCATTGTCAAACGTTTCCAATTCAAATTTATATTTCATTGCATATATGATTCATAGCGACCAAATATACTTTCGTTGATAAATGGTCCCAAAGGCGTAAAATGAAACGGTCCTAAATGTTAACCCTGCAAAGATATTTGGTAATCCACTAACGTCACTGGAAGAATATTTTGTATACTTAGACACTTGATTGACACTTTCGTGGTCAGTTTAATATTTTAATTTCGAAAGTAGTCCTTTTGAACTGCCATGATATACTATTCAAATTTGAATTACAATGATCATATTGAACTGTAAAATAAGGCAGTATATAATGTATATAATATGTGGATATAAATGATTTCAAAATACTATTTGAGACTAGGAAGACCTCTCTAGCCTCCTGATTAACACGTAACAGTGTGATATGAAGTCGAATATATTTGATCGTTATTAAAACCGTGTTTATCCGGTTTGATAAGCTAAGGTAATCAGGTTTTTATGTATGTATCTATTCGTTTAGAACTTCAACAACATTTATGCATTGGTTCTTTATTCTGTATGATTACCGAGTTCATTCTGGCTTTGGTGAGGCTTATACATTTAAGTAAAATCTTGCTTTATTAATATATTTTAGAACAAGTTTTAGGTTGAGCGCTGTTCTAAGCGGTCAAAAACCTTCTACCGATGGTTTCAATTTATGGACACTACCCTATTATTCATAATCGCATAATGTAATGAAAACTACAGAAACAAGCCTAGGAGTCCATGGTTAAACGAATAATTTTATTTGTCTGGTGCTTCAGGTTTTCAGCATACAAACTGTATACTCAGTGACCTTTTGCATTCCTTACTGTTCTAAACTATGATTAAGATCCTATATTTGTTGCTTTAAAAATGATCTCAAGTATCTAAAACTATGGACTATTACTCTCATAGTTTAAACCTTTTAATACACATGTGTATATTTGGATGAGAAAGCCTAATATTTACATATGTATGACATTTAAACGCGTATTTAACATTGATATAAGACTGATTAATGTTAACATATTACGGTATGTTAAGAGTTGTCTGAGCCATTAAATCCCTTGAACCTTTTTAAAGCAAAGTGGAAGAAAAACACCCAATTAATGAGTCACATTAAGATAATGTTACGGTCACAATAGCGTCAAAGTCTACAACAGCCGGTTGACTTCATCTGGAACAGAAACCTAATATATAATAAGAAGGATGTCGTATTCCTTGGAGTTCTTCAAACAACACATTCTTCTTCTTAGAAGTCTAGCAAGCCATATTCGAGGACCGAGTTGCCTCATTAACAATACGTCGTAGCCGAAATGTTAGCTGTAACCGTCTTTATATAGACTTTAGGAGAGGACGACGAATAGATATTTGAAAAACAATAAGGAATGAGGTATGCGTCTGTGTCCTAACCACCAGTTCTGGTGCTCAATTCCAGGTGCCTTCAGGGTTTGTATGTTTGAGGTATGTTGTGTAACTCAATGTATTAGGGAGTCATATATATTTTTTATCTTAAAATGAAATGTCAATGAGTACAAACCATAACTTTGCTTGCAATTTGTATGAAGATGACCAACTTGATGAAGGCTGTGATAGCTTGAACGTTAGGTTACAATCCTTCAAGGAAAACAACGTGGTTCAAGTAAGACTTTTCTAAATGCATTAACATACGTTTGTGATGCAAACACTTTTGTTTTATGATCGGCTTAAACGTAAATCTGCTTACCCTATATCACATTGAAGCAATATGTCAACTCAAAATGTTTTGAAGATATGGGTTTGCCTTTGTCCTATTTTCGTTTAGATAAGATTAAGGTTCGGTTTTGATCATAGTCTATTAAATAAAAAAAAATGTTTCAGTTACCATTTCAAGAATTATTCTTACCTTCTTCTATTTATTTCTTGACAACATACGAATCACCTCTGAAATATAAATATAGTGTATATGGTTTGTCCCGGCACAGTAGGTTTCTAGGTTAAAAGTACCGTGAACCAATTTGTCTGGACGATACACATTTAGGCCACTTGATTAAGTTTGGACTCTCGTGTTATATATTGTGACTTTATGAGATAGTTCTTGACTAATAGTGATCTAGAAATTAAATAACGTATATTTTTGGGTGCACATTTTCATCCCGAATGGACCTCTAGTGCATTAAAAGGGTCTAATTAGACTTATCATAGTAAAACGCTGTTGACCAAAATGACACGGTATTGAACTTATCCGACTTCATGTCGAGGCAACCATTCTGACCACGATTTTCGTTTTCTGTGGCATCTAAAAGTACACAGTTGCTGTTTTGACCTAATAACTTATGTTTTGACCAAAATTAATTCCCCATCAAACTTTTGGCGAAAATCTATCAAGATCACTAGGCTAAATTACGAACTTTCAAGGATTGAAAGTTCACACGTGTCGACTGACGTCAGAAGAAAGACTCTAAACGAACAGACAAAATAAGATGTGTCAAGTGGTTGTCATAGGCAAAAGATATTCGGTACAATTTCGGCTTCATATAATGGTACTGGTTTTAATTTTTGAAACAAACATTGGTGTGATTTATATCAATGGAAACTATACGGACATATCCAATGCCGAGTTCAGAGGCAAATTGTTTAATACATAGCATACATTTGAAGAGATTCACACACCAATAACATAAAAAGCACCTCGGTCAATAAATAAATGAATGTGCCTGACTTTCAGTCCCCAATAGTGCAATAAGTAAGCTCAATATGCTGAGATAGTGTTTGAGGTTCTTTATAAAAATCTTTATTAATACATATTTAAACCTTTTTCTTGTTTTTAGGGCAAGTGATCAACATCGACGGTGGTAACACATACGAGAGTATTTAAACTGACTGACTATTCAATCATTTAACTCACATGTTTTCATTCTTGGTTTTTGGGGACATTATCCTCGCGAGCATTGTGAAGTGCTAGGCAACGACATGCCGCCATATTCATCAATGATGTGACTAAACAACGGTTCAAACTACACCAGCTATTAAAGCTTCCAGTACTGCAGAGCCAATATTCCTCAATCTCTTAAGGGGTTTTCATAACTTATGTCATTTTTTAAGTTAGGTTGCTCGTTTTTCATATAATATCTTTGCATATTTGCTTTGACACTATTTTATTAATTTACTTTATTTAAACTACTCACTGTCTATATTAAAAATGTATAAACGTATTTTTGACAAAATCTGAAAAAAATGATATGACATAACTTAGAAAATGCCTTAAACGTTTTTTATGAATACTGGCCCGAGTATGTTTTTCAAAGCTAAATAAACATCGAATGATCATGTATCACGAGTGTTCTTCTGACTTTGTTGTTTTATGAAATTAGTATAATATGTCATGTTTGAATAAAACTATGTTAAAATACCACTTGTGAGGGTTTGAATATGATAGATGATTACTTTTTCCCAAACCTTTATAATCATTTAGACCTTATAAACTTTAGGTAAAATAAATAAAAAATACAAATAATTATTATAATCTGTAGTTCCTGACTTATTTTGTCTTTCTTAAATACTTCAATATTTCGTATTGCATATAAAGGTAAAATGACCATGTTATTGTATCGAATGTGTTTATTTCTCGTACTATTTATAACATAATATAATATTATAAAATATAATATATGAATGTTTGTTAGATTAAAGCTACATGCATGTGTATGCAACTGTATATGTTTTAATCGTTAGTTGCATTTTGACAAAAATAAAAGAACATTAGTTTTAATATGCTTGATATCAAACACTGAATAAGTGAACGGTATATAAGCAAAAAACGTGATCATGAACATCCTTCTCTGAACTCTTTTTTGATCACTCTTCGGAATGTTTATCAGAATATTCTTCTGAGCTATCTTCATACATATCGGGAGCGATCGTTGTGGTCTCGTTGTTTAATTGATCTTCAAACATCTCAGGTGCAGATGTCGTGGTCTCGTTGTTGAACTGATCTTCAATCATTACCGGTGTAGATGTGATGGTTCCATTGTTAAATTGATCGTCAATCAAACCGCCCTCCTCTTTCTTCAACAGTTTGATATACTCTTCCTCCGTCAAAATATCTCCATCTTCAGAATCGTAGCCCATATATCGTACAAGATCTTCATCAGATATGTCAACACGGCTTTGACCTTGAACTTTTGTACCCAATTATGGTGGTCCATATATAAAAGGCGCCTTTCCAATCACAGGACCGGCTGCTACCGTAACTACTTGCGCACCGGGTGGGGGTTCATGTATACCGGAAATGCCATCTTGCTGGACTTCCCGATGGCTTCAGCTGGTGGTCCACTTTCGAAGAAGCAATTTGATTGGCTATCATATGTCTCTGAGCAGTTTACAACTTTAAAAGGATCGTAATCAAATGCAGCCGATGCAGCACCAAACATGGCGGCGTATGGGTCATACATGGGTCCCGGACTTCCAACAGGTCCCCATTGTCCGATGTCTCCTTGTTCTCCTCTTTCGCCATTTGGCCCCTTTAGACCCATTTCCCCTTCTGGTCCTTAAAAGCCAGGTTCACCCATTGGACCAGCTTCTCCATAAAATCCCACGTCACCTGGAACGCCGGCGATTCCCTGGATTCCTTAGAAATAGACACGAGATAAATGTAAACAATACAACATTTATCTCGAGCTATAAGTATGATACAAATGAGATAAACTTATTTTAATATTTTGATTTGATTAAGATTTGAACAAGCTCAGTGTTTCGCAAAATAACATTTATGATAGCCAACTAAGCCATTACAAGATTGTTATGCAATTTGCACTCATCCGATGTGTGATTAAGCAAATACGTACAGTTAAAAGCTATAGCTATTGTATATATCTGAAATATGTTGTCATCATAAACAGCTGCTAAATAGCACAGAAGTGTAAAATTTGAACTAAAAATAAGAAAGTTAGTCATTGTAACTAATTATATCCACTGGCAAAACTTAAGTAGTGGGGTATGTTAATTGCTACATATTTTAAATCTGTATAAGGTACTCCTGAATCATTTGACATTTTTGGTTGCTTTCAGTCGGTTTTGATCCGGTTTAGATGTAACACTGAATTATGTATACTACAAACATAATTTAATTAAGCATACCTGGCATCCCCAGTCTCCAGTCATCCCCACATCACCTTGATGCCTGGAGGCCCGGGCATACCAATAAAACCCACATGACCAAGTTACCCAGGAGGGCCTCTAAACCCATGTTTGCCATTTACACCAGCCCAGCCTACGTCACCGATAATCCCAGGGATTCCGTCGTAACAAGGGAAACCTTTCTCACCTATCTTGCCCGGGAAGCCGACAAAACCTGTAAGTAATAAATACACACGAAATAAGATTGCACAATTATAAAAGAAAAACAATTAGGAAAGGAATAACTTCTATAATAATCGTTCCTGTGTCTGGTTTAAAGGCTATTATTTTGAGTGTTCCATATACAAGGAATACTAAGGAAACAAAACTACCTTAATAAAATGAGAAACACTTAACAGCAACGACATGTTAAGAACAGGAACAATTGGCCATCCAGAACTTCGTTGAACCTTTTTAGTTGATATAACTATTTATATACAGTTATAAGTTGTAGTGGTATCATACATTCATAAAACTTTACTCAAGATTTAAAGTAACAAATCGGCTCCAATACCTGGTGGTCCGGGCCAGCCAGGATGCCCGTATGGGCCTGGTGGGCCGCGTAAGCCTGGGCGTCCACTGGTGCCTTTGTGACCTTTCTGACCTATAGATCCGATTCTGCCTGGTGGACCTTGGTGTCCAGGGATGCCTGACGAGCACAAAATAGTCAGAGCTATCGATGATGCAGGATGGTTAAATTTAATTTAAAGCACATATAACGATGTAAGTCCGCGAGCACATACTATTTAACGAAATTGAATGCACATATGACGATGGAAGACCGCGAGAACATACTAATTAGCGATACTTTATGCATATATGATGATGACAGTTCGCGAGTACATCATATTTAGCGATACTTTATGCACATATGATGATGGAAGACCGCGAGTACATCATATTTAACGAAACATAATGCACATATGATGATGAAATACCACGAGTACATCATATTTAGCGAAACTTAATGCACATAGGATGATGGAATACCGCGAGTACATCATATTAAGCGAATCTTAATGCGCATATGATGATGGAAGATCGCGAGTACATCATATTTAACGAAATTTAATGCACATATAATGATGAAAGATCGCAAGAACATCATATTTAACGAAACTTAATGCACATATGATGATGGAATACCGCGAGGAGTACATCATATTCAACGAAATTTAATGCACATATGATGATGGAAGACCGCGAGTGCATCATATTTTACGAAATATAATGCACATATTACGATGGAAGACCGCGAGAACATACTATTTAGCGATACTTTATGCACATATGATGATGGAAGTCCGCGAGTACATCATATTTAGCGAAACTTTATGCACATAGGATGATGGAATACCGCGAGTACATCATATTCAACGAAATTTAATGCACATATGATGACGGAAGTCCGCGAGTACATCATATTCAACGAAACTTAATGCGCATATGATGATGGAAGATCGCGAGTACATCATATCTAACGAAATTTAATGCGCATATGATGATGGAAATCCGCGAGTACATCATTTTTAACGATATTTAATGCGCATATGATGATTGAAGATCGCGAGTACAACATATTCAGCGAAATTTAATGCACATATGATGATGGAAGACCGCGAATACATCATATTTAACGAAATTTAATGCGCATATGATGATGGAAGATCGCGAGTACATCATATTTAATGAAATTTAATGCGCATATGATGATGAAAGATCGCGAGTACATCGTTTTTAACGAAATTTAATGCACATATAATGATGAACGATCGCGAGTACATTATATTCAACGAAATTTTATGCGCATATGATGATGGGTGACAGCGAGAACATCATATTTAACGAAAAATAATGCACATAGGATGATGGAAGACCGCGAGTACATCATATTTAACGAAACTTAATGCACATATGATGATGAAATACTACGAGTACATCATATTTAGCGTAACTTAATGCGCATAGGATGTTGAAAGACCGCGAGTACATCATATTCAATGAAATTTAATGCGCATATGATGATGGAAGATCGCGAGTACATCATATTTAACGACATTTAATGCACATATAATGATGAAAGTTCGCAAGAACATCATATTTAACGAAACTTAATGCACATATGATGATGGAATACCGCGAGAAGTACATCATATTCAACGAAATGTAATGCGCATATGATGATAGAAGACCGCGAGAACATCATATTTAACGAAACATGATTCACATATGATGATGGAAGACCGCGAGTGCATCATATTTAACGAAACTTAATGCACATATGATGATGGAAGACCGCGAGTGCATCATATTTAACGAAATTTAATGCACAAGTGATGATGAAATACCGCGAGTGCATCATATCTAACGAAATTAATGCACATATGATGATGGAAGATCGCGAGTACATCATATTTAACGAAATTTAATGCACATATGATGATGGAAGACCGCGAGAACATCATATTTAACGAATCTTAATGCACATATTATGATGGAATACCGCAAGTACATCAGATTTAGCGAAACTTAATGCGCATATGATGATGAAAGCCCGCGATTACATCATATTTAGCGAAACTTAATGCACATAGGATGATGAAAGACCGCGAGGACATCATATATATTGCGAAACTTAATGCACATATGATGATGAAAGACCGAGAGTACATCATATTTAGCGAATCGAAATGAACATATGATGATGAAATACCACGAGTACATCATATTTAGCTAAACTTTATGCACATATGATGATGAAATACAACGAGTAGATCATATTAAGCGAAACCTAATGCACATATGATGATGAAAGACCGAGAGTACATCATATTTAGCGAATCTTAATGAACATATGATGATGGAATACCGCGAGTACATCATATTTAGCGAAACTTAATGCACATATGATGATGAAAGACCGAGAGTACATCATATTTAGCGAATCTTAATGAACATATGATGATGGAATACCGCGAGTACATCATATTTAGCGAAACTTAATGCACATATGATGATGGAATACCGCGAGTACATCATATTTAGCGAATATTAATGCACATATGATGATGAAAGACCGCGAGTGCATCATACTTAACGAAACTTAATGCACATATGATAATGATAGACTTTAGGATACATTGAAATCAGTGAGCTATATAAAAACGTTTTATAGATTATTGTATTTGATAGTTGGATTCCTCTAAAACAGTAGTTTTTACCTGGGGGGCCCGGCTTGCCAACAAAAAGTCCAAGTCTATGATCAACTACCCCTCTCTTACGTCGGCTAAGAACTGAAAAAGCGAAGCAAAAGTTATTTGAATGGTAGATTAATTTGGTTTAAACCCATAGCATTACCTTCGCTCTACCGTTAGCTGTTCGGTGCGCTTCCCTTAAATTTATTGGTAAATAAAAAACAACATAAAGCATTAACTACTCAAAGTAAATCCTGGATGGGAGGTCCTCCGCGTGGAAGCACTAACTCCTTTCAAAAAAAAAGTAGTCTCGTTTGATAGATACTGTTCATTGCCATTAACTAAATATAGAGCATCGCCAATGCCTCCTAGCATCGGCCTTTAAAACGGTAATCATTATGACAAGGATCTCGTAGGACAAAGACAAAAATAACTGAACTACGGACCGGCTACGAACTTACAAAGTAAGGACTGATTTTGTACATAGCACTTAAGGCCAGTTGAAGTGAAATGAGGACATATTCTTGACGAGAGCTTGCGGTAGACCACAATCATATATCTGATTTAATGGAATGTTCTTTTCATTATATTTATTCTAATACACACTCCATATGCCCTCCCCCATCCCCTTTATTCATTGCTTCACAAACATACAGCAGTATAACGCACTGGGGATTAAAATTCTGTTTCATTATCTTATTTACCGGTTGATTTAAAATCAAAGATAATGTAGTTTCTGTTGTATATTGCAGACATGGAAATCGAAAGCTCTAACTCACATACGCAAGCAACACACGTGCGCACAATTGTACCTTGAACATATCATATACGCTTGATCTAAATAAATTATCATAAAAATCGATTATAGGACGAATGCGTTCGGAACTCCTAAGCCTTTTTTCGTGAAAACAACCTCGGATGTATGCCGGTACATTAGTTGAAGTAACTACGCGATCTTCTTGCAACGGACTTAAACATACCAATTTCTGAGTATGCAAACCGTCCAAATACATCCGAGGTTATTTTCGAGAAAAATGGCCGAGGAGCTCCGAATGTTGTTTTCGAGAAAAATGGCCGAGGAGCTCTGAATGGGACGAATGAAAAGATTATCGTCACATAGGTGTTATGTCCCATCATTAAACGTCTTTGTTTTTAATCAACAACGATTGTTATTAATTCTGGTATCAAAAGTTTCGATTAGTAAAACCGATGAAGTGTGCGTACTTGATAAGTGGTTTATCCAAAAATTACCATCAAAAGCTGAGACATGACATATCCATGACTGAACAGGTTGAGCTGCGTAACTGGAAAAAACGTCATTATGAACTAAGCGAAATAAGAATAAACGTGAATAAAGTAAAAAAGTGAGCTATCGTTGTTGACTCCGGTTTTGAACAACAGTGCTATCACTTCGAAATCGTCTCTGTGAATCTTTTATCCATGAAGCGGGTTGTACACATAAATATCAGTGCTCGAACACGCAATTCAAATTCCATTGGTCGTAAAACTCATAACGTATAAATATAATAAAAGCAATATTTTTCAGAAAAAAATAAGCACACTTTGGAACAGTTCACTTTTTTGTGACCATGACAGTTTAATGAAAAAAACCACGATATAATTACTTTCAATTCCGGTAAAATTAGTTCAACGCACGTTTGTCGCAAAACGACTTAATCAAGGTAAGAATAAACAATTGCGGTAGTGTCAGTTTTTCGCCTTTATCAAAGCATTCCCCTAAATCCATAAACATAATCAACTGAATCATGAAAATAAATAACCGCTTTTCAAAAGATATTCCAGGAGGCAATGTCCACCTTTAATTGCCGTAAATGAACTGTTTTCTTCAAACCGAGGCTTCTGTGTTTATTACTAAGATTTCGTTTCATGCTTCGCTTCAAAAGGATCTCACTTCCATAACTGATAGTAAGATATGTTGTACAATTGATACAAGAAAGAAAAACAACTATAACGTTCTACCTTCTTCCTTATTCCGTTTTACTTCCACCATATGTTGTTCAGGTGTTTCTATTTTCAGTTTCCATTCCTGAATCTCATGCTCTTCTTCTGATAGTTTTTCTACTAAAGCTGCAATCTTTGCTTCAAACCCTGTCGATACTGTATTAGCATTTTCGATATTCAATGAAAAACTCCCGCATAAATAAAACGAAAACAAACTAAACGGCTAACAACACACTACATATATCCATACTGAGTGCTTGCGTTTGATCCAGTGAAAGAGAACAAGTAAACTAAATTGCTGAAAAAAATAAGTCGGTGGGAATATAGATGCTTTGATGTGGTGTTTAACGGAAAGGCGATCGGTATCTAAGGGAACTAATTCGATGTGAATCTGCGAGGAATTATCCCATTCTTAAATTGAGCGTATGTGGAAATTTAACTTTGAAGTTGTGTTGTCTTAACCTTTATGTACACTAATGTAATAACACCTTTTTATTGTTCGCTCTATGGCAACATTGGTCGGGATATATATAATCAATAACTTTATTGACAGCCTTCAACATAGAACTTATGGACAGTATGTAAAACGTTCGACACATCTACACTTTTATTCATCTAAACTCATGTCACAAGTACATGACAAAAACATGAGAACATATAAACACATTAAGTCATTGCAAACACTATATACATTAAAGATAAAAAATAAATCAGTAAACATTTTATGTTTCATTATATGAGTAACATTTAGATAATTACAAACGTCAGCTTACTTTTATGCAGAATAAAGAGTCAATCAAATATTTACCAAGGGTGGAACACATTATTTTACATTTCTCAAACTAAAATAAACAACAATATGCTTCAGGAATTTACATGATATAATTAATTTGATATTATTATCATCAGGTTTGGTCCGAAATAGTTCTGAAGTTTTATACATTTGTATAACGATATAATCGTCTTTCAATAAATATGTTTTCTATACTCAGCAAAATAGTTACATTTAAAACCTGGTGTAATACAAGATTCAAGATTCAAGATTCAAGATTTATTTACAAAATATCCAGAAGGCCATAGCCCATGTGGACAAATATAAAAACCTGGTGTTATACATCACCAATACAGTTTTCATCGCAAAATCTACATCTTTAGCCATTCAGTATTTGGAAATTCATGACTTTCTCTGATATAAATCATATCATTTTTAGTAAATATAGATGTGATTTGTTTTAACCATTGGAGTTTATTCTTTCTAATTTTATTAACATATACATATATCTACGAAGCATCGCATTCAACACAGACACTGGAAGTTTTATACAAGTCTGGATTATAAGTTTTGACCATAAACTGATCATTTGTGTGTCGATATCTATTTACAATGGTTGAATACCACTTCTCTATAATCCACACAATCACTTCTTTTAACATTTTGTGTACATGTTCCATTGTTTTGTTCTTTTTCTAATACATAATTACCACCATAACCCATCCTCTTATTTCAGAAAAAAATACAATTGATTTTACAGTAGTCAGTAGATAAACATATATGTCTTCCTTTTTACTGAACAAAATATAGTTTTTGTTGCTTGTAAACAATACGATCTTTAGCTTTACAAAAAAATATAACCTTAACATTTAAATTTAGACATTTCATCAATTTTGTGAAGGTAAATCAAAGTAAATTATTATCTTTGTGAGTTTGTTTTCATAATTTCCAGTTTCACAGAGACTGAGAACGGTAGTCTTAAGTTTACATAATCTTAGCCATGTTAATAACTAGGTAAACACTTTCGAAACACATCAGCTATACAGTATGTGGAACACACAGTCTATACTTCATAACACAGATAATTCACTGCCGCCTAAAGCTCAAAATGCAATCAAACACAACAAAATTCAGTTTAAACCAGGAAATCGATCTTCAAGTGATGAACCTTTCTTGTTGATTTTTCTGTTGCCTCAACGTCAATTTCTGTTCCTCCAAAGATGAACCTTACAATTACCTCTCTGTCTTTTCCGCTGCGGGATAGAGGGATGGTAAGATTCCCAACACAAGTACACCCTGGATCTGTTGTATACATGGGGTTCTTCTCATATGTAATAAAAATGGGAAAGACAATTGAGCTTTGGTCTGATTCCATACTAACATAACGCCGTTTAAATTGGGTCTCACCAACCTTTAGTTTCTGTCCAATTTCTATATGCTTCAAAAAAATATCGGTGCATCGGGCTTTTCCTTCATAATATTTCTTTTTGGTCACATCGTGTTTGGTTGCATCGAAAGGAGAGGTCGTTTCAACACCGTAAGTCCGTTGGCTAATACGTTCTTTGATAGCTTTTGTGTTGTGCCCAAATATTACAGCCCCTTTCAGTACTGCCAGGCTTGCTTCCCGTGGAACAATTCTTTTTAGAGCTCCGAACTCTTTGCTCACAGCGTGTTGAAGCATAGGCGATTCGGAAAATCCACCTACCATCAAAATAGCTTCTACACCCCTGTTTACTGGCAAGCTTAGAATGTTCTTCAAGTGCCCAACAGTGCTTGAAACACATGTTTCGAAATACCGTCTGGCAACGCTAGCGTCGATCTTGACCTTTTCGTTTGTCATTGACACCTTATAACAGTAAAACAGATTTTTGAAGAAATCATGTTTAATTAATAATTGTCTAGTATAATTTGTTTAATATTTGAGTCAAAAAATCAGACTTCTAAAAAAAGTATTGGTAAGTATTGGAAACTGTATTTTCTTTTTCATTGTTATATTTATGTATTGCCTGATCGTGAATGATAATGACTTGCATATTAATACATAATTGAAAAGAACAAACAATTCTTACAAATTCATTTTACGACAAAATATATAAGTAGACACCATGTAACAGTAGAACAAGTATCAAGGATTTACCGAAGAGGCGTAATACGTGTTCTTGATGAGGTCACACAAGGCTCGTCCCTGTCGTTTCTCTATCAAGGTACACAGGGACAGAGGAAGGGGTATAATCATCTTGCTGTCCTTGTCTGGAGAAATGGACCGCTTCTTGTTTTCGAATCGACGAAACAAATCAATGAAATCGTACAAGTGGTTTCGCTTTAAATCGGCCATGGCGTCGAACCCTGCACACGAAAATAATATTTTTTGTATGATTTACGAACTGTAAAACAATGATATTAAGAATATTTCTATTCATTTTTATTGAAATGCTATCAAAATTGTGGTCTGAGCTTTATCAAACTTGATCACACTTCAAATGGCAACAAACTTTTGGGTTAAGAGTTGAATTTATTCTTGGAAAGTATTTCTTGGATCGATTTTTTTATTAACAATAAAGTCAATCTTCATTTATGTTAAGCAAAATAAAAATCAACTTTTCTCCAAGACAGAATGACCAAATATATTAAGACTTTTAGGATGTCTTCTTCAGTTTATATGAAACCAAAATACGTAAATACAAATAAATAAGTTTTTGTTATTGAATGAATTACCATACTGTTCTCAATAGAACCTTTCTTCTGAATCACTGACGATGATTTATGCTGGTTCAGTATAAATGTATGTTCTAAAATACCATATGCGTTGTTTAAAAACATCATCTATGTTACCTGCAATGTCATTGATGAAACCTTTGAAGGCTTCGTCGACCTTAGTTCCACCCCACGCACCGCCGCTCGCCTTGTACAGTTCCTTTACCTCCATCGAACGCAACACTCCATGGACGGTGATATCTATTGTCCCACCTTAAGTTATAGAATATTTCCTAATTTCTATACATTGCAACATGCCATTATGTTTTCACTTAAGAATGTAGCTCCTTAAGGTATACGAGACACAAATACGCGGATTCTGGATGCCTAGTGACCCCAAAAAGTGGTATCATTCTAATGGGATTTTAATGTACAGCAAGTATATGTAGACATTATACTGTACATCGTTTTACAAACACGTTACTTTCACCTCTAAGGGCTTCAAAACTGGTCATTGCACGTCCGATTTTATTGTTGTTATTAAGAGCAAAAGAAAAAAAACTTTAACCAAAATTATCAATAAAGTTGTTTATTTAAGATGTAAGGAATTAGTTTTTAATTTAACTTATTAGTGAATGGAGCTATCCGAAAACTAACTTATTTGTTGGCCGGATGCTTTAAACGAAACCACCACCAAACGGAACAGAAGTAGGAAATTGAACCACATTAATAAAAAAATCTTATACTCGTTATTTATTTTTATTACTATTACTACTGCTAAAGGATTATATGGCTTTGCGTAGCATGAAAACATTTTGTCAATTCAAGGTAAATGAGGTTCCGGCTTCGCGATTATCTGAGCATTGACAAATGTATTTATACACACATGAACCGCCTTTTAAAAATATTTAATGTTTACAACTGAAATACCATGCACGCATATAAGGAACGAAAAAAAGGAGTGTAAATATTACACAAATATTACTATAACTTCTACAACATGTTCAAGTACATCTACCATTACCACTGCTTTTATTCCAGCAAAAATGTTTAAATTTTATTTAAACAATGCATATAGTATGCTAACAGACTCTTTCGCGTTCTCCTTAGATCAGTTTTGTAAGCTCCGTTTGAATAGAGGGGTTACGGAACCTGCTGTTACGAGTACGATCTACCTGATTGCTACGTACATTATCCAAAAACATACCAGCGTGTATTTTGTACCTAGAAAACATGTGAATTATTTGATGCACATCCTATTGGTACAAATATGCTTGTGCAAGGTGAACTGCAATGGCATCAACACAATCCCAAGAAAGAAAAATTATGTCAGCCATCCCTTTGCGTAAAAAAAGAGGGTTTGCAAATGACTTTAAATGCCAACATCCAATTATACTGAAATCGGTACGTATGAGCAGTGTTCGACTAACTCCTTATGATAAGGTGCGTTACATTTCATTATTTGATCAAATATTAATTCATGAAAAGGTATAAAAAATGTCCTCACGTATACTCGAAGATACTTCATAATATTACTCATATTGCTTAACTCTCCATTCAGCTACCAGTACAGATAGAAATTGCAATTGCTTAACACGTTGTATTTATGCTTAAATAAAAACTCACTTTGTACGAGCCTATTCAAACCGGTGTTTAAAGTTCCCATGCCTTTGGTATCGGCAGGACGTTTTAAATTTGTACACTGTACACATGGGTGTTAAAAACAAGTTATCGCCTAAACGTTCATATTTAAGTAACGTTTCGTAATCTCTCCAAGTTGAGAGCAAGGAAAGGACAAATTGGGGCATAAGAAAGAAATATTTACTCTAGGATTCATATTAGAACGGATTAAAGCGAAGCTAAGACAAAAGACACATTTGGTTGTACGAAAACGATACTGAGTCATGTTGGAACAGTATGTGCAGGTCCGGGGCTACTGTTTTTATGGCATCTGCCTGTTATACCTCCCGCATCCAACACCAGATATCTCTGTCCAGCTTTCGGTATGCCGAGCGACGTTTTATTTCCTCTTCGTTCAACCGGTAGGTGGCGACAAAACAATGACGCTGCCTCTGGTTCTAGAGCAACTTGTTTCTTCGATACCAGCCTTCAGGAAAAACGCATATTAGTGAATGTGCTAAAGCACTAAACATAATACAATTCTGCACGCATTGTACTTATATTCAAAATTAATGCGTTGCTCAACGTTGATAATAATATTAGATAAAAATGTTTATCATTCAATATATTCGTACAATATACCGCATTGCCCTATCGAAAAGATAAAGGACGACGATAAATCAGATGTTTTCAAAATTGATCAATGAAAGAATACAGTGTATTTTCGATCTATATTTACAAATTATTTGGATTTTTTTCCTTTCTTAACGAAATGCTTATAAATACATATCTCCTCTCATGTCCCCTGCATACCACATTGTATTGAGTGTTTTTGATAATCGATTAAAAGTTCTAAAAATACTCAAATTGTGTTAAAAGCTCTTTATCATTTGTCTATTTATCGTTTATGGCTTTTGAATACCTGTTTAGCGGCTTCTCTCATAAACTGTTTGGCAGCATTGTCCCAGATTGCTGGCACAGTCAACACCCAGTGTATCTCATTCTCTCGTATTGTGCCAGAAATTTTGTCGTTTGAAATTCGCCAAAGGTCGTCCTTGAGCCATCTTCAATTCATTAAAAGTAGTATTGTTTTGTTCTAGTTATTAACATATTCAAAAATGTTAACCTGCATTAAACAATTCTACTTTAAATATAAAGATTTATTACGACTCGTCTAATGTTCTTGACAGATATACACCATATGTTTTGTTAGATATACATCGTACGTGTTCTACATATACGAACAGATATAAACCATAAACCCTTGACATATATAAACCGCATATTCTGGACAAATATAAACCGTATATTCTTGACAGATATCAACCGTTTATTTTTGACATATTTATCTTATATATCACTGCTATTGATCTGTTCTATCAACACCCCGAAATCTTAAGATCAATTGAAAGTGCAGTCATTCAATGAAGGGCAGATATGTGTAGTAAAAAAACTAATAATATGTTTTATATAGTTACGACGACCGTACACAATAGAGAAAGAGAAACTAGCGAGAAACTTAAAACAACAACAACATTTATATATTAGTTGTTTTACAATTTTAAAGAATAAGAACCATGATCCTTGCAGCCACCAGAAAAGCATCCTTTCATAATAACCCCTGTACATTTAAACATCGCTCAATATAATTCCCCCCAAAAAATTAAAACGTAATGCTTACATGATACATTAATTTAATGCAATATAATTGTTTACATGTTCTAGCACCGGTAAAACTTTTATAAAGACTTGTTAACATTTTAATGAACGTTTATTTTTCCAAAGGTTAAAGTTAGAAAATATTTTCCTTACATACAAAATAAATGCGAAAACATCATCAATAACTTTCTCTAAGACTCTATAAGAATCATTTTAATTCTATGTTTTCTATACATTTAATAAATAGAAAAATCTAAAACTTTCTGAAGAAAAAAAAAAAAAAAACATGCTAAAAGTAGCAGAGGAGAAAACATACTATTTTTATTTTAATGAATCTAGCTGACTTTACAGATAAGACCCAGTATATTAACCATTAAGTAGTGAATTTTTAATGCATATATTCAGGTTACAGTGTTATTTGATATAGAGGCACCCACATTTAATATGTCTGTGCAACTATTTGGCTTACTTGATCGATGGTGCAAACACAGTTTTTGCAGATAGATAACGACTATTTTCGTCTTGAATGACCATATCCCGTTCGATTTTCTGAAACAAAATGAGAGTACATCAAATTAACATAGATAGGTAGTTTGTTTTAACGAGTCGCTTGGAAATATTTTAAGTGATACATTTTGTTAAATCAGAATTTTTCAAACGCTTTCGATTCGTGTTGAAACTTTGATTGTTTTTGGATACAGCTATTTCAATCAGCCATGTTGCCGACATGTTGATGCGAAATACTAGCATTCTATGTCAGTGTTTGTTTCATCGATATATTTTACAAATTTATAAAAAAATCATTTCAAGTTTTAAATTTATTGTACTCAAAACAAGTGGACAAACTTCAAATTAATACATTACGATATGACACAATCATTGAATGGTAAAACGTCAAATGCCTGATATCAAATTACCCATTAAGTTTTGCCTAATATTGATTGTAATCAACATGATCAAGTTATTTACGTATGGCGATTTCTATAAAGTAAGTCATGAATAAACTTTATGTATAAATATTGGAACGGCACACAGACTAAAAATATGAATATATTTATTATTAACAGCACAGTAAAATGGGTTAGAAAATACAAACAACATGATGTGAAAGCAGATGAATTCCATAAATTGAATTTTCCCTCTAACCTTTGGCATGTACTTGCCTGGTTCCATAACTTCATTTTAAACCTTTTGAAGAAGTAGTACGATTCATGCGCCTCTTCGTCTATCAGTTCTGCGTATCTTGTCTCCGCCTCAAAGACAAATGCCTCCAGGGTTCTTCCATCGGGTTTTATCAAAACCGTTGTTGGTCCTTACCAAAAGAATGTATATGTGTGTTTGATAATTAAAACAAAATACAGTACGATTAAGTTAGATTATGTTCACTCTATGTTATGGAGAAATTGATGAAAATAATAATATTGAACCAAGTCTGTACTGCGTCATATGTTTATCTCCTTTCATTTCTTTTTATATATTTCAAATTAAGTGCAGCGGCTCAAAGTCATGTATATATATATATCTTAAAAGACTCAAATAATTGAAAAGAAACTGCCTATAATAACTACTTTGAGCAGGTGCGAGTAAATTCTTAAATCTTATTGGATAACACAACCCATGTGATATTCATTCATTTCCCAATGAGCATTCGTGTATGCAAATCAGCTTGTTAATCTTCATAACCGGGCTACTTTCTATTTACAACCTATGGCGTCACGTCATAGTAGGAAGTTGCTTACATGTGCATTTTCCTTCTTAAAAAAATCTGGGGATAAAAAAGCAACAACTGAACAATAAACCTTTAAGAAATATTGCTTTTGTTTTATTTTTTATTATAAATGACAAAAAATTGATTGCGGATCACTGGAAGCTGAAAGTTCGTCTACAGCACAGAGTAAACATGGCGGATGATCTGTTAGATTTCGACTTGCTTAAAGATATTTTTGGTAGTTTTGAGTTGTTTGTGCCGGAATTGAGTGAGGAAACTGCTGCTGCTACTGAGAGTTTTCCAGAAATTGAAGAACTGATGAACATTTCATTTGATGATTTGCCTGAAGTTACAAATAAAAATGAAGGTGAAAATGAAAAGTAAGATCTAAGCCAACAGCTTAACGAAAGTAATGACATGCCGACAATTCAGGAATATAAACAACAGGGCAGTAGATTTAATGGTAAAACTATTGTCTTAGGTAAGGAATAATGGAAGATACATTTCAGAGTTTAAAAAAGTCGCCTTTATGTAAATATCTTACACGAAAGGTGTTGTAAATCCGCTTCGAAATGGGATAAAATGAGGAGTCGGCAGCCATTACTGGTCACATCGTTACTAAATTTAGCTCCTCGTGTCTCCAAGACGATGATGTATCCATACACGTGGGAAGGCTACAAACTACGTGGAATTATCGAGTGATGAATTGCGGTTCTTGGATAATAGCAAAATGAAAATGATCTTTTATTTTTATGGTTGTTATTATAAGTATTGAACATTAGTTTTCTGCGTTTCATTGATGTATGAAGTGTCGGAATCAATGAAACGCAGTAAAATTATGTTCAATTCTTAAGTAAATTCATAAAAAAACGCCGTCTAGCAGTAAATGCAATCTTAAAACGCAAGCAATTAGATTTTTTTATATAATTATCATTACAAACCCTTCGTCGATTCATGTTTCAGCCACTGTTTTGCTGATATCTGTGTTGGATCACTTTCGTATTCATGACGAAAGGAGAACGCCCAACTCGAGTACATCGTACCGAAATCTATGGCTGCAACCAGCAATGGTTTCGACTGTTTCAAAAAGAAGAATTGAGAAATCTGCATCGAATCGTACAAAACAATCTCTAATATAGTATAAAAATGGCCTAACAAATAAATAATATCGAGTCTATTTGGCAATAAGCTGAGGTGGTTCCAGCATTTCACACTAGAGAAGAGGGGATGGAGACCGCGGCGTACCTTAAGACGTACCCTTACCACATCGGCATTAAAAATATTGGTATCCTATGTCACTTGAGGTCGGGTTTTACGGCACATATAATTTTTGTCTGAAATGTTGCATTCTAGTGCATTCGTAACACAATAATATTACCAATTTTGGCAACAAGCTCTTTGAAATATACCACACTAAAAGTAATAGAGTGCAGCACATGAATCATTAAATAAATTTGCTAAAATTCATGTATTAAGAACTTTTCTTTACTAATTTCATTTATATCGATTGTAGCGACAGTTTACAGAAACACTCGAGTACTTTCCCTGGGTAGAATCCAGTACTGTTGTCCAATTTTAGGCCATGAGAACCTTAGAGGCGGCCCCCTAACTACACGACCACTCTCACCGTCTCACCACTTAAAACTTGTATAAATAAGTATAGGAACTTCTAAAAAATGTAATGCAATAAACATGTACAGATATAAATATGTTATTCGGTATAAAGCATATTTCATTAGAGTGATTCGAATGTGTACTTACAAGAGACATATCGGAATCCCTCTTTCGTTATTGTCGTCGACTGGAACCAAATACAATACGGAAATTAAAATGGATATGATGTTTGAAAACAATGATATTTTACTTTACTTCCTATTTTGGTTAAATCCCTCAGTCCTTCACGATTTGATGATAACATGCAGATACACGACGCGTATTTTTTCATACTTCCTCTTTCGATATACAATTTGCTTGCAATGCAATACGGCCCATTTTCTTTCACAAGCTCTTATTTTATATTACCATTTTTTTAAACATAAATCTAAATTGTTATATGTAAACTGCTAAATTTACCTTAAGCGATCCTTTATTTAAACTCCATCAGTCCGGTTATTTCAAGTTCCACTTATCTTAACTGGAAGTAGTTTTGAAATACCTACCGAATTGGTTGAAAGTACCTGTTGACGATTTCTTGAAAAAGGTCTGTCTGAGTTTAAAGGTATGCGTCCAAACTTGCACTTTATGCTTTAAATACCGGGGCGGTACGTTGTAACGCATAAAATGAAACACACAGCTGCTGAAATATTATCTTCGTGGCCTCTCATCTTATAGCTGATACTACACAAGCGACTTTCTGTTATCTATTTATGAAGGCTAACCATTGAATTATCATGTGTTTATCTTTTATTGGTTTGTTTACATCACTTTTGGTTCCGGGGGTTGGCACACCCGGCGCACCCCCAACCAAATCGTCCAAATTAAATGTATATTTCAATATAGGAGTAAAAAGTAATAAAATACACCCAAATTCGGGTTTCGGATAAGAAATTGTTAACATTTTCTTGGGGGTTACCCACTAACCCCACTGCCAACACTTTTAACCAAATAAGTTCGATTCTGAAGGAGTGGCTCAAGTATAAAGGGTTATACCCTTAAGCTACGCCCCCACTGACTTCGAATCCTGGATCCGCTCATGTACATCATTTTTGTTTAATTTTAGAACCACATTCTTTTTCTCTTTAGTATTATTAAATGAAAGATGATGATCAGACTTTTGAGTTATTTTTCTTCACCTACGCAATTTGTTTTCTGTAAGGCATATACAAAAATAGTCTCCTTGACCGTTAATTGGTTTTTGTCTTCGATTATGATACAAGTTTTAATTGTCGACAAATTCAGTACCAACCTTAAACTGATATTGATAAATAATAAAACATCGTTTTACCATCCCAGCAGTAAATTGCAATTCTAAATGGTTTGATTAAATTGTGGCATTGAGTTGACAATATGTACTTTCAGATACGACAGGATGTTCAGTGCAATTGGAAATAAAACATGAACATGTTTTCCTTCAAAATGGATATAAATCTCAGAACTGAATAACCTGTTATGAAGATAAATGCAACAGACACATCAGACATTCCGTGATTGATTTGTTTTATTTTAAACATTGTTGCATGATTGATTCAACATTCGTTTGGTTTGGACATTTGAATTCAAAGTTTTAAGGAGCATACGACCTATAAGTTTAAGACAAGGAACTACAGCGAGTGTCAGATACGAGTTTATATGCTAACTCAATCTAGAATTCCGCTTTTCAGATATGGGTCATCTTGGACCATACCATACCTTTGTTGATAGATGGTCCCAAAGGCGTTAAATGAAACTGTCCTAAATGTAACCCAGGAAAGATATTCGTTAATCCGCTAACGTAACTGGAAAAAAATATTTGGTATACATGGACACTTGATTGACATTTCGTGGTTAGTTTAATATTTTACTTTCGGAAGTTGTTCTCTTGAACTGCCAGAATAAACAATTTCAAATTTGAATTGCAATAGTACTATTACTCTAATTGTTTAGCTTTTTTAATACACATATGTATATTTGGATGAGAAAACTTAAAACATACATATGTTTGAGATTTAAACACGTATTTAATATTGATATAAGACTGAATAATGTATACACACGGTATGTTTAGAGTTGTCTGAGCCATCAAGTCCCTTGAACCTTTTTAAAGTAAAGAAAAAACGCAAATTAATGAGCCACATTAAGGTAATGTTACGGTCTCAATAGGGCCATAGTCTACAACAGCCGTGTGACTTCATCTGGAACCGAAACTTAATATAAAAGAGGAATATCGTATTCCTTGGAGTTCTTCAAACCACACATTATTCTTTTTCGAAGTCTAGCAAGTCATATTCGAAGACCGAGCTGCCTTATTAACAATACGTCGTAGCCGAAATTTTAGCTGAAACCGTCTTTACGTATATACTTCAGGAGAGGACAACGAAGAGATGTTTGAAAACCAATAAGAAATCTGGTATGCGGCTGTGTCCTAACCACCAGTTCTGGTGCTCCATTTCAGATGCAAGGGTACGTATGTTTGTGATATATTGTGTCATTCAATGTATTAGGGAGTAATATATTTTTGATCCTAAAATAAAATGTTAGTGAGTAAATTTATAACTATGCTTGCAATGTGTATGAAGCCTTCACTGGTCATCAACTTGTTGAAGGCTACGATAGCTTGAATGTTAGGAAACAATTCAAAGTTAAACGAAATGCTTAAAGTCTTTGATGCAAACACTTTTGTTTCATGATCGGCTATAACGTAAATCTGTTACCCTTTATCAGATTAAAAAACAACTATGTTAAATCAAAACGTTTTGAAGATATGTTTCTGCCTATGGTTTTGTCTTACATTTGTTTAGATTATAACACAAAGTGGCACTTGGAGTCCAGGTTTGGTTTAATCATAGGCTATCAAATAACAACACGTTCCAGATGTCACCTCAACAAACATTATGACCTTCCGTTATTTAACAAACGAGGCATGTTTGTTGCGCGTTAAGTGTATACCATGGTATGGTTTGTTCCACTGACCCAGTTTCAGACTTAAAATAACTTAGCATTAAGTTGTCTTGACAATACACATGCAAGCCATGTTTGAATAAGTTTGGACTCTCGTGTTCACGAGTGTTCACTATATTGTTACTTTATAAGATTGGTCTTGACCAATAGTGATATAGAATTTAATTTGCCTTTAATTTTGGGATGCACATTTTCATCCCGAATGGACCTCAAGTATGTTTACAGGACTTTATTTGATTGAACATAGTGGCAATACTGTTGACCAATATGACACAGTATTGATCCTGTTCGACCTTATGTCGAGACAAACATTCTGATCAAGTTTGACAGCGATATGTCTTACATGTGGCACCTTACTGTACACAGTTGCTGTTGTTTAGTTTGACCTTATAACTTAGGTATTGACAACGATTGTTTCCGTATCAAACTATTTATCAAGACCACTATGATTAATTGCGGCCTTTAAAGAGATCAAATGCAATACATGTCGACGGACGTCAGCAGATAAACTGTAAACGAACATTAAACTCATGGTAAACGGATAAAATGATAAGGTAGTGTCTAGTGGCTGTCATAGACAAAGCAATATTCGCTCGGCTTTCAACACAATGGTACAGTTTTGAATCAAACATTGGTGTGCTTTATATTAATTAAACAATGGTAACTTTTTGGGTAAATCAAATGCCAAGTTTCACGATGACCCTGTTCAGAGGCAAAGTGTTTAATGCATAATATTAAACGAGATACACACAACAAGCACATATTATATATAAAGCACCTCGGTCACTATCCTAATAACTCTGCCTAATTTTCAGTTCACAATAGTGCATTACTTCAGCTCAATAATGTAGCTGGTGATAATTATCCTTCTAACAAAATGATAAGGGTAAACCTATCATTTGTAGATATCTTCACAATCACGCTTAGACGTACAATTATATTGTATTTTGTTTTCAGGGCATGAAAGCCAAAATTATCAACACCGACGGTGGAAACCAATACTAGGATATTTAAACTGGCTGACTGACTATTCAATCATGTAACTCGCATGTTTGCATTCTTGGCTTTTGGAGGACATTATTCACGCGAACTTGGTCCAGCTTTGTGTAGTTTTAGGCAACAACATATCACAATATTCATCAGGTGCTGTGACTAAACAACGGTTCAAACTAAACAAGCTTTTACAGCTTCCAGTGATATAGAGCAGACCCAGTATTCAAGCGATATCTTAAAGGGGTTTCCCAACTTAAGCCATTCTCTAATTTAAGTTTCTCGCTTTTTATATAATATGTCTTTGTATATTTGCTTAGACAGTATTTTTTCATTCTCTTTATTTAAACTACTCACTGTTTATGTTAAAAATGTATAAACGTATTTTTGACAAAATCTGAAAAAAATAATATGACTTAAGTTAGGAAATGCCTTTTATAAGTGTTTGAATATGTGGGATGATTATTTTTCACAAATCTTCATAATCATTTAGACCTTCTAGGCTTTAGGTAAAATAATAAAAAAAACAAATAATTATTATAATCTGTAGTTCTTGACTTCTATTGTCGCCTTAAATATTTCAATATTTCTTTATTTCTATATTGCAAATTAAAGGTAAACTGACGATGTAAGTGTATTGAATGTGTTTATTTCTCTTACTATTTATTATATAATAGAAATAGGTTTGTTAGATTTAAGCTAAATGTATGTGTATGCAACTGCATTTTTTTAAAATCGTAAGTTGCATTTTGACAACAATAAAAAAACATTAGTTTGAATATGCTTGATATCAAACACTGAATAAGTGAACAGTATGTTAACGAAAACGAACTCTCATCAGATCAATCTTCGGAATGTGCATCAGAATATTCCTCTGAAATATCTTCATACATCTCAGGTGCAAATGTCGTGGTCTCATTGTTGAATTGATCTTAAAATAGTACCGGTGTAGATGTTATGGCTCCATTGTTAAACTGATCATCAATAAAACCGTCTTCCTCTTTCTTCAACAGTTTAATATACTCTTCCTCCGTCAAGATATCTCCATCTTCAGAATCGTAGCTCATATCTCGTAAAATATCTTCATTAGGCCACTCCTTTTTTATTTTTTGGTTTACAAGAATTTTTGGGAAAAATGTCCACCGGGTCGTCGAACAAAAACAACAGAAAAAGGAAAAAAAGACAGAAAACATACTCTTAAAGGCTGAAAATCAGAGAACAACATAAAAACGTTGAAAATTTATATCATTTACGTGACATTTAAAAAAATAAACTGCTATTAATGCATGTTTTAATACACTCAAATTTTCAAAGTTCTAATTAAGCATACAGTTTAAATTTTACATACTGTGCATATAAAACATCAATGCAATTGACTTTAAAACATGTTTACATGTATAAACTACACTTTGTATCAAAGATACATTGAATATCACTCAGCAAGACATTGTTAAGCTTTAAGGGTATGCTAAAGCAAAAGTGAATGCAGATCACTTAAAAACTGACACATATTAAATTGAAAAAAGGGAAGGCGAATTTTACGTATTAAAATACAAAAAAACGCACTGTATTATAACAATACATTACATTTTCTAAATATTGTTTCAGTTATTTCAATATTGGAAAATGTCAATAAAGTGAAATAATTACCAATTGCAGTGTTGTTTTATCTAAATGTTTTGCACACAACTACTGGCATTAGTAACTGTCATTGGCACATGTGTTCAACTCTTTTATTGTTTTTACTCATATTAACCCAAACATGAATAAACATGTAATCTAGAATAAACACAATCTTTATTTTGACTCGATGACAAGTATTTCCAAACCATTTTGTGATTTAAAATCCATAAACACCACCGATCGAATTTGTGAAACTACTCACCGGTGTCAACTTAGAAATTTTACTTTCGATTTCACATCTCACACTTACTGCACTGCACACATTTGATATTTAACCATAAAATGTTATAAAATGTTTTTCTCACACATAATTTACAGATATTTGTGTCTACTAATTCGATGGCAGCCGCTGACACTTATATTTGTTTTTTATCTATAAACAACAATATTTTCATGGCCTAAATTGGCGGGGAAAAATAACAATCACGTGACAGTTATTGTTTGTACAATTTACCAATGTTTACTGCTATTGTTATTTTAACAACCCCTGCATATTTTAATTTATTATTTCATACAAAGAATGACTGCTATCGTCAATTCCGCCATTGCCACCGGCGCTGCCATAACAGTTGACTGGCTCACATGCTATTACTATAAATTGGCGAATACGGCTACGGAACAACAAACCTGTCGAGATCTACTGCATTCGTACTGTTATCTGTTCGTATTTCTTTCGTTTCGCACCAAAATTAATACTGTCGGAAAATAATTTTGAAAAAAAGAGAACTTCATTTTTTTTTTTTTTTGTACTTTTCGGAAAATTAGACCCGTCGGTTTTGTAAACCAATTTATATAAAAGTAGTGACCTTAGATATATCAACACTTTGACCTTGAACTTTTGTCCCCGGTGGTGGTGGTCCATATATAAAAGGCGCCTTTCCAATCATACGACCAGTTGCTACCGGAACTACTTGCGTACCGGGTGGGGTGCATGTATACCGGAAGTGCCATCTTTCTGGACTTCCTGATGTTTTCAGCTGGTGGTCCACTTTCGAAGGAGCAATTTGATTGGCCATCATCCGTCTCTGAGCAGTTACATTTTTAAAAGCATCGTAATCAAATGCAGCCGATGCAGCACCAAACATGGTCATACATGGGTGCCGGACTTTCAACAGGTCCCCATGGTCCGATGTCTCCTTGTTTTCCTCTTTCACCATTTGGCCCCTTGAGACCCATTTCCCCTTCTGGTCCTTGAAAGCCAGGTTCATCCATCAGACCAGCTTCTCCATAAAATCTCACGTCACCTGGAACGCCGGCGATTCCCTGGATGCCTTAGAAAATAGACACGAGTTAAATGTAAACAATACAACATTTATGTAGAGCTATAAGTATGTTACAAATGAGATAAACTTATTTTAATATTTTGATTTGATTAAGATTTGAACAAGCTCAGTGTTTCGCAAAATAACATTTATGATAGCCAACTAAGCCATTACAAGATTGTAATGCAATTTGCACTCATCCGATGTGTGTTTAAGCAAATACATACAGTCAAAAGCTATAGCTATTGTATATAACTGAAATATGTTGTCATCATAAACAGCTGCTATATAGCACAGAAGTGTAAAATTTTGGACTAAAAATACGTAAGTTAGTCATTGTAACTAATTATATCCAATAGCAAAAATTAAGTAAAGGGGTATGTTACTTGCTACATATTTTGAATCTAGTTACTCATGAATCATTTGACATTTTTGGTTGCTTTCAGTCGGTTTTATTCCGGTGTAGATGTAACAATGAATTCTGTTTACTACAAACGTAAACAATCAAGCATAACTGGCATCCCCACATCACCTTTGATGCCTGGAGGCCCGGGCATACCAATAAAACCCACATGACCAAGATACCCAGGAGGGCCTCTAAAACCATGTTTGCCATTTACACCAGCCCAGCCTACGTCACCGATAATCCCAGGGATTCCGTCGTATCCAGGGAAACCCTTCTCACCTATCTCGCCCGGGAAGCCGAAAAGACCTGTAAGTAATGAATACACACTAAATAAGATTGCACAATTATAAAAGAAAAAAAAACACTTAGGAAAGGAATAACTTATATAGTAATCGTTCCTGTGTCTGATTTAAGGGCTATTATTTTGAGTGTATCCATATCCAAGAAATATACTAAGGAAACAGAACTACCTCAATAAAATGACGAACAGCAACGACATGTCAAGGACAGGAACAATTGGCCATCGAGAACTTCGTTGAACCATTTAAGTTGATATAACTATTTATATACAGGTTAAGGTTGTAGTGATATCATACATACAACTTTATTCAAGATTTAAAGTAACAAATCGGCTCCAATACCTGGTGGTCCGGGCCAGCCAGGATGCCCGTATGGGCCTGGCGGTCCGCGTAAACCTGGGTTTCCACTGGTGCCTTTGTGGCCTTTCTGACCTCTAGATCAGATTCTGCCTGGTGGGCCTTGGTGTCCAGGGATACCTGACGAGACAAAATAGTCAGAGCTATCGATGATGCCGGATGGTTGGGACCTTACTCTTGGTGTTGATTGTCCCTTAATAGTGCAATTGAAACTACAGCCAAGTAGTCGAACATTCAAAAACACTCCGTTATTAGAGGCACAAAGCAAGGGGGTGGGGCAGACATAACTAAACTAGAGACACAAACGTACAAACACATACACAAATACACCACAAGCTTACCACACACCCATCAAAATAGTTGTGCCGATAAATGATGGGAATACCGCTCTGGAACGGTCAGTGGAAAACCACTGGAATCCGATATCATAATACACGCTCTATGTGCCAGAACTCGCTTATTTCCTTTTGGACATATCTTGTACTGGTCCTTGCTTTCTCGTTATGTTAATACGTGTTTAAGAAGAGCTATGGTGAGGAAGTAAGTTATGCCAAACGTTAAATCTTATGCAGGATCATAACAGCGGCTCAATAAAGATATTGCATTAAAAAGATAAAGACATTTCCATTTACAAGTTCTTTGTTAAGACTGCATTGCTGTATAACAGGTAATATACGTCTATCAAAGACAAAACTCACATATGATGATGTAAGACCGCGAGTGCATCATATTTAACGAAACTTGATGCACATATGATGATGGTAGACCATAGTGCATCATATTTAACAAAACCTAATGCACATATGATGATGAGGACCGCATGTATATCATATTTAGCAAAATGTAATGCACATATGATGATGGGTGACCGCGAGTACATCATATTTAACGAAACATAATACACATATGATGGATGACAGCGAGTACATCAAGTTTAGCAAAACATATTGCACATATGATGATGGTAGACCGCGAGTACATTATATTTACAAAACGTCATGCACATTTTATGATGGTAGACCGCGAGTACATCATATTTCACGAAACTTAATGCACTAATGATGATGGTAGACCGCGAGTACATCATATTTAGCGAAACTTAATGCACTAATGATGATGGTAGACCGCGAGAACAACATATTTAGCGAAACTTAATGCACTAATGATGATGGTAGACCGCCAGTACATCATATTTAGCGAAACTTAATGCACATATGATGATGGTAGACCGCGAGTACATCATATTCAACGAAACTTAATGCACATATGATGATGGCAGACCGCGAGTGTATCATATTTAGCAAAACTTAATGCACAAATGATGATGGAAGACCACGGGTGCATCATATTTAACGAATTTTAATGCACATATGATGATGGTAGATCGCGAGTAAATCATATTTAACAAAACGTAATGCACATATGATGATTGCAGACCGCGAGTGTATCATATTTAGCGAAACTTAATGCACAAAAGATGATGGATGACCGCGAGTACATCATATTTAACAAATTTTAATGCACATATGATGATGGTAGACCGCGAGTACATCATATTTAGCGAAACTTAATGCCAAATGGTAATGGTAGACCATGAATAAATCATATGTAGCGAAATTTAAAGCACATATGATGATGGCAGACCGCGAGTGTATCCTATTTAGCAAAACTTAATGCACAAATGATGATGGAAGACCGCGGGTGCATCATATTCAACGAATTTTAATGCACCTATTTTGATGGTAGACCGCGAGTAAATCATATTTATCGAAACTTAATGCACATATGATTATGCTAGACTAGGACTTTATTTAATTTAAAACATATCAATACACTTTTGAGTTATACTTATACGGAAAAAACAGTAACAAAATGCTTTTGTTGGCGTTGTGTTTTAGGCTTATAAAATCAACCATTATAATTGCGTATAAAAAAACTTAACAATTAGGCATAGTGATTTCTTTACCTTCACATGTAACAATCAATAGAAGACATATAACAGACATTTCACAACTTTGAATGATGTAAGCCTAATATTATATCTTTTAGCCATGAATGAATAGTAGACTTAAGATGCTCGTTTTTTCTTGTTGTTTCTAATATTAATATAATAATATCCAATAGGTTACTATGTTATCAGTGAGCTATATAAGAGCGTTCTATTGAAATTATTTTATTTGATAGTTGGGTTCCCCTATACTAGTAGTTTTTACCTGGGGGACCCGGCTTGCCAACAAAAAGTTCAAGTCTATGATCAACTACCCCTCTCGTACGTCGGCTAAGAACTGAAAAAAACGAAGCAAAAGTTAATCGAATGGTAGATTAATCTGATCCAAAGACATATCATAATCTGCTTTAGCGCAAGCTGTAAAAATCTGCAAGATAGTTAACCTCCTTCAAATTCTTTGGTAAAAATAACACACAGCATAAACTGCTTAAAGTATATTCAGAATGGAAGGCCTTCCGAAAGCACTATCCCATTTCAAAATATAAAAACAAAAGTACTGTTCATTGACATTAACTAAATATAGAGCATCGCCAATGCCACCTAGCATTGGCCTTTAAAACGATAAGGATCTCGTAGGACAAAGATATAAATAACTGCACTACGGACCAAATACGAACTTAGGAAGTAAAGATTTATTTTTTACATAGCACTTAAGGCCAGTTGTAGTGAAATGAGAAAATATTCTTGACGAAAGATCCTTCGGGAGAACACAATCATATTTATGGCGGTGTTGTTTCAACACGAAAGGCACAATAATGTTAATATTGACAGTTTTGGAAGGTGCGCGTTATCCAATCTTGGATTTGCGTGCGAGTATCTGATTCAATGAAATGTTCTGTTCACTATATTAATTCTAATACACACTCCATATGCCCCCCATTAACCATTGCTTCATACATACATAAGTATAACTCACTGGGCATTAAAATTCCGTTTCATTATCTCATTTACCGGTTGATTTAAAGTCAAAGAGAATGTAGTTTATGTTGTATATTGCAGACATGAATAACGATCGCTCAAACTCACATACGCAAGCAACACACTTGCGCACACTTGTACCTTGAACATATCTTAAACGCTTGATCTAAATAAATTATCATAACAATCGATAATAGGACGAATGCATTCGGAACTCCTCGGCCATTTTTCGCGAAAACAACCTCGGATGTATGCCGGTACACTAGTTGAAGTAGTTCGTAAATGTTTGAATTATATCATTTATTAAATGTTGTGTTTTAGCTTGTATTTATTGATATTGGTTTAAATTGATTGCCAGTGAAGTGTATTATTGCAAACAAAATAAAGATTTACAAGAGTTAAGTCATTAACTTTAACTGCTAAATTGAAATTAAGGACTTAAACATACTAATTTCTGAGTATGTAAACCGTCCAAATACATCCGAGGTTGTTTTCGAGAAAAATGGCCGATGAGCTCCGAATGGGACGGATGAACAGATTCTCGTCACATAGGTGTTATGTCCCGTCATTAAACGTCTTTGTCTTTTATCAATAATTATCGTTATTGTTTCTGATATCGAAAGCCCGATTAGTTAAACTGTGGTGGATTATCAAAAAAACAAAAACATCAAAGGCTAAGACATATCCATGATTAACTGGTTAACCTGCGTATCTGGAAATGACGTCATTATGAAATAAGCGTAATTAGAATAAACAAGTGAATAAAGTAAAAACATGAGATATCGTTGTTGATTACGTTTTCAGTGCTGTCACTTCAAAATCGTCTCTGTGGATCTATTATCCATGAAGCGGGTTATACAGATTAATATCAGTGCTTAAGCACGTGCACGCAATTCATATTACATTGGTCGTAAAAGCCATCACGTAAAATAGAATAAAAGCAATATTTTCTAGAAAAAGTAAGCACACTTTGGACAATTCTCTATTTTTGTGACAATGATAGTTAGCCACTCAAATGATAATACTACATTATTGCATTAAATTTAGGTAGAACTAGTCAAACACACGTTTGTCGCAAAATGAATTTAATTAAGGTAAGGAAACAATGGTACTAGTGTTCCGTGCATTGTAACTGACGTAAAAAATCATGTTTTCGCCTTTGTCGAAGATTCCCCTAAAACCATTAACATACATGTATATAAATGACTCATGGAAATAAATAACCGCTTTTTTAAGCTGTTCCAGGAGGCAGTGTCCACCTTTAATTGCCGTAAATGAACTGTTTATTTTTTTCAAATCGAGGCTGCTGTATTCATAACTAAGAGTTAGTTCCATGCTTCCGGTTAAATGTGTCCTCCCTTTTTTAAGGATCTCACTTTCATAATTTAAAGATTGTAAGATATGTCGTTCATTGATTCAAGAAAGAAAAACAGCTATAACGTCTTTCCTTTTTCCTTATTCCGTTTTACTTCCACCATATGTCGTTCTAGTATTTCTATTTTTAGTTTCCATTCCTGAATCTCATGCTCTTCTTCTGATAGTTTTTCCACTAAAGCTGCAATCTTTGTTTCAAACCCTGTCGGCACTGTATTCGTGTTTTCGATATTCAAAATGACAGACTCCCGCATTAATAAAATGAACACAAATAAACGGCTAACGACACACTACATATATCCATCCTGAGTACTTGCGTTTGGACTAGTGGAAAGAGAACGAGCGAACTAAATTTCGGAAATAAAAAAGTCGGGTAAATTTATATGAAAATTTGGTTAGTTATGTGCTATGTTTTATAAATTGATCCAGATACGAAAATAATGCGTTGATGTGGTGTTTTACGGCGAGGCGATCGGTATCTTAGGGAACTAATTGATGTGAATCTGTCAAGAATTAGTCCGTTCTTAAATTGGGTGTAAGTAGAAATATAACTTTGAACTTGTGTTGTCTTAAAGCTGCACTCTCACAGATTGAACGTTTTGACAACTTTTTTATTTTTTTGTGTTGGAACGAGCTAATTTTTGGCAAAATCCATGGAAACCAATTATATAAGACTGCTGACAAAAAACAGATCGCATATTTTTATGTATAAGTTCAAAAATTGATGTTTTATGCGTTTTTCTTAAACCGTTAGTAACGGTGTAAGCCAAAAAACATTAATGTTCGAACATAATTATGAAAAACTACGATCTGATTTTTGTCAGGAATCTTATATCATTGGTTTGCAGATATTTACGCAAAAATATGCTCTTTCCAAGACAAAAAAAATAAAAAGTTGTTAAAATGGTCAATCTGTGAGGGTACAGCTTACCGTAATGTAAAATAATGAAAATACATGTTTTAAATGTTCGCTTTATGGTCGGGACTTATATGAAAATATCTTTATTGACAGCCTTCCACCATAGAACTTATGGACGGTATTAAAGCCATCGACACATTTACAAGTCTATTTATCTAAACTCATGTCCCAAACACGTGACAAAAAGAGCATGATCACGTATATCATATACATTTTTTAGGCAAACACTATACACTCTAAACAAACATTGATTAGTTAACATTTTATATATTAAAATTGTTTAATACTTAGTATGTTGTACATTTAGATAGTTGATCCAAACACCATACTGAAACAGAATATATACTGTCAACCATATAATAACCCCAAAAAACGTATATTTCATATTTGCATGTTTCTAGATAAAAAAAATAGTTTAGATTTATGGTCAACATTACAATGTATGTAATTTGTCGAGGGAAGATCAGGGACTAATTAACAAACTTAGTTTGCACAGAAAACTATGGCGAATGTAAATATTAAATCAGTTATTGATAAACAATACTTTTTAAAGCAATATGAAATAACATACTCAACAAAATACAAATAAACCCCATAAACTGTTCAGCCAATATTTCTTGCTGATACACCTTGTTTCTCTCCATCCAAATTTGATAGAATTTCTGAATTGGATTAAATGTGATGGATCAGGCAATGCTTAAATGGTAAATCTCTTTATGGAATAAATCCATTAAAACACAGGACTACATTTTGAAAAGTAAATAAGAAAACTATATCTTCAAAACTGACACAGCAATTAAAACTTAATATAAGAATATCTTAGATGGATTTTTTTTTATATTTAAATGTTCATAATAATCTTTCAATTTATATTTGAAGTTTCAATTGCGATAATCAAAATACATGTAGCCTTCTTATTTCAATATGAAAACAATTTATTACTAAGAAAAATCATTCAAACACATGTGGAACATACTAATGCTAAAATTGAAATTAAATACAACAAAACTGTGCAACATTGCTATATTGAAAATAAAGAAAGTTTCATTTTAATTCATTGTTTTTAAAAGTGTGCATCACTGTTGGAGCTTTGTTAATGCATTCTTGCAATGTTCAGTTTACACCAGGAAGTCGATCTTCAAGTGTTGAACCTTTCCAGTTGAATCTTCTGTTGCCTCAACGTCAATTTCCGTTCCTCCGAAGATGAATCTCACAGTGACCCATCTGTCTTTTCCGCTGCCGGATAGTGGAATTTCCAAGTTTCCGATCTGTTTACACCCTGGATTTGTCGTATACATGGGATTCGTTTCATATGTTGTAAAAATCGGAAAGTACATAGCTTTTTGATTTAATTCTACTGCATGATACCTCTCTTTATACTGTGCCTCACCAACCTTTAGTTTCTGTCCAATTTTCACATGCCTATCAAACAAATCAACACATTTGTCCACTCCATCAAAACACTTCTTTTTAGAACTAACGTGTATTGCTGCATCAAATGTTTGAACCATACTAACACCGTATGTCAATTTGCTTATACGTTCTGTGATCGCGTTGGGGTTGTGTCCAAATATTACAGCCCCTTTTAGTACTGCAAGGCTTGTTTCCCGTGGTACAATTCTTTTCAGAGCTCCGAACTCTTTGCCAATGGCGTGTTGAAGCATAGGCGATTCTGAAAATCCACCTACCATCAAAATAGCTTCTACACCCATGTTTACTGGCAAGCTTAGAATGTTCTTCAAGTGCTCAATAGTGCTTGAAACAGATGAATCGAAAAACTGTCTAGCAACGCTAGCGTCGATCTTGACTTTCTCGTTTGTCATTGACACCTAATAACAGTAAAAAAGATTCTTTATGAAATCATGTTTCATTGATCATTGTGTAATATATATATATTTCTATGTTTGAGTAAAGCAATCAAAGACTTCTAAAATAAAAGTATTGGTAAGTATTGGAAACTGTATTTTCTTTTTTATTGTTATATGTATGTATTGCCTGATCGTGAATCATAACGACTTGCATATATATACATAATTAAAAAGAACATACCATGCTTAAAAAATATTTTAAGACGAAATTGGAAAACACCATGTACCAGTATAACAAGTATAAAGTTTACCGAAGAGGCGTAAACTGTGTCCGTGATGAGGTCACACAAGGCTCGTCCCTGTCGTTTCTCTATTAAGGAACAAAGGGACAGAGGCAGGGGTATAACCGTTTTGCTGTCTTTGTCTGGGGAAATGGACCGCTTCTTGTTTTCGAATCGGCGAAACAAGTCAATGAAATCGTCCAGGTGTTTTTGCTTTAAATCGGCGATTGCGTCGAAGCCTGTACATAAAAATACAAATTTTCAAACTTGATCACACTTCAAATGGCAAAAATGCCGTACGCGCTGTATAAACTATCATATATACAATCATTTATGTTACCTGCAATGTCATTAATGAAACCTTTGAAGTCTTCGTCGACCTTAGTTCCACCCCACGCACCACCGCTCGCCTTAAACAGTTCCTTAACGTCCATCGACTGCATTACTTCATGGACGGTGATGTCTATTGTCCCACCTTAAGGTATAGAATATCTCCTAGCTTATGTACATATCAACAAGACACCATGCTTTCACTATGAATGTAACTTCTTAAGGTATACGATACACGGATACGGGAATTCAGTCTGCCTGGTGATCAAACAATTTTGGTATCATTTAAAAGCGTATTAAATGTAGAACAATTATATGTAGACACTATACTGAATATCATTTCACAAACACTTTTCCTTTGCCCTTGAAAACTGCAACCTTTTTGATTGCAAGAGCATTTTCATAGTAATTAAGAGCAAACAATACAAACTACAATGAATTAACATTAAAAGTTGTTTATTGAAAATTATAAAAATGTATTCAGCCTTTTAATTCAATTTATTGCAAAAAATGGTTAATTGAACTATCCGAGAACTAGCTTATGATGGTTGGATGCCTTAAACGACACACACACACACACAAAAGGTACAGTAGTATCAACTTGAACAACATCAATAACAAAATTGTTATAGTCGTTATTTAATTTTATTAAAATTACTACACTACTGAACGATAATATATCTTAGCGTAGCATTCAGAATTTTTGTCAATTCAAGATTGGTTATGTTCAGACTTCGCGATTATCTGAGCATTGACAAATATATTGATATTCATTTGTGAAAAATGGTATATAAATACACTATAGTCTGGGGCTACGTGTATCTATGGCATCGGCCAGTTATACCTCCCGCGTCCAAAACCAGATATCTCTGTCCAGCTTTCATTTTGCCGAGCGACGTTTCATTTCCGCTTCGTTCGATTGGTAGATGGCGACAAAACAATGACGCTGCCTCTGGTTCAAGAGCAACAGTGAGCTTTTTTTCTTCGATACCAGCCTAAAGGAAAAAAGCAAATATGTGCCAAACACTAAACATAATACATTTCTGCACGCATTGTACTCTCATCCAAAATGAATGCGTTCTTCAAAGTTGATAATAATGTTAGATAAGATTGTTAATCATTCAATATATTCATACACTATTCACGTATTGCCCTATCGAAAAAGATAAAGAACGACGATATATCAGATGTTTTCAAAATTGATCAATTAAAAAATACATGGTATCTGCGATTTATATTTACTCAATCTTTAGATTACATTTCCTTCATAAACCAAATGCTTAATACATATTTCCTTTCATGTCCTCTGCACACCACATTGTATCGAGTGTTTAATAGTCGATTAACAGTTCTAAAAATACCCACATTGTGTTGAAAGCTCTTTATCGTTTGTTTATTTATCGTTTATGACTTTTGAATACCAGTGTAGCGGCTTCTCTCATAAACTGTTTGGCAGCATTATCCCAGATAGCTGGCACAGTCAACACCCAGTGTATCTCATTCTCTCGTATTGTGCCAGAAATTCTGTCGTTTGAAACCCGCCAAAGGTCGTCCTTGAGCCATCTTCAAGTAAAAAAAGTAGAATTTGTTTGTAACATATATTGACCGTATATTATTGACATATATCAACCGTATATTCATAACAGAAGTGCACTTTTAATGCATATATACATGCTGCAGTGTTATTTGATAAAAAGCGTACACATTTAATATGTCTGTGCAACTAGTTGGCTTACTTGATTGCTAGTGCAAACACAGTTTTTGCAGATAGATGACGACTGTTTTCGTCCTCAATAAGCATATCCCGTTCGATTTTCTGAAACAAAATGGGAGTACCTCAAATTAACATCGAAAGTTAGTTTGTTTGTAACGAGTTGCTTGAAAATACTTGGGTGACATATTGTTTTTAAATCAGAATTTTTCAAACGCTTTCGATTCGTGTTGAAACTAATGTTTTAAGATACAGCTATTTCAATCAGCCATATGGCCGACATGTTGACGCGAAATACCAGCATTTTATGTCAGTGTTTGTTTCATCAATATATTCTACAAATGTTTACAAAATCATTTCAAATTTTAAAATAATTGTACTCAAACGAGTGCACAAACTTCTATTCAATAAGATACGAAATGACACAATCATTGAATGGTAAAACGTAAATTGCCTGATATCTAATTACCCGAAGTATTGCCAAATATTGATTGTAATTAACATGATCAAGTTATTTACGTATGGGGATTTCTATAAAGTAAGTAATAAATAACTTTTATGTATAAATATTGGAACGGCACACAGACTGAAAATATGAATATATTGATGTATTACAGCACAGAGAATTGGGTTAGAAAGTACAAACAACATGATGTGAAAGCGGATGAATTCCATAAATTAAATTTTCTCTCTTACTCTGGACATGTACTTGCCTGGTTCCACAATTTCATTTTAAATCTTTTAAAGAAGTAGTACGAATCATGCTCCTCTTCATCTATCAGTTCTGCGTATCTTGTCTCCGCCTCAAAGCCAAATGCCTCTAAGGTTCTTCCATCGGGCTTTATCAAAACCGTTGTTGGTCCTTACCAAAAGAACGCATATGTGCGTTTAATAATTAAAACAAAAGACTATACGAATAAGTTAGATTATGTTAATTCTCTGCATGTAATGGAGGAATTGATGAAAATAATATATTGAACCAAGTCTTTATTTCGTCATAAGTTTATCTCCTTTCATTAGTTTTTTTTATGAAATTCAAATTTAGTGCAGCGGCTCAAAGTCATGTAAGTTTATCTCTGAAAGGACTCAAATAACTGAAAAGAAATTGCCTGTAAATGACTGCATTCATAAAAAACGCCGTTTAGCAGTAAATGCATTGTTAAAACGCACGCCATTAGATTGTTATATAATTATACATTACATACCTTTCGTCGATTCATGTCCCTGCCACTGTTTTGCTGATATCTGTGTTGGATCATTTTCGTATTCATGAAGTAAAGAGAACGCCCAACTCGAGTACGTCGTACCGAAATCTATGGCCGCAACCAGCATTGGTTTCGACTGTTTTAAAAAGTGGTATCTTGAGAAATCTGCGTCGAATCGTACAAAAAAAACTCAAGGATAGTATGTTAATGGCCTAACGAATAAATAATATCGAGTCTATTTGACAATAAGCTGAGGCGGATCCAGAATTTGACGCTAGAGAAGAGGGGATGGAGACCGCGGCGTACTCTAACCACATTGGCATTTAACAATATAGGATCCCAATGTCTCATGAGGTCAGGTTTTCGGCACAGAGATATTTTGACTGAAATGTTGCATTCTAGTGCATTCTTAACACAATAATACTACAAAGCTTTGGCAACACGCTCTTTGAAATAGACCGCACTAAAAGTAATAGAGGGCAGCACATTAAACTATCAATACCAATGACATAATTTTCATAACGGTCTCATAATTGCTCTTTTTAACGTGATTGTGAAGATATATGGTATCTTAGAGAAGCACTCTCGAATCCGTTTCCTGGGTTTTAATCAGAGCTGGATCCACTTTGAGAGGCCAGTAGAAAGTATCCCTGGTAGAATCGAATCCACAACCTCTTGGATCAAAGGCGGACACCTATACCATTAGACCACTGTCACCGTCTCACCACATAATACAAGTATTAATAAATATAGGAAGTTCAAAGAAATGATCTGCTACTAAATCTTTACCTGTGTAACGTGCGAGCCAAACAAACAAACAAATATCAGTTAGCCGAGCTTTCTGGCGTAATGAAACACCAACAGATCCCTTCAGGGAAAAGTATGCTCGACCCTGAAGGGGTCCATTGGTATTTATATACACTAACTTCTCTATTCTCACATAGCCCGGGCTTAGCTAATTTGCATATTACCAACCAAGTTTACATCCGGTATGAACGTACTTCCGTTTATACGGAATATTATTATGAACGCACCTTCGGCCGCTTACAGCGGACCGTTACACCTGTATAAGATACATGTATATATGTTCATATATCATATATTTGTGTAATGATAAGTTCTTTTCAATAGAGTGATTCGAATGTGTACTTACAAGAGACATGTTGGAATTCCTTTGTCTTTATTGTCGTCGATTTGGAATCTGGAAATAAAAATGGAAATTATATTTGAAAACAATGTTATTCCACTTTACTTTCTATTTTTCTATAAATCCTCCAGTCCTTTACGATTTGATGATAACATGTAGATACATGACACGACGCGTTATTCCATTTGTTTTATACTTCCTCTTTCGATATACATTTTACATGCAATGCAATACGGCCCATTTTCTTTCACAAGCACATATATTATTGTTAATCATGTTGCCAACATTTAAATATTATTCCTTTGCTGCTTGTTTACCTTAAGCGATCCTTTATTTAAACTCCATCAGTCCGGTTATTTCAAGTTCAACTTATCTTAACAGGAAGTAAGTTAAGAAAATACCTACCAATTCATTGAAAGTACCTGTTGACGATTTCTTGAAAAAAGGTCCTACTGAGTTTAAAAGTATGCGTCCAAACATGCACTTAATGCTTTAAATACTGGCACGGATCGTTGAAAGAAATAGAATGGAACAATGCAAATAACTGCTGAAATCTTATCCTCATGGCCTCGAAGTTTATAGTTGATACTATACAAGCGACAATCTGTTATCTATGAAGGCTAAACATTGAATAATCATGTGTTTATATTTTATTGGTTGTTTATATCACTAGCAGATCCGGGGTGGGGGCACCCGGCGCCCCTCCCCCTCAAATCGTCAAGGTTAACATTTTATTTCAATATAGGTGAAAAAAAGTAATGAAAGACCGCAAAATTCACAATTTCGGTCTAAAGATTGTTAAAATTTTGCTTGGGAGTTACCCACAATCCACTGCCAACCCTTTAAACCAAATAAATTTAGATTCTAAAGGAGGGGGGCAAGTAAAAAGGGTTACATTCTTAAACGACGCCCCCTCTAACGTCGATCCTGGATCCGACCCTGTACATCGTTTTTGTTTATTTTTAGAACCAAATTCTTTATCTCCATACACTATTAAATGATAGATGTTTACCAGACTGTTGAGTTACTTCACCTCACCAACTCTGTAAGGCATAGCCAAATACAGGCTTCTTGATGATGATTCGGTTTCTGTTTAATATTGTTTATATTATGATATAGTTTGCTGATGACATTCTGATAATATGTCATTAAATTAAAACATAAAAGGGATACAAGTTTTAAGTGTCGAAAAAAACAACAGTATCCAACATTAGTCTATTTAATTTAGTAAATTATAAAACATCGTTAAATGAATATTTTGTATACATAGACACTGGATTGACATTTCGTGGTTAGTTTAATATTCTGCTTTCGAAAGGAGTTTTCTTGAACTGCCAGGATATACAATTACAATGACCATATTGACTTGAAACATAAGGCTGTTTTAACGTCATTTTGAACAGCCATATATATGTAGGTCTATATGTAGATGTATATAACGTATTTCAAAATGATATTTCAGACTTGGAAGACCTCTCCAGATAACTTTGATTATTTTATTATTTATTTTACCAGCGCTCAACCTATTACAAAACCTATATGCGTTTCAATAAAGATTTTTATCGTAAATTAAAATTATCTTAGTGTCATAGTTTCATTATTTTATTACATATTTGAGTGACTTGAACTCGAGTCAGCATTGAAAATGAACACCAAATTGAGTAAATAAAAATAGTTGATGTACATATATTGTAAATCTTTATGCAGGTTTAAGATAATTGAAGTTACCACTAAAATCCTTTATTGAAACGGCCCCTAGGTAGCAGCTGAACATAAAACGAATGATGAACACGTAACTGTGTCAGATGAAGTTAAATGTGTATGGTCGTGTTTAAAATGATAAATGAGTTGCTCCGGTTTGATAAGCATAGGTAGTCAGGATTTTTATTTATGTATCTATTCTTTTAGTACTTCAAAATCATTTATACGTTGGTTCTTTATTCTGTATATTCTTTAAAATCATTCTAGCTTTGTGAGGCTTATACATTTAAGTAAAATATTGCTTTACTAATAGATATTATTACAAGTAATAGGTTGAGCGCTGGTAAAAGCGGTCAAAAATCCTTCTACAGATGGTTTCAATTTAAGTATACTATCCTATTTTTCTTTATAAATGATCTCATGTATCTAAAACAACCAACAATGGACTTTTACTCTAATTGTTTAGCATTTTAATACATATGTGTATATTTGGATAAGAAAACTTAAAACTTACCTTTGTATGACATTTAAACGAGTATTTAACATTGATATAAAACTAAATAATGTATACACACGGTATGTCTAGAGTAATCGGAGCCATCAAATCACTTTAACCGTTTTAAAGAAAAGTTGAAGAAAAAAAGCCAATTAATGAGTCAGTGTCTGCAAAAGCGGTGTGGCTTTATCTTAAACAGAAACGTAATATATATATAATAAGGATATCGTATTCCACTGAGTTTTTCAAACTACACATTATTCTTTTTAGAAGTCTAGCAAGCCATATTCGAAGACCGAGTTGCCTCATTAACAATACGTCGTAGCCGAATATTTAGCTTAATCCGTCGTTACATAGACTTAAGGAGTGGAAGACGGAGAGGTAGTTGAAAGACGAACATTTAAACCTCAAACTGGTGCAACTGTGACATAAAACATTGCTTACACCATTGTTTTTACGCGATTCAGTTCCTCGCGTTAGATTCTTTGAATCATCCAATATTCAACGTTTCTTTTGAATGCCGAGCATCGGAATTAGAAAGTAGAGTTGAATACTTGACATTGTAATTGCTTTATGAGGCTGAGTTGTAATGGATATAACACTCGCAAAATGATGTTTCATTCATTATAAACCTGTGGAACAACACACGCAAGCAATCACATGTACGCAAACCACGCATTCTACATCTACATCTACTAACGCAACTCTTAATGCAAGTTGCTTATCAGAGAAATCTACACGACAGAGACAACGGAACTGTGTCTGCCCTTCCCCTGAGATATTGAAATCTTGCTATTACAATGAAGACTCAGAAAGTAACCAGGAAGTGCATCAATGTAACAACCAGCCCCGGACCCGCCTCACCCGCCTCCAAAGATGATATGCCACCGTTTTAAATCGGTGTTTAATTCTACTGGTGTTTTGTATTGTTTTGCTGACAGCGAGAAAAGGCCTGCAAATGCATTTCTACCAGCGCGTCAACAAAAACTATACACTAAGCATCTGTCGTATCAGAATGTTTCTTTCTGCCTTTTTTACCTGCCACATCAAAAGACCAAAATACTTACTGAAACTTGATACTAAGAATTATACTATTACAGCTTGGAGTTTGTTCCATTTATATCGGACTTCAATTATTAACAAAAATTTGGATCATAAGCGGAGCGTATAGCAAGCTTATCATTGCCGCCCTAATCGACGTTACGCGCCAATTAGTAAGGATTGCCGCCCTAGTGAGGATGATATATTTGAGGTCAACGTCTGTTATCTTGAAACATTAATATTAAAGCGATGGAATTACTAATTATTTTTATTCTGATAATGCAAATGAATGATGAGCCGAAAACTACTGCTGAAATCATTGTTTTAATAATGTTAAAAATGGAAATGTAGAAGATATAGTCTAGGACACAATATCTTTTTGTAACCCAAAAAACACAATTGAAAATTAATTGTTAAATTTATTGTGTATATAAAAGTATTAATTGTTCCTAAACAACTAAAGCGAAAACCATTGTTCTAATATCGTTTTGAGGGTAAATTAATTTCTTGGAATCAAATTTCATCTGCCAAAATAAATGCAGATACCTAAATGCTCATCTAGTGACATAAACACAAATACAGACATTAACATCTTCCCACATCAACACAAATTCATACATTCTCATTCACCCTCATCCTCACAAATACATTATTAACTGCACACATCCACACAAATAAACACAGTATCATCTACCCACATCCACACAAATACATACATCATCATCTAACCACATCCACACAAATACATACATTATCATTTACCAACATTCACATAAATACATACATTGTGATCTACCTACATCAACATAAATACATATATTTTCATCTACTTTCATCTACACAAATACATATATTCTCATCTACCTACATCCACACAAATATATTCATTATCATCTACCCATATACACACAAATACATACATTTTCATCTACCCATATCCACAAAAATATATACATTCTCATCTACCCTAATCCACACAAATTCAAACATTTCATCTACCCACACCCACACAAATACAAACATTTTCGTCTACCCACATCCACACAAATGCATACATTCTCATTTACCCACATCCTCAAAAATACATACACTATCATCCACCTACATCCACACAAATACATTTATTCTCATTTACCCACATCCTCACAAATACATACACTATCATCCACCTACATCCACACAAATACATTCATTCTCATTTACCTACATCCTCACAAATACATACATTCTCATCTACCCACATCCTCAAAAATACATACATTATCATCTACCAACATCCACACTAATACATACATTCCTATCTACCCACATCCTCACAAATACATACATTCTTATCTACCCACATCGACACAAATACATACATAATCATCTACCCACATCCACACAAATACATACATTTTCTTCTACCTACATCCACACAAATACATACATTATCATCTACCCACATTCACACAAATACATCCATTATCATCTACCCACAGAATCACAAATACATACAGTATCATCTACCCACTCAATCACAAATACATACATTATCATCTACCCACATTCACACAAATACATACATTCTCATCTACCAACATCCACACACATACATACATTCTCATCTACCCACATCCACACATATACATGCATTATCATCTAGCCACACCCACACAAATACATACATTATCATCTACCCACACCCACACAAATACATACATTATCATCTACCCACATTCACACATATACATGCATTATCATCTACCCACACCCACACAAATACATACATTATCATCTACCCACACCCACACAAATACATACATTATCATCTACCCACATTCACACAAATACATTAATTCCCATCTACCCACACCCACACAAATACAAACATTTTCGTCTACCCACATCGACACAAATGCATACATTCTCATTTACCCACATCCTCAAAAATACATACACTATCATCCACCTACATCCACACAAATACATTTATTCTCATTTACCCACATCCTCACAAATACATACACTATCATCCACTTACATCCACACAAATACGTTCATTCTCATTTACCTACATCCTCACAAATACATACATTCTCATCTACCCACATCCTCACAAATACATACATTATCATCTACCCACATCCACACAAATACATACATTCTCATCTACCCACATCCACACAAATACATACATTCTTATCTACCCACATCGACACAAATACATACATAATCATCTACCCACATCCACACAAATACATACATTATCATCTACCTACATCCACACAAATACATACATTATCATCTACCCACATTCACACAAATACATACATTATCATCTACCCACACCCACACAAATACATACAGTATCATCTACCCCCTCAATCACAAATACATACATTATCATCTACCCACATTCACACAAATACATACATTCTCATCTACCAACATCCACACACATACATACATTCTCATCTTCCCACATCCACACATATACATGCATTATCATCTAGCCACACCCACACAAATACATACATTATCATCTACCCACACCCACACAAATACATACATTATCAACTACCCACATTCACACATATACATGCATTATCATCTACCCACACCCACACAAATACATACATTATCATCTACCCACACCCACACAAATACATACATTATCATCTACCCACATTCACACAAATACATTAATTCCCATCTACCCACACCCACACAAATACAAACATTTTCGTCTACCCACATCGACACAAATGCATACATTCTCATTTACCCACATCCTCAAAAATACATACACTATCATCCACCTACATCCACACAAATACATTTATTCTCATTTACCCACATCCTCACAAATACATACACTATCATCCACCTACATCCACACAAATACGTTCATTCTCATTTACCTACATCCTCACAAATACATACATTCTCATCTACCCACATCCTCACAAATACATACATTATCATCTACCCACATCCACACAAATACATACATTCCCATCTACCCACATCCACACAAATACATACATTCTTATCTACCCACATCGACACAAATACATACATAATCATCTACCCACATCCACACAAATACATACATTTTCTTCTACCTACATCCACACAAATACATACATTATCATCTACCCACATTCACACAAATACATCCATTATCATCTACCCACAGAATCACAAATACATACAGTATCATCTACCCACTCAATCACAAATACATACATTATCATCTACCCACATTCACACAAATACATACATTCTCATCTACCAACATCCACACACATACATACATTCTCATCTACCCACATCCACACATATACATGCATTATCATCTAGCCACACCCACACAAATACATACATTATCATCTACCCACCCCCACACAAATACATACATTATCAACTACCCACATTCCCACATATACATGCATTATCATCTACCCACACCCACACAAATACATACATTATCATCTACCCACATTCACACAAATACATTAATTCTCATCTACCCACATCCACACAAATACATACATTATCATCTACCCACATTCACACAAATACATACATTATCATCTACCCACATTCACACAAATACATACATTATCATCTACCCACATTCACACAAATACATGTATTATCATCTACCCACATTCACACAAATACAAACATTATCATTTACCCACATCCACACAAATACATACATTATCATATACCCACATTCACACATATACATACATTCTCATCTACCCACATCCACACAAATACATACATTCTCATCTACCCACATCCACACAAATACATACATTATCATACACCAACATCCTCACACATACATATATACTCATATACCCACATCCTCACACACACATATATACTCATATATCCACATACATACAAGCACATATATTCACACCCATATACTCACGTGCATACTGATAAATTACGTAATTGGAACACCTTTGTTATTAATATCAGTTTGACATGTTTAATATACAGCAATTATTTATGTTATGTTTGTTCTGATTCTATCTCTGGTATATTCTTCTTCGTTTTCTTTTCCTTTCACTTTTACTGTTGTTGTATTTATCTGTGTTCTCGCTGAGATCATCTGAACCATTGCATGAACTAATTCTGCTTTTATTTTATGTCCGAGATAGGGTACTATCCGAAATTCAGTATAGTTAAGATAAAATATTTCTTCACAGATTTCTTATTATGAATACGCACCAATCTTTTAACTTGTTTAACACCAATATTGGTTTACACATCATCACATATCTGTGAATGAGAGATTCAGACTCGAGACAGTTTTCAATACCGAATATTGGTGCAATAATGTGTAGCTACAATAATTAGCGATCAGAGATAATCTTTTATTATATTGACATTTCATATGTATCCCTGTGACCTCGAGTCTGCCATAGTAAACAAAAAATCGCCAAAAGACTCAGTGACGGTCATTTAGGTGGACTACAATAATGTGTATATGGTGGAAATGTTTATGTCAGAAGAAACTTTGTATTTGCATATACTGTAAGTCGTTGTGAGCATCTGTTATTGTTTGTATCATATGCAATGTTTGTACATGCCATTATATACTACCTGATATATTGTATAGTGTAATATTATGCTGACATCGTGAGATTCATGCTATTTAGATATGTTTTGAAAACAAAAAAGCCCATATAAAATACGTATTTTATAGCTGTAGTAGAAACTGATATGCTTTGCATACATAGAGATCCAACCATGTACACATATATACAAACATACCCATCTGACAGCTGACATACGAATACGTACATACACATATACCAAATATGGATCCAACCATGTACACACACACATATACAAGCATACACATCTAACAGCTTACATACGAATACGTACATACACATATACCAAATATAAGTACGCACAAAAAGACATGCACTCACAATACTCTGGTCATTTTTATGTTTGGCGGACAGTTTCCGCTTGGACATGATCGAATTAGTAATTTGCGCCAAAAAGCAAATAACAATTTAAATTATTTTAATTCCATTGTTTTCAGTATTGAAAACCATTCTCATTGAACATTTTCATCTGGCCATTTAATGTATTTTTTTTTGGAAATCTAACACCTGACCTATAGCCTGATGCAAATGTAAGGTCATTATCAGATAAGAGACTGAACGAGTCCGAAGTGGGCACAGAAACAATTACGTATTGCGGCCATTTATGGTATCTAGATCGACGACAACACAATGGGTAAGTTCTGTTCCTATTAGCAATGTTTTCATTTCTGGAATCAAAATGCAGCTTAATTGGTTTGATAAATTGAAATCATCTTTCTTAGCTCAAGCTTAAAATTATTTTATTTCAATTTCATCGTTAATGCCTTTCGACAAAAATGAAGCGATCTCTGCCGTATGTTCACGTATGGATGAACGTTTATACATATCAAGAATTTAAATATGTCTTATTTAACTCGCCATTGTATGTATTTTACAATATACACAAATGTAACCTAATAAACGTTTGACTCTTAAAGGAATTTGATGTTCAAATATCCTTGTGATTTCCTTGAACAATTGACACTAATGTTAAATACCTTTGGTCTCATATGAAAGGGTAGTACTTGCCGAGAATTTATATGTAAGCTAAATAAAAGGTTAACTTTTTTATTTTGCTTCTTTATTTCAACTGAAATACGGAGTGACTAACCAAAATGGAACTTTCCATTTTAGAAAGTGTTAATTTATAATATGTTAAATGTGTTGCTATCATAAGCGTTTCTATTTTACGTTTAAAAGTAATTTCAAGTGGTTGATTTTTTCCCGCGTTATTGTGACGTCATTAGATAAAATGTTTCCCGTTACAGTAGGGTCGTTCTATTTACATGATGTTATGTATAAGAAAGGATTACTGAAAGGTTTTCTTAAATGAAATGATGTATTGTTTTTTACAATTCTTGAATAAAATAAAGAACTATTGGTAAATATAAGTAATGAATTGCGGGTTTGATGTCATTATCGGGATATGAACGCAATTGAGCTGAACAAAGTACGCGTCCTTCGGACTCCACACACCTGGACCAGCTCAATTGCGTTCATACCCCGATAACGACATCAAACCCGCCATTTACTCCTTAAGCAGTGTTTGTATACCACGTGATAAATTATGTCATATATGCTACGTCGGCTATATTTTGCTTCGAATGAAGACTCTAAACAAATGTATCTTCATTATTTCTTCACCATTTTAAATAAAACATAGCGCAATCTACGCCGCTAACGTAGCTCCACATTCGGTCTTTTACTAGAAATTGATTGAGAGTTTAATTTCTAAAAACACTTCGACAAACCTTTTCACAATACGGCCGTCTGACCGAGCACTGTCAAAACATTATTTTGGAAACAGGTTTGTCGAAGTGTTTGATGAAACTAATCACCTTATCGAATTTCGGTAATAAAACGAAGGCGGGGCTATTTAAGCGGCATAGACTGCCCTTTTTTATTTAAAATGGTGTAGTAAAAGAAAAGTTATCTCTGATTTAAGTCTTTATTTTAAGCAAAATTTTGCATTCCGACGTAGCATATATGACATAATTTATCACGTGGTATACACACAATGTTAAGTGGAAGCCCGGAATGATAAACGTTCGGGTTGGTTTCCTCAGCTTATCCTCTGGCACAACCAACATTGTACCGTTTCAATAGACAAGCGTAACTTAAGAAACAATATAATCATTGAGTTTCTATATCAGTTAGAACATTTATTTTTTGTACCAACATGGGAAACCCAGTTCAGTAAATAACGAATTATATTTATAACATTGTTATTCTTTAGACGATTTTTTTATTCGCAGGTCTGATACTTTTTGCTGTGGTGTTACTTGTTCCTCAAGGTAAGCAATGTATCTGTATATTTACGAAATACTTGTAAACGTGTGAACAGTATGGTGACTTAATCTGAATTGTTCCCACGACTTAGCATGTCGTGATCATGACTTAGAGATAACTAAGTCATAGGTACGAGTTATTAATTCGTGGCGACGGAAAACATCATTTCCATTATCGGGGATACACCATACATTATCTGGGCAAGATCATTGCCTTAAGTACTCCTTGAAACGTTAACATGGCCTTATCCATTTCTATGTATCTGATACAACTCAGGGATTTTTGAAGCCTGTTGACCGCATTCTGTTTTGGTATCATTTGAAAGCATGTGTAGGTACAGAAAGATTATGTTAATATTATACAAAAATAATTACAAATATTATTAAGCTTTTTAAGCCCTAAGGGATTGCAAAATAAGCCAATTCCCGTCCGAATTCAGTTTCATTAAATAACAGCTTTACAAACTATTTAAATAATCAAGAAAGTACAAACTAAATTATTAGCCATTTATTTCACATAATAGTATAAATTCACACAATGCTCAAAAAATATGTGTGTTCACAAGAAATCAAGTTTAGCATTAAAGCCAATGGCTGGATAAAATTGCAAAATTCTTTGGCTATCGGATACATATCTTAAAATGGCCTTCTCTATTTAAAGTTACACTCTTATTTAAAATCAATACATACACCTATATAAAAATATATATTATGGAGTAATATACCTTTAACAACTTATGCATTTATGGAACATATTAATTACTGATAACAAGATTGTAACTGTGTATTCAATAGGTGAATACGCAAAAAAATACATGTTTGGTGAGTGTAAAAGATTTACAGTGGCTTATACTATTGTCTTATAATGTAGAAATACCGTGTTTTCTGCACCTTTTTATCAAATTGAACTCGGTATCATTCATAAGAACCATTGTTTTTGACATTTATTTATCCTTTGTTTGGTATATTAAATCAATTGTATTAATTGTGGTAAATCTTATTTTCATGTAATATTTGATAGTTTATTAAAGTCTCATTAATACAACATATATACATCAGCTATTAAATATACATTAAAATATGCATTGCCACTCAGTATATGAGTTATAAGAGACTATAGCACACACACAAAAAACATAAAACAACATATTACTTATTTAACATCTAAAATCGATATATACAAAAGTAAGAAACTAGAAACCAATGCTAATCTTGTTTTAAAACTTAGTTAAATGAAACAAAATAAAATACCGAAAATGAACGCGCACAAACGTGCATACTTACGAAATGGGTGTAAAAAATCGAATATCACCCCGGTCAGACCGTAGATGAACAGATTAGCACTCATTTCTAGCTTAACGTAAAATAACACAATAATTTAAGTTTAAAAAACAACAACAACATTACTTACACAAATAAAACATCCTATAATTAAGAATATCGTTGCAGGTTTTGGCACTCAGTCTTGACAACATATTATTTGATAAAATAAAAGACAACTTATCATATCAGACATACTTTGAAATAATGGATTAAATGTGTTCGCCTTTTCTAACAATGACATTCTTATATTATTATACAACTTACAATATAATAACACATGAATTTCTGATTCAACAGAATTGCAAAAAGGGCAAAGACGATCATTAAGGGCAAGATTTTCATATCGGCCCGTTACCACTCGAATAGGAGCTACCCCGTATCTAAATTTACTTAACGCTGCCCTATGTTTTGGCGGCATAATCAATTTACAATAATTTTCAACAGAATAGTTAATTTTATACTTGCAATAGTTTCTTAACTTATTTCCACCCCTTCCACGTATACCTTTTGGTCTATTAATAGAATCGTGCCACTCATTGATATACGCTGACATCATTTTATCATATATTTGGCTAACAACGGTGGATTTTGGTACATGGTCATTCATATTAGTATATATATCCAAGTCAAGGCTTACCATCTTCTCATTTACATAATAAAACCAAGATTTGTATGTATTACATGCCTTGCCGTTTGCCCAAAGAGCTATTCGTTTATTGATACGAGACACAGGTGTATTACACAACCTAGACCAATAATGTCCGACTATAGATTTCCATTGACGGATAATCGGTGGTACCCAGGCCATTTCGCCTGAAAGAGCATCATTAGGTGTATAGTTCCCAACGCCGAGAAAGAAACGCATGGCTCTATTATGCACGGCGTTGATGCATGAAAACGATTTTACACCCCAGATAGATGCATATAATTTAGTGTATGCGTCATACGGTATACCACCAACGATTTTACATTTAGCAATAAGAAGCCCGAGCGCACGGCTAGCACTCTGAGCAACGGCTTTAGCAGTCACATTATAATCAAGAAATTCATTGATAACAATGCCAAGGTAAGTATACTTATCAACTGCATATAGCCACACTTAAAGTTGAAATTTGTGCGTTGTACAGATTGAGGACGAAAGTGAACTATATTACTCTTTGTTGTATTAATAGTCATGTCATTAATATTACACCAGTCAGCTAAAGCATTTAAAAGTACTTGTAAATCAGCTTTGCTTGAAGCTAGTAGAACAATGTCATCTGCATATAATAAAACACACATTTTCTCATCTTCAATAGTAATCCCAACATCTAAACTTTTTAAGTACTTAACTAGGTCATCTAAGAGTGCATCTCTAATCGGCACAGTTGTCCTGCGTTCCTTGCATCATTTGTATAATTATATAACTGCAAAATAAAGCAATGTCTTAAAGCCCGAACCTGCACATCAAATGAATGTATTCTTTTCATTAGGTATTCCAACCAAAATTGTTTGACACTAACGGGTCTAGTGCGGAAAACAAACATCACGAAAGTAAAACCCTTATATTACGAACATGTGTTCAAAACGTAAGGCAACCTTAATGTAATCGTTCCTTAATCCGGCATATTCGCATGGACATTTGCTATGCATAATATGCAATTCGTAAATACTTTTGGAAAATTGTGATGATTTTGTTTTGATCTATGAAGATTCAGTACAAATAAAAAGGACTTTCAATACGATTAAATTCGATTTTCTACGCAAGTTACAGACTTTAGCGTATCTTTAAACACTCGTGAAAATATTTCAATTGGTATCCCTCGATGGAAAAGCGAATTACAGCAACATAATTTCGAAATCGTGGTATTGTAATTCTCATTCCCTTCGTGGGATAATCTTACTAATCGTATTCCAATCTCTCATCGTGGGATAATCGCAGTATTCATATTCTCATCGGAGGATAGTCGAAGTATTCGTTCTCTCATCGTGGGATAATCGCAGTATTAGTTTTTCCATCGTGGGTTAATCACAATATCCGTATTTTCATCGTGGGAAAATCGCAGAATTAGTTTTCCCATGGAGGGATAATCGCAGTATCCGTATTCGCATCGTGGGCTAATCGGAGTATTAGTTTTTCCATCGTCGGGTAATCGTTTTCTGATCGTGGGATAATCAGAGCATTAGTTTTTCCATTGTGGGATAATCACAGTATTAGTTTTTTTTCCATCGTGGGATAATGGCAGTATAAGTTTTCCCATCGCAGGGTTATCGCAGTATTCGTATTCTCATCGTGGGATAATCGCAGTACTTGTTTTCCCTTCATGGGATAACCGCAGTATTTGTACTCTCATTGTGGGATAATCGCAGTATTAGTTTTCCCATTGTGGGATAATCACAGTGTTAGTTTCCCCTTCGCGGGTTAATCGCAGTATTTGTATTCTCATCGTGGGATAATCGCAGAATTAGTTTTCCCGTCGCGGGGTAATCGCAGTATTCGTATTCTCATCGTTGGATAATCGCAGTATTAGTTTTCCCATCGTTGGATAATCGCTGTATCTGTTTTCCCTTCATGGGATATCCGCAGTATTCGTATTCTCATCGTGGAATAATCGCAGTATTAGTTTTCCCAACGTGGGATAATCGCAGTATTCGTATTCTAATCGTGGGATAATCGTAGTATAAGTTTTCCCATCGTGGGATAATCGCAGTATTAGTTTTCCCATCACGGGGTAATCGCAGTATTCGTATTCTAATCGTGGGATAATTGCAGAATTAGTTTTCCCATCATGGGGTTATCGCAGTATTCGTATTCTCATCGTGGGTTAATGGTAGTATTAGTTTTCCCATCGTGGGATAATCGTATTATCTTCGCAGGATAATCGCAGTATTAGTTTTCTCATCGTGGGCTAATCGCAGTATTCGTTTTCTCATCGTGGAATAATCGCAGTATTAGTTTTCCCATCGCAGGGTAATCGCAGTATTAGTTTTTTCATCGTGGGATAATCGTTGTATTAGTTTCTCCATCGTGGAGTAAACACAGTATTCGTATTATCATCGTAGGATAATCGCAGCATTAGTTTTCAAATCGCAGAGTAATCGCAGTATTCGTATTCTCATCGTGGGATAATCGCAGAATTAGTTTTCACATTGTGGGATTATCGCAGTTTTCGTATTCTCATCGTGGGATAATCGCAGTATTAGTTTTTCCATCGTTGGATAATCGTTGTATTAGTTTTCTTATTTTGGGATAGTCGTATTACCATCGCAGGATAATAGCAGTATTAGTTATCTCATCGTGGGATAACGGCAATATTCGTATTCTCGTAGCAGGATAATCGCGGTATTAGTTTTCTCATCGGCAGATAATCGCAGTATTAGTTTTCCCATCATGGGAATATTGCAGTATTCGTATTCTCATCATGGTATAACCGCAGCATTCGTATTCTCATCGCAGGATTATCGCAGCATTAGTTTTTTTATCGTGGGATAATCGCAGTATTCGGATCCCAATTGAATTTATTTTGTAAAAGCAGATAATTGGCCTGTTGACCATAAAACTATTTCTCTTTTTCTCGCATGTTGAACACTGCAACAGAATAAAAACTATGTTTCATACCACATACACTTAATCGCTTCCCCTTGTTGTATGTTCCTGTAATTGCTTCTCTCTTATATTGAACGCGGCAACAAAAACGCGATGATATATTTCCCATACACAATGTTCCAGTACTGGGTTCAATACCAGCAGAAGACGTTTTATCGTGTCGCCGATGTCTGAACGCGAAGACGATCGACACGTGCACCACGAGTATTGTATGTGATAATAGAACTGAGGTGCGTTAAAGTTACGTTACACCAAAACACGTTTCAGTAGACTACGATCCCAAAGATTCGACAAAAAAATGATCAACACAAATACAGCGCTTATAATACACTGATTTTGTACAACCAAATTTCATTTACGAAAGCCAACAATGGCGCATCGAATGGCTCGCCTTAGTTTGATTTCTTTTCTGTTTTGAAGGAATGCTACATGGATGAGGTTATCACTCCGAATGCAGAAGTTGTGTACAGAGCTGGATGTCGTTCACGACAGGTAATATATAAAAGTTATTTCATATTTTTTTCTGGACGCCCAAACCATTTTTATCTACAAACACGTACCTTCATTGTTGTACAAATGCACGATTGCTCAGTGCACAGGGAAGAACCACTGCGCATCAGTTTGAAAGAAGCACTGGCGGTACTGAAGGTTTGTGGAAGGCGTAATGAATGATATCGTTCAGACTATATTATATCGCTGGTTACTCTAAATATTATACCGTGGGGAAAAGTCTAACAAAACTGTGCAATACATGAATATTCATATTAATAGTATAGCGTTATTTCATTGTAACTTGGATTACAGTCAAAACTGTTGTCTCGAGGTGGAGCGGACGTCATCTGCTGCTCGAGGCCGATAGGCAGTTCAGAATGTCACCTCCGACGCCAATAGTTCAATCTAAAACAAAAGTATAATTTTCATGTATTATAGCAAAGAACTAAACAGATTTGAATTTATATAACGAACCAGGTAATACTAATTTTTAATTTTATTACTGATATTTGTGTTTTTCATTCAAATGTGACGAAATGGCGTTCGTATGTTATACATAAATGGCAAAACAATTTTGAATATTTATACATATTAAAAACCCGGCCTCAAAAGCACCTTATAAGTGTTTATAGCTTTTTAAGTAACCAGGTTTTCCAAATAAGACAAAATGTATATGCAAGATAAAAGAGGCATCAATAACTTGTATGTGCTATGAAACTAATTGAACATGAATGGAGACAGATTTCAAAGAAAGCCTGGACCTATAGTGTGTTATGCATATAGAAGTTATATCCTATTACCATGTGAATACAATTCTCTATACTCATCTGTTTTAATTTGAAAAATGAATATATTGACCAAGAAATCGCAAATTCGCTCTGTTTTTTTTTCGGCAATGCGGAGGATCTACTAATGTGATTGGAAAGCGACAGAGTGCGGATGAGGTGATTGCATGTTCTGAGTAAGTACTTGAATATCAGTATAAACCGGGCGATAACGCACTAGTATTATAGTTATACTATATGTAGCTGAGGTGTATGGTGATTGTTTCTCAGGCCTCACCAAATTTATGTTTTGTTCCGCGGATTTACCGCACCTATTGTTTTGAAAAAAGATTTTTTTTGTGCGAGCGCACCTATATTTTCATAGCAACCCGAATGTGTTTGTGGGAAAACGGTTTTTGGGAACCTACAGTATTATAGATTATAATTTTCCAACGCAGTTTTATAGTATGTTTTGTAAAGGAAGAAACCGATGCGTGGAGTTTTATATTTCAACCGTTTAATTGGTGTCAATATTATCAAAATGGCGGCTTCGGGTATTCGTGAACACATTTTTCAAAAAGCAACAGTTCTCTCAAAAACTGCCTATCATATGACTGTGAAATGTTTGTCATGATGATAAAAAAACACAAGTTGCCGCTAGTGCATGCTTTTCTGTAATTTAGAGTAGTTTTACTCAAAAGGCTATTATCTGATTCAGGTCATGATACTCATGTCTAAAATTTGACTTGAAGACGTCGATTATGTAGAAGACATTCTTAATAATATCAAAATGTTTTTCATTGTTTGATCTTAAAAGTTGTTTGAAAGTTATTTTGAACCTAATACTGACAAAACAGCATTTATTGTATTTGAAAAACGATAGATTTATTCATTCTTTTTGATGTTTTCGAACGGTGCACTCACCTGCTATGTGAAATAGTGACATTTTGTATTTCATTTGATTTCTATCACCTCGAATGGTGATTTTTAAAGCAAATGGCATAAGCCATATTTACACAAAGAACATTGCTGTCTGCTTTGTTAATATTATATCATGACCTTTGCCAACATGCATATAAAGTCTAACAAGTCATATGTGCATATTTCTAGCACTCTCCAAAGCCGCACCTAGATGTAACAGCCAAGAACAACAATAAATTTAACAAATAATATATAAACACTTACTTACATGTTGATTAATTTGACTGTGGCCAGCTGATTTTATATAAAAACAACAACAATAGTACGCTTTCTAAAGTGTTACTGATGATAGCTTAAACTGAACAAATCCGAAGATGTTGCGTTCATAGAAAAATATTCGCCGAAAGGCTGTTCATTGAAGGAATGGAACTTGTGGGGTCAATCTTCGCTTTTATACATGATTTAAAGATTGAATTTTGTCATTTTCTTGTGAGATAGTATTGATTGATTTGTTAACGTTTTCACTGTTGATGACCATTAAGTATTAATCTTATGTTTGGAACATTGCTCAATAAAATACATGTCTGATAGGTTTCGTACAATATCATCGAAAAACATATTTGAATTGCAGTACAAATTCAATGTAAGTGTAACTCTTAAAAGTTATAACGTTGGCAATCATAATTTGCATTGTTTTGTGTATCTGTAAATCCAGTGTGTTATCATTTGTTTTATGTTATCCAACATTTAATATGTCTTTAAGCTCCTGTGCATAGCCGAGGTATTAATTAATTAATAATTTATTAATACATATATAGCATTCTTGCCTAACGAAGCTTTCAGTCCTTTGATATTATGAAGATTTTGCTAATTCATGCTATCTTTAAAACCTTTTTTGGCTGAAACTTTTTTGACTGACTCGGAGTGTTTTGGCATGTGACTTCATTTTCTTCAAATATTTTACATTTTCAAATCATTTGGAAGGAAAGATTAGCTAATACATGTCGCTTTTATTTTTAATAATGTTTTCTTTATTTGTTCCCAGTTTTAGTACAATGATGCTTTTTATTATGAAACTCTATGATCACACAGTTTTAAACCTTTTATTTTATAAGGCAGACTGTGTGTGATGTTCATAGTTTCAAACAATGACTGCATCGTATCTTTGAAAAGTTTTTTTAGGTGCTCTGAATTGCATTCCACCGTCTGCAGATAGAGTTGGGATCTCTAATCATAGAAGTACTTGGGGTTTATTATTATTTGTTTTATTGTTAAGTTTCCTCAAGTTAATGCATACTTTGATAAGATTTACCTTTTGCGTTTTATCTTTATTTAGGATTGTTGGGATAAGAGTGAGGTTTGTGCACATAAACTGGTTTAAACCCCCAGTAAATTTACATTTTACTGACCGTTCCAAGGCGGTACCTAACAATCCTTGATAAAAATACCTAGTTTAGTATGTATGCACTGTGCTGCTTGTGGAGTTTTGTGCTGTTCTTCCATGTTTCTTGTTTGTGATTTTATGTTCTATGACTTTGGCGTTTACCCAGTGCCATTAAACCGGGTTTATGTTTAAACCTTTTGCTACTGAGCTTGTTTCTGTAGCTGTTCCCATAAATATTGTCATAGACTTAATATTGTGCTCAAAATCTGCATCGTCGTTGTTTTAAACATTGAGCAGAACTCCTAAATCTTTGGCATGACAACCAAACCGTTGAAGGCATTAGAGCAAAACTTGCAATCATGATTTAGAGACAATGCGCACACATGTAGCAAAACCCTATGATTAATAAAATTGTTGACTACTCCCCCGTGTTTTATTAAAAAAACAAAACACGCAAACACTGACGCACGTCTGCGTTCACTTCACGGAGCTATTGTTCATTAATGGATGTTTCAGATGTTGTGACCACAGAGCAGATTGCAACTCTCACTATTGTGGAATAAAATCAAGTAAGGCAAATGTTTTATGTTACCTATTTTTTATTATAACACTTAAACTTATTGAGGAAGAAAATTGAGAACGTTCACCATTTTGTGTTTTATATTCACGGTTTTGCAAAAGAAAGCAATTCTTCGGTAAAGACGTTTTTAATTGTACATTGATTTAATTGCATTTTCAACTAACCTTTTTCATTTAATCTTAGCATTGATGTAACGAAACTCAGAAATAATAGTTTCAAGCAAGGTGCTGCTATTCACAACTCACTTTTGTAATAACTACCGTTATTAAACGATGATTCTGTTAAAACGTTTTGCAAATATATAGAGGTTATTTGTTGACTTCAGTGTAAGATCGTATTTAATATCACGAGAGCGAAGCCACGAGCGAAGATATAGTTTTTATATGAGTAAATTAATGTTATTACATCCTTTACTGAAATCAACAAATTCTTGGATTCTTTTCTGCTTATTTTCGAAATTTTATTTATATCATATTCATTTTTTTCTACTGAAAACCTCCTAATTTGGAAAGATTGATTGCTACGCCGCTACTCATTGGACGCGACTCACGCAAGGTTTTTCTATCTGTTCGCGTAGTTGTCATTTATATTTTCGGTTGATGGTGAAATAGTTCTTAAAGAGTTTGTTTATAGTTTATAATTCCCTCGTGTGTTAGTGCAAAGATGGTGTGGCTGGGGAAAAACTATTAAATTGTGGTGCGAAATTTCCGGAAAGTTCGCACCACAAAGTCAAACAGTTAAAAATAGTTGGTAGCTGGTATAAAAGCTAAGTTATTTTCAAGCAGTAGTTTTGGCTGTATATTTGTTTCGAAAGCAACTGGTCGAACAATCAGTTCAGGTTAAAGAAAAACGTTTTAAAAATAGGTTTATAATCTTTCTAACAGGAAGCTTTGTTTGTGTGCCAAAACTATAAATATAGGCAACCTTTTTTAATATCATATTGATATTTGGGGCAATATTTACTGGTTCCGATGTGATGAAATTAGTTTTGATCAAGGGAAAAAAAGCCTTGATTTCAAAAATAATTTATATATAATGTGATAGTTTTACTCCTAAATTTGCAGTTTTCAATTAATATTGTGCAGTTAAGGTTTAAGTAGGGCAGGCAATCTTTGAGGCATAATGGTAATGTGTATGAAGGGGACATAGACTGCGGATGGTTAACAATAGAAGTACGGGGGTTTACCTTTAAGTTTATTATTATTTGTTTTATTGTAAAGTTTCCTCAAGTTAATGCATACTTTGATAAGATTAACCTCTTGCTTTTTTTCTATATTCAGGATTGTTGGGATAAGAGTGAGGTTTGTGCACTTAAACTGGTACCCCCAGTGTATTTACATTTGAATGACCGTTTCAAGGCGGAACCTAACAATCCTCGAAAAACATACCCAGTTTTTTTATATATAGCTCTCTTCTTGTTGTTTCTTTATATTTGTAATCATGCTAATTTATATATTCTGTTGTGCATGCCATGATAATTGTTCTGATGATTATAAGCTGTATATGCTTGTATCTAAATAAATGTTATGTTCTGTTCTAAACAGTTCTGTTCTAATGAACACTGTGTTTTACTTATTGGCTTGTCCCTGTAATTTTCATTTTAATACTGCAATTATACACACCTGCGAAATTTTGACACCTTGATGACCTCGCCACAAGCGACGTTGACAAATCGTTGGCTAAATAAGTTTGCTCAAATTTGCGGTGAGTAACCTGTTCCCTTGTGTTCCAATAGACACTACTCTCGTGGGACAAAGCATGAGATAATGCAATACACGGTCTTTCATTCCAGATAGTTCTCAGTGTTATCATTGTGATTCTACGGTAGCAGGCAACCAAGGTCACGTCACTGATCCGAGCCAATGCTTCACGTTTACATCATGTGGTTCCGATATGGTTTGTACTGAAATAACATAGCTGTTTCCTTTTAGCGTTTTTTTGTGTATTGACCATTTTGGTGAATTGGTAAACATACATTACTTAACACGTTATATCATGTCATAAATACATAATGGCTTTGCGAGTATTGGCGAATAATTAACTCTCGACCAAACTTCAGAATTCATGTGCACAAAATGATGTTTTGAAAAAGTTGAAACAAGTGTGATTTGTAGAAGTTTTTTCACCAGATTACACAATAACACAAGCCAAATGTTAAATATACTATCAAAGGCCAGCGGCCAGGGAGTTAAATTTGAAATATTACTACGAGATTTTGGTTATACAATTGGGTACAGCTATATTGCTTTCAACAAATTATAAAATTACACTCTATTTTTTATATTTATAAACAACATACTTGTTTAGTCGACGGTTATAATTTGGAAAAAAAACAAGTAACGTTTTATTGATTTATTTTGCGCAAGTCCCTTTTGCCATGAACCAATCCGTTTATTTTAATTCCTTTTTTATTAATGTCGCTTTTTATCGTGTGAACGGAGATGATTTGGTAAACATTGATTCAATTTATGATTATTACAAAACATACAACATCACATTGTCATCTATCGATGTTTCAAGTTTTATTTTCCATCGAAAACTATTCAAATGAAAAGAAAAAATCATTTGCTGATCCATTTAAGGGAGAAAAGTAGGGAACAGTTGGCTACTGAGTAATGGTTCTTGATATGTGCAAGAGGAAAACATGTTATGACCTTTATTAACATTTAAACTATAATTAACCTTTTTTCCAATATTTTTTATTTAAAGCACAGATATACCATTTTTACAACTTTTTTGTCTTGGAAAGGGCAAATTTTTGCGTAAATATCTGCAAACCAATGATATAAGGTTGCTGACAAGAAATCAGATCGTAGATTTTCATTTTTCGGTTCGAAAATTGATGTTTTATGGCTTAAACCGTTACTAACGTTTAAAGCAAAAGGCATAACACATCAATTTTTGAACTTAAATATGAAAATCTGCGATCTAATTTTTTGTCAGCAATCTTGTTTAACTGGTTTGCATTGATTTTCGTAAAATTTGGCTCGTTCCAAGGCAAAAAGTAAACAAGTTGTAAAAAAAACCCTTCAATCTGTGAGAGTGCAGCTTTAAGCATGAATGATTGTTTAAACACTTTCTATACGAAACTTCACATGCTTAAGTTTGAAAACCATTCTGTGAAAAGTCTCTTGATTTGCTGAATTTTCATAACATTACAAAGGGCCATGAAATTTACAATATCTTAGTTTGGGTTTAATAAACGAGTGTATCGTTACTATGATAAACCCTGTTAAGTTGGCAGTTGAAATCTGTAACAGTGACAAAGTCATTATGGATAGGCGGACAGGGTTATTACTACAGGACTGATAGGGCATACTTAGTGGAGGGGGCCAAACAATGTAAACCATATAAATCTTGAACTATATACGCAAACTTGCTCATTTAGAGCATAAAAACATAATACCACCTTAATATTCATTTTTAAAAATTGAAATATTGAAACGCCTTAATAATGACTTTTGGAAAAAAAAAATTCGGAATTTTTCGATGTAACCTGTTTTGACGGCAAAAGTACTTTATTGTGAAAGCGGTCTTTCCTTCGACGCACGATTTAGGATGTCTTACATGTATTGTTACAATAACAATCTATTCATTTTAGTTTCAACACTACTTCTTCAACAAAATCACTGAGTTTCAATTTATCTTAACATAAAAAGCCATACATGGTTGGTAAACCTTATGTAAAGGATTGAGGCATCATACAACACAGCGTCCCTTTTCGGTCTGTTATGGATGTGTGTTTACGATCAAAATGTTATAACTCGTGTATGATTCGGATAATTCACGTGCCAATGTGCAAATCTCCTCTCGTATGGATAATTGAGAAGTCGAGTGGTTCAGAGGTGTAACACGTAGTTATAGATTATAGCATCTTTGCTATTAACTTGTTTAATAAAATTGTTTCTTTGCCCCTAAATGGCAATTGATTTGCTGCTCGTTAATGTTGACTTCCATTCTTTAATTTATTAGTATCAAATGGTTATTGAATGTAAACGAATCAACTAATAATGGAAGTAAAATAACGAAGTGATTGGTGTTTCTATTACTTATAAATTGACTGGTCACTTCAAGTAATCTCAGCAAGCTATATCCTATCTAGCTCACCTTCTTGCCTATTCAACTTCTACCAGCTGCTACATTGACACAATTGACCCCAATGTCCCAAACTAACGTAGTTTTCTTAACTTTAACAGTACTTAGAACTCAAAACAATTACTTGCACTGTAGCTTAAGTTACTAGATCTCACTTAGTCACTATATATTAACTGTATAGAAGCTAGAACCTTTGATGTTTTAACCTTACGATTAAATTCATTGTTTAGTCCCGACCTCGAATTTACACTATATTGTTTATGATATGAAGTATTTGAAAGTCATTATCGGTTGCAAACTTTTCCAGCACACCTTGAGGTTATATTCAAATGAACTATCTAACGCATAATATGTATCATGCACGAATTGGTATATGTTAACAGGCAAAGGTTTTACGCTAACATCAGTCCGTAAACATTCAATATTACATGTAAAACTAAATTCATACCCCAGGTATGGGAACCATAGCACAATACAGGCTTTATGATTTAGTCAAATAGTTTAAACAATTCAGGGTTTGGAGATGGTAAAATGGTTAAACACGAAAAATGAGTCTTTGTTTTCTTAGTAACCGTGTCGTATGTGAAGTCTAATATGCTCCCTCCCCATAACAATAAAATTAATAAATAAATAAATAAATAATTAAATTAATCTTAATTGAATATTTTTGCAATCGAAATTGGGATAGAAGCTGTGTGAGTCATGAGTCTTAATGGCGATTATTCAATGTAAAATTCATAAATAAATAAAGAAATAATTAAATAAATCTTAATTGAATAGCTTTGCAATCGAAATTTGGATAGAAGCTGTGTGAGTCATGAGTCTTTATAACGATTATTCATTTAAAACACGACTTTAACTTACATGTACGTATTTAACCTTCTATTTTATTATAGGCATGTTTCGCAGGTTATCACTACCACGGTGGAAGTCCCCTGGCAAGTAGATATGGATGCTTCAATTTTGAGGTAATACGTTGGTATGACAGACAAGTAAATAACTCTGTTCTTCTATATAACAAAAATAATTCGATCTTACCTTATTTCAGTATCGACCTAAGATGACTATTTATTTAAATCTACTATGTACATGTATATGCATAAACTTGTTTTTTTAGGATCACAATAAACATTCCAAATGTTAACATCGCAATGACTGACAATGAATTTTAAAAGTAATCCCTAATAGTTCGCAGTTTTGTTTTGATTGACAGTATGTATTATGTAAGTAATTCATATTTTTTTTAAAAGGATACTTGTTTTTTATTAGTGTAAAAGTGCGTCATATTTTCACAGAGGGAACACCAAAATCTCTGTTTACTTTTGGTTTAACTCAGCGAAAGAAAATTTACACTGGAAAAACACGAACTCATTTTTCTGTAGGCCTATAAAGGATAAAGAATGACAGTTAATATTTTTACAAACACGTGCCAAATTGAACGCGAACGTAACGTCATACGAAAATTAATGACGTCGTTGAAATTGTGTCCAATGACATTAATTTTGTTTTGGACGTGAGTTCTTGCTTAATTTCGGAAACAATGAATTCTTATAAAATTTATATTTTTACTGTACTGTTTAAAAACAGTGAAATATCATTTTTATTTCACTGATAAATCTCTATCAATGGCCGAAAAGCATAAACTCACTTGATATATGCAACATCCGAGATTAGTGGAACATGTTTTTTGCAGATATGCAAGCTTTTAATGAGGCGTGCCTTCGATGATCTGGAGAGATGTTACGGGATTGAAGATACTTATCTGTGTGATAATAACAATGATAGCGTTTGTAATGTTTGCTGCAGAGATGGTGGTTGCAACTACGGCGATTGCCAGAAGATAAAACGTACGTACATGTTTTAAAAATAAAATATTCTTATTCGACGTTTATCTTTTGTCTTTCCATTTGACCCATGTGGTGGTAAAATTAAGTTGCATTCATAATACATTGTATTAGAATCGATGCAAAAATCTGGATTCCCTACTTTTGTAGATAATAACATGTATCACGATTGGTTTATTGAAAAAAACAACATTTGGCTAATTTCAAAACTTTTCCGACGACGTTTGTATACCTGAAATTGCAATATAACTTTGACCAAAAACTGTCGAAAATATATTTACCCTAAGGCTGAGGTTGCCGATAATCGATTATGGAATCTCGGGGAATCGATAACCGGCTGGAAATGTATCCAATAAACATAGAAAATGAACAGTACTGTAGAAGTCTGGAATTAGACGCAAGTCTTTTATTTGGCATTTTCAAATACACTAAAAATCTCCGAAGATATCTCTAAACGAATTTAAAACAACATCAGATACGTCAATGCTTATTCATTGATTTATCGAACAGTTTACATGAACGTAAAGTGTGTAATTCTTTCTAATTCACATATGTTTTATAAATCTTATTTTTTTATCATTAATCAATCATTTATGGACGTGGTATTTCAAAATATCTCACTTCCTACATGAATGACGCTATCCGCTAGCTTCGCTCTCGCATGGTATGAAAGCACTGGGGGTGTATATCACATCCCCCCCCCCCAGCTACTAACAGTGTAACTAATATTACCGGTTATGATTAAGACACATTGTTAATCCCTGCCTGATAGTGTAAAGTTGTTAAAACTGAAACTAACTTTACTACATTTTATCCAAAAGTAATCCAATTGTCATGGCGCCGAACCACCATCAAGTAATCAGACATAACTGTTAGAACGATGGAGTGATTTGCTAGTCACACGATAACCTATGAAAAACAAATGTACGTTGACCTGGGTGCAATATATCCTTTTGTAAAAATCAATATCAATTTAGAGTCATTTAACCTTCCGTTCAAAAACTATTTAGTACAAATCAAAAGCGTATAATTTATATTTAGATTAGAAAAGCAGATAGGAAAAAAATAATTTAAAGGTAGCTAAATATATATTTCATTCCACGTGCAGGTCGTCTGTTTGAAGAGTATAAGCAGGGTTTGTTTAGTCTGGATACCTTGAAGTCAACCACATCGTAAACAACAGCGATGCGAACACACACGAGAACGTGAAGCATGAGATCGTAAACAACTTATCAATCTTCATGTAATAGTATGAGTATTAAACATTCGCCATTTCACTGAAATGTTAACTTATTCATTCGTTTTGTCAATTTTCTGTGATCCCGGTGTGTTACATCTGTTGTCCTGCCTCGTTATTCTTTTCATATATGAAAGCCATCATCTCCTTGACTACTGACGCCACGGCATTTGTTGACGTACATATACTTTACGCCACGTTCTATAACTACCTCGTTAGATAAAATATTTAAATGGTCCAATAAAATGTATGTAATGGAAAATCATTGTGTAAAAGATTTACAGTCTGAAAAATATACATACTAAGCTGTACATCGCCTATCAGAATGACATCGCTTTTATGTAGTGTAGTAAGTCACTTTACCTTGTGTTATAATATTAACGTTGGCACAAATTTATTGAAATTGTATGTATACTAATTTTTATTTTTTTCAAAAAATATACCGCAACATATTTGAACGAAAGAAATTCATGATTTATTTTTATTCATTTTAGTTCCTTATTTCAGGGTCCAATTAACGTTTCAAACGTTAGTCTGACACAATGGTTTGACATTGTATGGCGTACTAGAATTTATATTATGACGTAAAATTTTAAATAAGCGTCAGAAAGAGTTAAAGAACTTTAATGAAATTATGTGGTTTTCTAATAAATCCTAAAATAATTACTTGGATACTTAAAAACATGAAATCTTACTTTTTCACATCACGATTTTTATTGTACATATCAACACGTGTTTTGTTAATTTTGCAATTAAACTTGATATGTATCTTAAGATAATGAAAACAGTTAATTTAGTATCATTTGTCAAAAGAAACGCCAAGCTGACGCTTTAAACAAACATATTAAAATGTTTAAGACATTTGGAATGCTTATCCTATTCAGTTTATTCAGCTCTTTGAAGTCACGTAATGAACGGCACGGCGACAAATACTGCACTGCAATGGGATATTTAATTCTGCTTTGTTCTGCATCGGCTAGAAGTCCTCAACCATTTCTGGTGAGGACAAATAACGCCAAATCGGAATTTAATACTCGCGGCTGCAAGCGTTGAATTTAAAACATGGCACCGAATAAAAAAAACATTGCTATAATGCCGTATCAGTACTTGGGATACTTTCAAGGCATGTGGTCATGTATTTGGTCTAGTTTTTGTTTACATTTACGCCCCAGTAGGTACACTGCTACGCCAGATCTTCGGGATTTTATGAAACTTAGTTGTTATAATCAAACATTGTCACTTTTCTTATATTATTCTTTTTAAGAGTTCAAGTGGGACCTTCTGCCATATAATGTCGCGTTTCTACTAAGAAAGTTGTGTCACTTTGAATATTTGCACCGTTTTCTTCAAGGAATGCATGTTGCATCAGGCCGGAAGACAGTCAAGTTCTTTTCCAGAAAAAAATCTCTGATATATCTATGAATTCTTTCTTTCTGAGTGCAGGTATTGGACTGAGCAACCAGTCGTAAGCAAAACATGAATCTGAAGAAGCAGTCTCCATCTTAAATAAAGAGAAGGCATCCTGGACCACATCCTGGTACTTAGCATTAAGTTATAACGTACCAAACGTCACTGAATTAGTGTTGTTGAATAGAATATTATGTACAACGTTTTATGGTTGGGATGTTTTAGATTTAACAACAATTAAAACTGTTTAGGGCATCGCACAATAATCAATTGTGACTTGGAAGAAGTAACCTGGTGTATATGTAGTAGTTAGTGTTTACCTATGTGTCCGAAATCGATCACTTCTGGTCATTTCTGGATTGTCTTCATCAAAATTTATCCTTTCTAAACGCATACATTGATGCTATTTTTGCTCGACTGATGATAAAGCAATGGCACTTCATGCGGTTTGGTTACTTTGTAGACGATGTTGTTTAAAGTAAAGATCAACTTCAGCTCCTCATAACCAACGGACACCGCCATTTCTGTTTCATTTTAAAAACTACACCCATTAGTACAGAATGACTGTACATCATATTGACACGCTGTGATAGTTTGAATCAGAATAATTATCTCAAACACTTCCAGTTTCGGCATACTTATTGGTTAAACACTAAAAGATGATTGATTGATATTGGTTAGATTGCTACTGAATAAATTTCACTGGAAACGTAAAAGCTATTTTACAACTCACAGACTCTGTAACCGCATTATAAACCGCGTATGAATTATTTATGAAAAGATTTCATTCATAAAATATTTTCTTGATAGGGTCAGTCTTGAATGCCGGGATATGTCACACGGGTTGAAAAAAATATGGCGTAGCAAAGTATTCTTTGTAAGGTAAAATGTCATAGTATGTAAATGCGATATTTACATTTTTTTCAATTAAACTCATCAAATTACATAAACAATCATACTATAAATAACATGCAATGTTTTGTCATGAAAAAAGCAATAACGCCTTAAAAACGCTTAAGCATGTACTTGACCCCCCCCCCCCCCCCCAACATTCACATGAATAGTTCTGTTGCTACGCAGGCAGTGTGTATTAAAAATATTTATGTTCAATGTCGCGTTTCTGTAATACAGTTTTCCAAATGGCTTGCAAACGAGAGTCTAAAAAATTTGCAGGACATGTTAAATTTACTTGATGTAGTTTTGATTGTTTACTTTTTAACCGCATTTTTGTGTTCCTACGCTAGATTGGGGGTTTTAATCAAATGCATAGTGGTTACGGTCATCCAATTTTTCTTAAAATACACATAACGTTTTTCAAGTGTTGTTTAAACTACAGTATAAGAGTGGACTTTCATCCCATATATGGTGTTTGGGGTCGTGTTACATTCAAAACCGTAAAATAAATTGAAATTATACTCAGTGCTTTACAATCTGTTAACATTAGTGCTCCTGAAAATTCCAAAAGGTATGCTGCATTACTTGTTTTTAATTTTTCAGAGTTGTGACATTTAAAAACCGTGTCCAAAGTTTGAAAATTCGTGGTTTATAAAATTGTCGGTGTAAACTTTATGATCCCAGTCTTGCATGATTTAATGTAAAATCGTGCATTTAATAGCATTTCAGAAGTTTCAATCGTTCATTGTCTTAATACTGTATACAAAAACTATTATACTTGATTTCGAGTAAAAATATGCAAAAAAAAATAAGAACAAACTCGACTTTGAATGTTTCGGTTTGCTTTTTTCAAGGACCTTTTTAATTATGTAGGAAGATAAATGTGTGCCTATTATAATCCATTTTCATCTACTTGAAGGGAGTTCATCAAATGTATGAAACCAATTCATCACTTTTCATTTGAAAGAACTTAGCGGTAGTGTTTGTTTGCTTCAGTTACATTACCGACAGTCTTTCAGTGCTTCCAGCTCTTTGATTCTAAAAACGCAAACGAAGCCGCTTCAAAACCTACAAAGGAAGCCAATTGACTAATATGGCATATACATGCTTTGATTCAGTTTCATGTGTAAATAACAAAAAGAACACCGACTAGTCACTTCCTAAATATAATAATTAGCCCTGCAGTAATGAGTGCTATCAGAATATATTTTTTACGAGTTAAGCTGAACTTTACAATCAGGGGAAAAACACAAGGAGGATGCATTTTGCTGAAATGATTATACATATTATGTTTACTTTATTCTGTTTATAAGATTTACCGTTTTAGTTTCATGTTACTTATTATTTCAGATGAGCGCTAGCTAATGTCATTGCAACTACTTCGATTTTGGCACAGTTTTGTACTTCTCAGATATACTTTTTTGAGCAAATCAAGACCTGTATTGATCTATGCATTTGCAAAAGCCGGGTTAACTGGCAAAACATATGTATTAAACAGGATAAAATGCTAGTTAACATTGACAAATAACAAACCACTTCTTGTTGGCAAAAAACTCAGATAAATAGAAACAGAAGAGAAAAAAAGCTGTGATTCCAGTTATATCTCATTTATTTTGAGCACTATTTAAGGGCCTTCCACAGTGCAAAAGTGGGTGGGGGAAGTCAAACGTTTAAACTTCGTTTTAAAAGTTCATGTTTTATTTAGTTTTAAGGAACGATCTTTTTGGGGAGTATACATACGTTCTTGGTGGCATGTGTCGTGGTAGGAAGAAATTGACAGATTTTGGATAAAAAAAACATTCATATTTTTCGGAAATGTCTGTCGACATAATAACATTAGCTTTGTGTGAAAATGCCACAGACAATTACTTGAGAGTTCTCGATCAAATCCTTTCAAATAAAAAAGTTATTCAATAAAAAAATGATGGATAAAATTCATTTACTGGTAACAAAATGCAACTTTTTGAAAAAAGAAAAAATCAATATTGATTGGGTATTTCTGACAATTTTGACTCATAACTTATTTTTTCTGCATTCAGGAATTTCTGGAAAATTGTAAATGCTTCTAGATTCAATATCTGATAGAACTTTCTTTTGTAAAAAACTGCCCAACTCCTTCTTAAAAGCTTCACATGGTGCAACTGATATATGAATCATGCTTGCTTAATATTAACCCTCAAAACTAAATAGAAATTGATTTTATAAAACATTTTTAGTTCGTGTCCTTCAAACCATGTTTGCACTGTGAAAGAACCTTTAATTAGAAAACCTGTATATAAAACTTACATTTAATGAGAAAAAATCTTCCACCCCATATAAGTAGATCAAAATATTTGCCCATGCCGGATTTTTTTTTATCTTGCACGCGGGCAAAAATAAAGAAAGTACCCGTATGGGATTAATTTTATTGTCTTCACGCAACTATCTCCCTTGTTGTAAACAGTCCCTTGTAGCACCATGGAAACCTTGTCTTGGGGTAATATTTGAATTCCAAATAACTCATTTCTAGTTTAAATGGCATCAAAACATTTTTTTTCACGTTGTACACAAAGTGCACGCATTTCTATGATAACCACAAATCATCACATATCATTACGCAAATTATTTTCACTACGCACAACAGGGAGTTCCGGCGAAGAAAAAGAGACCTTTTTTATTTAACTGACGTGCGAGATAAAAGCTTCTCCCACATCATATAAGTAGATCCAATAATTTAACCATGCTAGAAATTCTTATCTTGCCCACGGGCGAAGATAAAATGCCCGTATGGAACTCCTTCTTACCACATTGTGATTACCTCCCTTGTTGAAGACTGTCGTCAGTAGCATCAAGGAAATCTTGTCTTATGGTAATATTTAGAACGCTAATAAATTATTTCTCGCTTCAAATGTCACCATAAAACAGTTTTCAGGCACCATTCAAGAAATAATGCTTCATTCTCCTTAGAACTATTTAAAAAGACCGATTTGACTATTAACATTAACTGGATCACTGCGCGTATATCCATGACAACCACGAGCTATCGCATAGTCGTACGCAATTATTTTCACTAAGCAAAAAAGAGTTCCAGCAAAAAATACATTTTTACTTAATTTTGTTTAACTGAGGTGGGAGAAAAAGCATCTACCATAGCCGCTCGTATAAGATAGGTTCATCCCGACCCTCGCGCAGGGTGTTTTGCGGAAACTCGGTAAACCTCGTTTCCGCAAAACACCCTACGCTCGGGTCGGAATGAACCTATCTTACACTCTCGGCCATGGAAGATACTTATAATATACCATGGCCAAACCTTCGCGCAGTGTACCTTGTTTCCGCAAAAAAACCTACGCTCGGGTTTGGATGAACCTATCTTACCCGAGCAGCCATGATAAATATTTATAATACGGCGGGGTCAAGCCATAATACCTATATAGTTAAACATCAGTTGACTTTCGTAAAGGTACCTGATTTATTTAAATCAATGTGTGTATCCAAAATTCGGGGTACCGTAGATTATCGATATTCTGTATTGCAAAACGAGTTAGGTTGGAAAAGTAATGAAAGTTTGTGATTTTCAGATAAAAGTAAAGATAAAAAACCCTAGCGTAGACATGTAGGGGTTTCGTCCCTACTGTTTAATTTCGATTTGTAAGCTTTCGGAAACACCTATTAAAACATAAATGTAAATCACTTCATTTCAGTCAAGCACATGTTAACTGATGGCAATGTCCGGAGATACAACCTTAATCGGCTCAGATTTGCACAGTAAACGCTTTATTTATTTTTGTGCGCGATACCACTTTGACCTTGTTCTGTCACATCTCTTTATATCGGCTAATACTCTGTTCTTTTTAGAAAGCATACTTAGAAGTTCCTACTGTGACGAAGTAAAGTTTACTGTACAGTACAATTTAAAGGTATCTGATACTTTGAATCACACACAATGCATATCAACGATTATATCCTACTAAAGTTACCTTTAATTACCGCAAATGTTGTTCAAGCGAAACGTCAAATGCATTGATCAACACTTCCATAAGAAGCACCCCTCCCACCCCAATGAAAAAAGCACAAACAATATCGGGTATTTCAGTCGTTTGTTGATTGGCCCTAATGTTTATTGCCTTTACCATCCCTCAGATCTCGGACCATTGATTTGATAACTCATTTAATAACCGGTACATCTTTAATTATAAAAACAACACAACCTCAATAGCAATTAGCAAACAAACATTTACACGGGAATTGTGGCACCCTGTCCCAGTGGGACAAATAAGCTTTGGGCGGCTGGTAATTAACAAGCCAGACTTTCCTCAAGCACACAATAAGGCTCATGAGGGTGTATTCCGATATTATAATACATCAGAAACAAAAACCACCGCTAAGAAAATACCTTTATTTTAATGTATTGCAATAGAAACAAGGCATTTCACAGTCGTCTGAACGGCGACCTCGCTGTCTTAAGGTCCGCTCCGCATGTGTTACCCTGTTACAACAGACGTGGACTCCAGGGTGTCCAAACTAAACACACCACGATTGTACTCCTCAAACAGTCGGTCTGAAAAGCATATAAGACTGTTAATCGGATTATTCATTCACATATCGGGGATGAAAGCACTTGTTCCTCGTGCCATAAGACAATGCATTAGATAATACATTTTCGTTTACATCCATCGATATCCAAATATATTATCGCTTCATTGTATGAACTTGGAACAAGTGAAAATAGTTAAAGGTAAACATACACATAAAAAAATCTTTGAAAATACATGTATTTATTTTATAATTTCAACTACTCAGTCATGCATTACAACATGGTATAAAGATCAAAGTACTTAAAACGGCACTAATTACACTGAACCTTATAGTCAATAATAGTTTTTAGTAGAAATAGAAACTAGAAACGTAATAAAAAAGAGGACATGGCCACTCCATGATGCACTTTATTTCACACGACAGTAAACGACTTACGTATTATTGAACGACAATCACCAAAGTTACACCCTCCGCCTTTACAGCAAAAGTGACAGACCTCCAAATTATCAGTAGCACAATTAGCATTTGGTGCAAGGCATCGGGCTAAATCGTCAAATGCAATTTTCATCAGAACGCTGCACATCTGCAACATACATTTGCAATGATAGAAAATAATGTTTGCCAGTGACTCTCGGCCATAATCATATGCTAGATATACCTATATGCATTTTGACCATATATGTAGGCAATTGGTTAAAATTTGTTGATATTTGGTTTGGTCAATGTTGCTTATTTATAATCATTATATCACAGTGTTTAAGAGTGTTCTATGTAGCTTTAGCTATATAGTTACGGAGCGGTAACAAGTAGGCGGAGCCTAATTGGTCAATAACTATCGTGCGAATGAATGAGGGCCCTAATAACTTATGTGCAGTTTTAGCCTAGTTATTTCATATTGTCCTTGAAAATATGACACAAAAAAGTAACTTTATCCACATCCCTCGTGACATTTATCAACGATCGAATATTTTGTTTTAATAATCCGCAAAGTGGTGGTAGAAAGTATTAATTTACCAACTTAATAACTAGCCTAATGATGATCACTGGACAGATTGCTTTATATTATTCAATTGCCTGTTGCTTTCTTAAACATTCAATCAATTTAGGAAAATCCAACGTAGGTTTTGACGCAGGGGACAATTGAAAACACAGGCTACGCATGGTCTGATTGTATAACTCAAGACCATATAATTATTGGCATTTCAAATATTAATTCCTCTTAAAATGCATTTAGAGGCGCATACGTTGTGCAAAGGATTTATGTTGTACAATACCAGTAGCTCCCTTGCCTTACACTCGACATTTAAACGGTAGTTCTAGGAAAAAGATGTAGTCAATATTCCTGCGAAAAGCTACAGAAACAAGCTCAGTATCAAAAGGTTTTAACATAAACCCGGCACTAGGCACTAGGTAAACGCCATAAACATATATCGTAAAATCACAAACAAGAAACATGGACGAACAGCACAAAACTCCACAAACAGCACAGTGCATACTTACTCTATATAAAACAATTAGGTATGTTTGTCAACCCAGGAAAGTTGGATCCAATGTATTGGTGGTTTACATAGAGCATGTTTAAGAACAAAGATGTCAATTCTCAAAGAGCTAGGGTATCTCACCCGGATCCCTAGTGTTTCACTCTGTTTCTTCAAGTCTTCTAACGTCTGGATGTTACTGCGAATATCAGTTCTATCACTCGTCACTTTTGGAATTTAACCACAATTTAAGTCATGATGGCGTTACGGCGGGGTCAAGCCATAATGCAACCAATAGGCGCGGGTAAACCTTGATAAATTCAAATAAACGAACAAGGAAAATATTCTTCCTGTCCATTTGACCGAAATACAGAGCAGTTTCAGACTGGGAATATAACCCTCGGTTCATGAGATATATGTTGTTAATTGCATATTTTTTCACAACCTAAAGGAAATGCTCAGATTGTATAAAAAGGAGTTTGTTATTCTCGATAACAACTCCCATTTCCGGATTGCAATCAAATCAAACAGTGTTTGTGTATTAAAAAATAATCGGTTTTTAACTCATCGTCGTTAAAAGTACGTCCTCTCTCATATAGGGGCTGTTTTAGTGTTTAAAGATGAGAAAAATGAGAGATCTCATGAATGGAAAATATCATTAATTTTCTGAAATGACGGAGCTACATTTCGTAACACAATGAGAAACCATTCAACAAATGACTGTTAAAATATTTTGTACAATATTTAAATATAAATGTGTTTGACATATTTTATATAAACCCTAATTCAAGTGAAGAAAAATGACGAACGACAAATGATCACTTACATTTATAATGAATAACAATGATAAGCAACGTTTAACTGTTCATGCAAAAGATAAGCAACATTGGTTTTTCGTTTGTACACAAAAATGCCTTTTCTCACACATAGATCATCATTCCTCGTGCAAATTAGCACAACCTTTTATAACTACTGTTTTGCTAGTATTTTTCATAAGTAAATTAATGTTACTATTAAATAACGTTATTATTCAAATGATATTTGTTGATTTCAGTGTCGGATGGTATTTTTTCCCATGAGTGATCAAGAAAAAGATATGCTCACGAGTGGCAAAGCCATTACGATTACAAGTAAAATTAAATACGATCTTACACTGAAATCAACATTTTTTCTGTTTCTTTTATCCCAAAGCGTTGTTTTTCACTTGTTTTAATTCATTTTTGATGGATTTTATTTCTAGGCTGCTACCCGTAGGACTCCCCTCACGCATGATGATGTAGCTGTCAATTTTCTATTTCCGGTTCGTGGAGAAAGAGTTTACTGATCTTTTGCGGAAAATCATTGGATAAAAACAGGTTCTTAGTTTTAGAGTTTGCTTTATGATACATGAGTATTGAGTCTTCCGTCATTGTCAGAGACTAGTCTGATTCGCTTGAAGGCAGCTCATTAACCAGGCATAGAGTGAAGACCAGTCTGTTTTGTATGAAAGCAAATGTTCGAACATTCAATTTCTAAGTTAAAGTTTTCTTGTTCAAAAAGGACGTGTATAGTTTTGATCAATGGGAAGTTACTACAATGGATTTTAAAAGTAATTCTTAAAGTTGATATTTTTTTTCTCATCAGTTTGCAGTGAAAATATTAAATTGATATATTTTCAGTCTTGTTCTTTCACTGATCATACTCCATGTTTCCTAGCGAAACATGAAAGAAATTGGTGTATTTCTAGTAGTTCATGCCTGTAAGTGCCTTCAATTACATCGTAAAGTAAAATATGAAGAAGTTTTTCATTGAAACTCCAATAGCTACTTTTCGTGGTAGCCACAAGTATTCGGCTTTACCTGATAACAAAAAAAAACAACATTACATATCTCTATATAATTAACGGAGCAGCATTTTTAAATATTTCTTAACGGATGAATTCAAAATGATCGCCGGAACTTCAGTTTGATGTGCAAATACCGTTTAACTTGATTGTAATGCTATGGTTTACACGTAAAACGGTTTGCTTTTAGTAATAGTAAATTACTTTTTATATAATCTGAGCAGTTATTTCAATTTTTGGAGAAAAAAAACAAACAAACAATAATCAACATGTATCTCAATAACCGAGTGCAAAGAACACTTACCCATGGATTGCTTCGTTAAGATAATGATAGAACAATAATTAAAAAAATATTTTTCGAATCGGGCCCCGTTTCACTTTATGCGATATCCAAATGTGACAAATTCCGTGGCATGAACACCTAGTCAATTGAACGTATCATGCCCTGATAAACAGGACACAATTTTCTTTAGAACATGCAAATTGCATTAAAGCACACACATATAAAATATTGATATGTTTTGATTGACACGCCAAAACAGTTTGATGTTCATATTTTTGCACTACTACTACTACTACTACTACTACTACTACTACTACTACTACTACTACTACTACTACTACTACTACTACTACTACTGCTGCTACTACTACTACTACTACTACTACTACTACTACTACTACTACTACTTCTACTACTACTACTACTACTACTACTACTACTACTACTACTACTACTACTACTACTACTACTACTACTACTACTACAACTAATAATAATAATAATAATAATAATAATAATAATAAATAATTAAAATAATAACTATATAATTGATAATAATACAATTGTTGTAGAATTATCATATTCCAGAAGTTATGCTTTTTAATGAGACGAAGGCATTTTCACCCACCTCATGCAAAGAATATTATGTATATATACAGATCCCCTAATCCGTTATCAGGAGTTAATGGATAGATATACTTAAATGATTACCTGCAAGCTGAAACATCCGTATTTGAAGCTCGTAGGTCGCCCTGGATTGTAATTGTTTGTCCCATAACAGGCCTGATAAATAGCAAAACAAGTAAATAGTGAGTCAAAGTTCATGATCTGGCCTCCTGTCGGTATTATTATGACGGAACATTCACGCTTTCGAGTATTTTTTGTGCAAATGAAGTGACATTAATTTTCGCACGAATGCCCCCGACGAATCACAGGCGTATAATTTTTATATTTTTCAATAGACAATTAATAGATATGTCGCTATATAAAATAACACATTTTTTTAGGGTTCCCGTGGTTATTTGCATAAATCGTCGTTTATCATTTTTTCAGCCAGGACTCTCGCTTTTAAATAAAAATGGACGCAGTATCACGTACGTAATTTTTGATACGTTGAAACAGCATGGGTTTTAAAAATTGAAAAGGAGGCAAAAGCGAATATAGTTTCTGAAATTATGCTAGTATGCTATAACCAGTGTGGACTAATACGGAGGCGTTTTTTGCGTTGACATTGAACACAATAAGATGAAGCGACTAGTTTGTATTTCCTTATATTTCGACATCAAGAATATTAGATATTTGCATATTTTAGAAAAGAAAATTTTTCTTCTTTATACGAGTTCATTGTTGTTTTTTAACTGAATTGTGAAATTCAAGACATGAGAAAAAATTGAGTCAGTGATTTGTACAGAACAAATTTGGATAGACTTGCTGTGTATTTTCAATCAGAGAATGAAAATGATAGAAAAACGAATTGACAGTTCAATGCAGTTTACATTTTCCGGCTTGCCTTACACCGAAGAACTATAATTTATTTGATAGTTTTTTTTACTCATCGTCGTGAAAATGAAGGTGATATGAATACAACTTGAGTGGAGGTTAACTTTAAATTATTTACAGTTACGTAGTAAACTTACAGAAGAAGACAGCTGGACATTATGGAACGCATAATGTCAAAATATAGCAAATATTTTACGAACTTGAACGGGATAAACCCGTTTAATCTCTTTTTAATCCAAAGTATTTCCATTGTGCGAACCCACAGCGTCTTACAAAAATCTTTGAAAAATGTAGGATCTGTATAATATATAAATATAACATAGAGGCAGATTTTTTCAAAGATACATAAAAACAAAAAAGCGAGAGAATATAACAGGATTATTTTCTGCGTTATAATAAAAATGCATTTGCGTGATGCGGTTAAAAAAGACCTCAGCAGAAAACATGTAAACATAAAGATTTGAATTTATTTATTTGTCATTTAATGCGATCTTGAATGCCCCGCCAAAAATGGCATTTTATCAACGAAGGTATTGGCATTTAAACGGGGCATTCAAGATCGAATGCATGGCCCCGAAATGAATTTCAATCCTTAAATACTTGTCACTAGCCGGTGACAGGGAATTGAAATTATGTGTGCTCAACTGCCTTTGTAACGCCTATTTCGATAATATTTTTTCCGAAATACAGATCCTTTTTCATGGTATATGAAAATGAAACTTTAAAAGGTATTAGCGTTTCTAATGTTTGGGAACTTTAGTTATCTTATACATGTATATATTCATATTTAATTGAAAGGAGGAGTGAAAACCAACGCACAAAAAATGCCTGTAAAAACAGCATATAATACCAACAATGAAAATAATAAATTATAGCGGTAATATAGCGGTACTTGCACAAACAAAATATTATTTGGGGAATAATGTTTCATTGTAGTTCAGTTTAATATGCAATGCGCAGAGAAGATCTCGGACACTAGATATTATGCATATTTTAATTTATTTATATGATTCATATTTTCTGACTTACAGTTTAGTATTAAAAAGGAATATTTAATAGGACTGTCTTGCGTAATCCGTGCAATTGGAATGGCAGAGGAATGTCTGAAACTCGTTTTATTATGCAATGATGCATTTGCCTTTCTACGACATCGAAATCTAAGTAGGCCGTTATACCAATCCTTCAAGAGAATTCAGATTTGGAGCGTCTATCAATGTTTAGAAGATGAATATTTCTCTTATGCTTGTCCATATATTTTATAGGTTATTCCTACCGTATTAATAGTCTAATCCAAACAACAATTTATTTTATACTAATGTCAAGGAAAATACCAAAAGCTATCAACTCATTTGGACTTATTCATGTCATGGTTTTAGAAAAAAACTATACTCGGTTAGTCGAAACAAGTTGCTAATGCATTGTATTTCAATTTGTTCATATTGTTCTTATATAAGTTTAATTATTCAACAGTTCACTCAACGTTTATATTGTCCCTGTTTGTGTGTAAATTCATAAATATGAGGCGAAACTCCTACCGTATCAGCTATTGTTAGCAAAACATACAAAACACTAACCCATTAAATCCATAGGGGTTTCTCTCAGTTCGGTTTGCACAAAATATATTTTACAGACAATGTTAAACCATGACATTAGTTAGTGTCAACGAAATGACGTATATTGAACGATGTTAATAATATGTTTATTATGCAATATGGTTAGTGGGTCCAGGATTTGGCATTATTTGGCGTAAAGTAAAAATAAGGGATGTACCTGTTAAATAAAAACATGTGTAAACAGTTTAAATATGGGTAGGATGGGGTATGGTATCAATTCTCCTGGCAATTTTGTCTTATGTTTTATGTTAAATGTTGCATTGTGGTGAATGTTTCTACAATAATATCAAAAATAACTTTATTTTGCTAGTATATTCTATTGAAATAAAATATCGTTTTCTAACCAATAATTTTTTTTCAAAACCCCTAGTAAATTCACATATTGCTGACCATTCCTAGGAAGTTAGTTATTAAATTGATAAACATCCGTAGTTTCTTTATATAGTATATATGCATTGTGTTGTTTGTGGAGTTTTGTGCTGTTGTTCCATGTTTCTGGTTTGGGACTGTTTGATTTAAACATATCTTATTCAACATATACAAACAAACTACACAGAATACACACACACACACACACACACACAAGTTGTCTATAATATTGAAATGAATTGGAACGAAAGCATAGCTTATAGAGTTCTTCTCCAAGGAAATTAAATTACTCATTTACCAGAAAAATGCGTATGATTGACGATTAGACGATATATATCTTTTATGCGAGAAAAGTTGTTGCTAATGCTAAAAAATAGGAATAAGTTTTTTTTAGATATGGATTCAATAGTTCAAACACGATACATAATAGATACAAAATAAGCACAAGTGACAGTATAAAGGATATATAAGTAGGGTGTGGACAGATATGAAGGAAGAAAAGAAGTTGGGTACATACCATATTGGGGAAACACTGTAAGTCAGGTAATGATCAGAAACGTTTCGAGTCTTGTATGAATTTATGAAAAGTATCAAATATTTTGGAGTTGTTCTCGTTGTTTAAGGTTGGATTGCCATAGAGAATGAAACCAATGTTAATTTCTGTGATTATTGACATATCAAGAAAGAAAGTTTGTCGAGAGTCGGTATATAAAGGACAATGCATAAAATAGTGAGTACTACTTTCAACTTCACCACACTCGCAAAGAGGAGAGCTGATAATATTTTTACAATAAAGGTGATAGTTAAGACCACTGCAACTAGTACGCAGTCGAGTGTGAAGTGCTTGTAATCGGCGGTTACCGTAATAATAGTACGGCGGGCAGACTGGCATCGGCTACGAAGTGAATATTTAAAGGATGCAATTGAACGACAATCCCGCATATTCTGTGGAAGTTCATTCCATGCACGTATAGTTGAAGGTAAGAATGAGGAAAAGTAAGAATCTGTGCGTGACATAACCGTTCTTGTGTTAGATGCATTCCGTAGTGGATAATTCTGTGTACTGACATTTAAAGGTGCAAGGGATGATAGATATTCTGGGACAAGGCCGTTTTTCATTTTATAGAAGAGACATAGTTTGTGATTAATGCGTCTTTCTGATAGAGTAGGCCAACATAGCTCCGTATGGAGAACATCAATCGAAATTAACTTAGTAGACCCACAAACTATTCTACCGGCTTCATTTTTGTATCTTTTGCAGTTCGTTTTTTTCGTAGTCCGTACAATTATCCCAGACAATATCCGCATATTCAAGAACCGGACGGATGTACGAAAAATAAATAGTTTCTAGACATTTTCTGTCCAGACGGAACTTAAGCCTTCGCATGATGCATATTCTATTAAGGGCTTTACTTCTGATGTACTCAAAGTGTTCATGCCATGTACAGTCACTTGAAAGAACCAAACCAAGATGGTTATGCGAATTTATTTCTGAGATTTGTTGACCATACATAGACAAATCTGGATAATTACTCGGTAGGCGTTTTCTGGAGAACAGGATTGACTTATTTTTTGCAGGATTAAAGGTGACTAGCCATTTATCAGCCCATGTACTAATGATATCAATATCTCTCTGGATTAGTTCAGTGGCCCTTAAGGGCTCGTCAACGAGAATATAAAGACTAGTATCGTCTGCAAATAGCCTTACATTACTTCCAATGTTGACAACAATGTCATTTATAAATATCAGAAATAAGAGGGGACTTAGAATAGAACCTTGGGGTACACCAGCCTTAAGAAAGACCCAACTAGATATGGAGCCAGGGAGAACTACACGTTGCCTACGTTTGCTAAGATAGTCACTAAACCACGAAAGTAAATTGCCGTCGACACCAGTTTCTTGTAGCTTCACAACCAAGCCCTCGTGCCAATCTTTATCAAATGCCTTACTGATATCAAAGAATACTGCTCTAACCTCTAGGCCATCATCTAATGCCTTACAAAATGTGTTGTAAAGGTATGCAAGCTGATTAACAGTAGAATCGCCTGGCCGAAAGCCTGACTGGAATTGGGTAAAAAAGTTTATGTCACGAAGGTGGTTAAAGAAGTGTTTATATATTGCCCTTTCAAACACCTTTTCCATTGTATAAAGTAGGGAGATAGGACGATAGTTAACAGGAAGAATGGAATCGCCCTTTTTGAAAACTGCACACACATTAGCATCTTTCCATGGTTTTGGAAATCCACCGATTGAGAGAGACATATTAAATAGGGAGCACAACGGGCGAGCTAACGAGTGAGACATTCTTTTAGGATTCGATTGCTTATGCCATCTGGTCATGAAGCTTTATTAACAGGCAATGATGATATAATGTCAGTTATCTCATTTGGTAGCACTGTGATATGGTCAATTTTGTGGTTAATGTTATGAATACTAGCTGACGGAACAATGTGGCCGGTATCATCTAATAAAGATTGATTTTTAAAGTGGGTATTGAGAATTTCAGCTTTACTAGCGTCATCTAGGCAGAGTTCGCCATCAGAAGGATCTTGGATTGCATTAATGTTTGGCCTTGGTTGAGGATTAACAAACGACTTTAGAATTGTCCACCACCCTTTAGACTGAGAAGACCCTGAGCAATTTTTTTCTGAGAGATTAAAATAATATGTTTCTTTTGCGTCACGAATAGCCAAAGTTGTTTCGTTCCGAAGTGTACGAAATTTACCCCATAGTTGGGTTGAGTTTGTATTTTTAGCCTTACTATAGTAACGTTTACGTTTGCGAATAAGATTTTTTACATGTAAAGTCATCCCGGGTACGTCATCTGGTCGAATAACGACTGTTTTAGTCGGGATACATCTTTTTGCGTTAGTCAAAATGGCATTGGTAATATTGTCAGTGTATATATTGATATTCAAATTAGAAAGAGAGTCCCAATCAGTTCCCTCGAGAAGATCACGCAACTCATCATAATTACCCCTATCGTAATACCATACTTCTCTCGAGAAAGAGGAAGACTTACATTTTGCAAACTTAAGAATGCCAAAGATTGGGCAATGGTAGCGAATGTTTGATGGAAGAAAAGGATCTCCAACACCCGATGTTATTAAACTATTAGAGTTAGCAATGAAAATCAGATCTAGTGTTGATGAGGTACTTTCAGTAAAGTGAGTTGGCTCTGTTATCACCTGCGATAGACCATATAGTGAACATAAAGTTTGAACACGTCTAGAGTAACTTATATTGCTGGTGTTGTAGTTAAAGTCACCAGTGATTATTATATCACTTATTCCTGTATCAAAGGCAAGTCCCACAGAATCCTCTATAGAATCGCAAATTGCGGCAGAGGAGTTGGGGGGTCTGTAAAATGTACCAAATAATAATCTTTTACGGTTCTTTAGTGTAATCTCGACCCATACGCATTCGAGACATTGGAGCTCAAAATCAGGACGACGCGAGAAATGAATAGAATCTTTGACGAAGACACAAACACCACCATGACTGTCCCCTTGTCTATCGCATCTCTCAACCGTGTGATAACCATTAAATGATATATCTTCGCAGAAAATTGAAATCATTAAGCCGTGTTTCAGGAAAAGCTATTATATCAAACCCACTCAGTTCCGAGAAAAGTATATCTAATTTGCTTTGTAGGCTTTGTACATTGTAATGAATAAATGAAACATGGTGTTGTGACAAGAGAAGTTTGGATAACTCTGAGCTTGACTCTGATACAGGGAAACTGAATCAGGGCCAGGATTGGAGTGAATATCACCAGATAATAAAATAAGCTCAACAATCCAACATTCAACTCCAATTAAAGCAAATATTGAAAAGACGAGCACAAACCATAACCCATTACAGCGGCGTTTAATTGCGTTTGAACGGATTTTTTTACCAGTGATTGGTATTGGGTGCGGAGCATGGTATGATTTAAGAGAAATCACAGCTAACACACTGCACATGATTGAAATTGAAAATATAAAAATGTTACTGTTTTTCCAACTTCCCCTGACGTTTAATTGTGTCAAACCAGCGGCCGGGGTCACATTACAAGATGTTTTCATGAAATAGAGTGTATAAGAAACAAGAACAAAATGACCGCCGGTAACTTGCGATTGACGACAATAAATGTCACTGGTATGTACCCACAAACTTTCATGAAGCGAATAGCATGCAAATTTGAGGACAATAAGAATAGAAAGAAGAAAGAAGAAATCTTGATTAGAATATAAAACATGATATTGTTTTCAAAACAATGTCAAAAGAGAATGTGTAGGAAATGGAGATGGAGGGTTACAATAAAATCAATTTCAATATGTGATGTAGTAATACAATCAGGTAATAAATTGCCTTTTCAAAATATTCGTACATTATTATTAAATAATAATTACGGTAGAACTATGCAACTATCCATAAAATCAATTGATCCAATTAAAATACAGACAGGTATTGTTAATATTGTTCATATTACACACTACCAATAAAGTCATTTTAACTTCAAAATTTGTTAACTATTACCTAAGCATTCTATGCCTAAATTTAACATTGATAAAGGCATAGCCTAAAATAATTATCTTCTGTAGTCCGTTGAACTATACAGTTGAGTACACGACTCGATTAAGCAAATAAGTAATGCAATAATCTTTATAAATATTAAACAGCACTAATATGTATTTTTGGTAACTTCTAAGACTGGTAATTATTATACAAGCAATGAAAATAATAAATTAACAATGATAACGGTATTAACGCATCAATGTTATCAAATGTATGCAGTGATGACAAAACACTTTTAGACGAATAATAATATAGTGAGCTATCGTTATATTAAATAGTAAGTATTACTGGTGTAAACTTTAACTTCAAAATGAAATAACTTTTACACGAGCAATGAATGTACATTTTAACCATTAAGTAGCCTTAACTTCAACTAAATTAATCATATGCATACCGACTTTTCTATTATGAGAACAATTATAATTCGGACACAAGAATTATTTCTTAATTCAAATTAAAAGAAGAAAAATCTTTTTAAGAAACATTATGATCTAGATTGCGGTAGTCAAACAATCACAAAATATAATAACCTGTGATTGTCAGTTTTATATAGTTCCGTCAATAGGGGGATTAAGTGCGGTATTAAATACAGTAAATGGTGGATAAACACAGGTGTGGTATTAATAAAGGACAAGAATAAATAGCTTTTATTCCTAGGTAATAGATTGACAGGTGTAAAATATCAATACAGTTTTAGGTGAGAGTAATCTACACTGATCAACAAAGATTGCGTACCACGAAAGTTTACTGGACATTGCTATTAAGCACATATGCGTATGACCTTTGGGACTGTTTGTGTTTGTGTTCTATGTCATTGGCGTTGATATTGTGCTATTAAACGGGATTTATTTCAAAATGTTCGAGTATTGAAATTGTTTCTATAGTTATTCATATAAATATTAGGCTATATTTTAGTATTTGTTTTAGATCAATTACTTTTGCCCGACATTTTACATACAATCACCAAACTTGGTATGCACAATGGTCATGGTCAGTCTATGACCCCCATTAATTTAGGTTCATAACGTCAAAAGACAAGGTCATGGTGACCATAACTAGAAATGGTATGTGTGATTTCGTTTACAATGAATATATTTTAACTTCTTGGATGTACAGTCTTCAAACATAGGCTATGATCAGTTGAAAAGTGAAATAAAGTGCCAGTAGGTCAAAGGTCAAGTTACCATTTCTTAAGTATCAGTAAAGCTATTTTTGATGCGTTTGTTGTCCGTTTGTAGCATTTGCATTTGTGTGTGTGTGTGTGCGTGCGTGCGTGCGTGCGTGCGTGCGTGCGTGTGTGTGTGTGATGTTCATTCGTTTATATGTGTCTAGTTTATTGTCGTTTTAGATCCCTACCTTGTGGCTTTGTTATTTTTACAGTTTGACTACTTGGCTTGTCCCTGTGGTTTGGATTGTATCATTGTCTTGCAATTGAAATAATGAAAGTCAGAAAGTATTGGTTTAATAACATTTACGCATGCATTTATAACCAAAGATTGTTTTGCATGAATATCGAACAAGTTTTATCCAAGTTATTGCTTTTTTGATATTTTTAAATTACTTTATCCAAGTTATTGCTATTTTGATATTTTAAAGTTACTTTAATATCCAAGTTATAGATTTTTTATATTCTAAAATTACTTCTGAATAATCTTTTTTACAACAATGTCTGACATGAATCGAATGCTACCCATGAACTTTTTTCAAATATTGCCAAAACAATACATATAATCAGTCATGAACAATTTACCTTAACCAATCGAAACATACCTGGTTTACATCGCATGTTGTAAAAGTAATGCAGTCGTTTGGATCAGTAACGTCTCCTTGGTCTGAGTGTGCCGAGTCACAGAAGTAGCATTGATCAATAGCAGGTATGGTGTCTTAAATAGAAAACAGGATGTTCAAATACGCATGGTATTATAATAAGTTAAATCTGGTTGATATTATTGACGATTAATCGGTTGGTGATTTATGTAAAAGTGTATAAGTTAAGGAAAATGTAAATGGGCAATATAATTATAAACCATTTCAATTAAGCATGTGAACTGAGACCATATTTGACGATGTTGTGTTGCTCTAAGTATCAGACACTGTTTAAACAGAGCAAAATGAAACCTAAAGCGCTGCGTTGTGATACTGTGCCATTATTTTAAAGGTGTATGAGAAGTCTTCCAGTGCCTTGTTTGGTATCAGAACCGACTCGCCCTCACAGGCAGAGCTGTAATCCCGACATGCCTTAATTGGTCTGACATGCTTAATCCAGGTGTTCTACACTTCATACAAATATACGGTAAACCGTGAAACTAATCTATAATCTGCCTGCAGGAAGGTTGTAAAGTTTGCATTTCATTTATTGTCAGACTTATGAGCGATGCTGCATTCTGAACGTGAAATGTGTGTATTAATTTAAATCAAAGAATGAAGATTCAATCAGTTTACCTAATGATATTTTAATTATTTATTTGTTGACCTTTATATAAAATTGATAAAATCTTATAAAAATCCTAACTAAGCGAGAGTCAATGTTCCCAAATACTGGCAATTCGTCTTCAAAAGGTCGAAATGAAAAAGAAAAAAAAGACAAGCCTAGATTAAAGTCCTTTAGATTCTTATTTCTCACAGCCATCCAAGCAACGGAGACCCGAAGCAGACGACAGATGGAAGTAGACGTTTCCTGGTTAAAACTGTTATTAGAAGTCATTACATGTCATTTACTTTGCATTCATTGTGTTTTCGGATCATTTTGAGTTCGTTTGAATAACATTTTTTACCTTAAAAGATTATGAAAATTAGGTCAAATTGCACCATGTGAATAAAATACTAAAAAAGTCATAAAATAAGAGTGGACATCCCTCCCTGCCCTACCCCGTTCTGTCAGACATCCCTTAAATCCATCATTGGGGAAACACTGTTTATAAAATCTAATCATTTATCCCATCAATAACTAAATTGAATTTGAATTGACTTGGAATTAAATTCGTAGCTACACTAAACATAATTTGAAAGAAATGTTTATAATATCCTTAAAGTCAACATTTTGTAGAGTTCTACTTAGGTTTGAAATATATTGTTGCCATTTACTCCAACCAGTTTAATGTTCCTTTAATTGAGAGGTAAAGAAATGCCAGCGCCTCATCATAGAACACGTAACTATGTTATTCATTGTTTCAAAGTTCACCCCGTATGCGTTTGGCCTATATGAACTATTTTGTAATTGTTAATTAATATTGGAACAATTGTGAGGTTATGCGGATATAAACTAATTTTAACTTCAGGCATATTTTGATCTAGTAACCCTAGGTAATCTCGTGGTCCAGTAAGCTCGTGATCCACTGACCATTCCAAGGCACCAATCTCATAATTCAGTGATACAGTTATTTTGATGAGGGTCTAGTCAGTTTATGTTTTTCGTACTATTGCCACTCGTGCAATGTCTTTCAGGCCCTTATCCGTGCCTCTAAACTGTGTTCATACGTTGTGTTGCCACTGTGTTGCCCCTTTAGTAAGTTTTGCATTAATGGGCACTAACCTGGCAGAGGGGCACTTTATTTGTAATGCTACTGAAGAATTGCTATTGTTCCTGAAGGAATTGCACAAAGAAATTGGAGCAATGCTCTTCTGTCGGCAAAGTGAGGTACACTCCGTATAGACAAATTATAATGACATTCTGATAAACCAAATTTATGTTAGATATTAAACTGACAGATATGCACACACTCCTGCTGAAGATTACTTAAGCAGTTGAATTTCGTAGTAAAAATATTTACATTATATGTGTTAATTTGAAATATTTCACTATTTATACATTTTTATCAGAGGCATCTGTAACGTAGATTATGTTTTGTATTTATCTTATGTATGATAATCAACGCTTAACTTTCCATGCTTGTAAACAAAAAACAAAAATTCGATGACTACTTATATAACTGTGCTTGTTGTTGAAAACATTTTTTACACTATTTTTATCATTCGATACGTTTGTCAAAGTCTACAAGCGTTGTTAATTTTCTATGAGAACATATGACGAAATCACGTTTATTGACAAAACCAATAACACAGATGTCATAGATCCATTCTAGTACCATTGTTTTTAACAAAACCACTGAAGCCATTACAATAAAGCTTAACTATAGATGAGCTAGATTCAGTTGCATTCCATATTGAATGCTCTACGTATGTCTTGTATACGATTAACATAAAACATTTTTCAAGATTTGGCTCTACTTACTGTCTATACCGCACATCTTAGTATTGCAGTTGTCTTCACTTTTGCAACATCTGTAATGGGAGAATATCTAAATATACTGATTGGTTTCATAAACATGAGTAAAATAGCTCATGCCGTAGATTTGTAATTTTCTTTAATTTTTCGAATTGTATTTGTAGTCATGATCCCCCTTTGCATGCTAGATAACAAAGCATATGACAGAACAAGAAAACGAACATGAAAACTTGTATGCACAACACAGAGCAAAACAAACAGGTAAAAGATCTATTTAGCTTAATAAATATTGAATTTAAAATAATATAAAACGTTCAAGCAAGGATGTAATTTATTATTTAGCAATACATATTTGCCACACCATTCTCATGCTTGTAAACGCATTTCTTTCCAATTGTATACATTTAATTAATGAGATTAACTTTCGTCCTTGAAGATTCACTGAAATTCAGTGAAGAGCCCATTTTGTGGTATTGATTTATTACAGACCTTTGACTTGGCTATTTCGAGGTCTATGGAAACTTGCTTTTATGTCGCAGAATGAGATGAAAAAAATGTTAGAACATTCTTTAATATTTTGTTATTATCTTTCATAAAAGAAGAACATGTTCTTGCTTTTATTTCATAAAAATAAATATAAATGGACATGCTTATTTAACGTTTAATCGAAACAATGTCAGGAAATATACAAACATTGAAATAATAGTATTATGAAGAATAACTATATAAAATAAATTGATAAACAATGGAACCCACACTGTCAAATAAACTTAAAGATACTCTAATAACTGCGACGTCAAATACGTTCTCGCCATTTTCATCTATGACATCTGACCTGTTTTGGTCGTGCCTTAGTGCTCCCTCTTTCATTTTAAAGTAACAACTTAATCCACCTGTATGCATATCTTTTAAAACGGTTTTTCATTTAAACGATATGTTGATATTAAAACAAAATATTGCGAAACGATACTATTTTAAAATGATTTTTACCAAGAATACTTTAAAAACGTTTCGCACACCACCTCTTACAGGCACCTTTACCACTTTAAAGGTCACTACTGGGCCCCAAGTTTTAAGCGTAACAACCATAGGATATTATTTCATTAAGCCAAATTTATGTCTTAATCTTGATTGTTTTAAATAAAAGTTAGTTAAACTTGATTTGTTCAAGGATTATTTTCTTTTAAAGTAAAAAACAACAACACTTAAATATGTAAACATTTCACTGATTATATCAAAACAAAAAAAGTAAGTAAATAATAATCCTGTCATAATGGAATTTAGATGTTTGACGAAAGTGGGGCCTAAGCTATCGAGACTATACATAACAACCTCGAAGAGAAGCAATTGAAGGGAGGTATTATATTTTGAAAGTACTGCAAGGAGATTCTTTGAAATTAAAAGCAATTAAAGGATGTGCAAAGCGCATTAACCTTATCTCTTATCACTGTACAAGGACGGAAGACGATGCCAAGATACGCACAGGGAAGGAATCTTAACTACTGGGAAACTTCTGTCAAATTAAGCCTTTAAGGTATTTGATTTTTCTTCCAATGATATTTGTCGAAGCAAAACTCAGAAAATACGCAAAGGAATTAAATTATTTTGTTGGCTTTTTTTGTTCATTTTTTTTATGTTTTCCTTAACGGTTCTTTTTACATACCCCCGTTACGGAGATAAATCAGTTTTCAAATGCGGCGTTTCAAAGACACATTTTATAGTGGTTCCAAGAGTACTTATAAAGTAGTTAAATTATGTAGCCAGCTGTTTTTAGTTTGATTGTACGAATACGTACGCGTGTATTTCAGGTGATTTTTTGCAAGTATTTCCCAATTGAATTTGCTACTTCTTAAATAATGTTATGAACTGTGTAAGAGTGTATATTAAATTTGGATGTTGATTTAAAAATCATCCTTGCCAAAAAAGGACAAAAACACAAAAGGTCATATAGTAAATATCTGTAAAAAGAGCTCAAAATACATACTCCGAGCATGAGATCAAGTCACCCTGTCGTTTTCCAATGGCCGTCGATGAAGCTGAACAGTGCTGAAGGAAACATATTAAAAATAAAACCAATGTGTTTCGTTTGCCTAATCGACTCATGAAAAATGTCTCATTGACAACCAAAAACATTTCGCAAAATGAAACCGCTAAATATTCATTTTGTAACGAAAACAAGCCTCATATATATTTGTTATTAGCAATTATATGTGGTCATCTGGATGAGTCGGCGCCGAGCTTCTTAATATCAACTTAATTTTAAGAAAGTTTCAAATATAATTTGAAATTGAAATATTGGTTTGATGCAAAGGCTGACATATTTGATTGATTCTTTAAGAAGAAGTAACACAGAAAACATTGTGGTCCTAAATAAATGCCATGAAGAGTGAGTTCAGGTTTTAAAGCATCACATTGTCGCCACTGTTGATGACATTTAAATGGAACACTTGTTTATCTCGAACTCCTTGGTTCTGCAGAATGCGGCAGTGGCTGCTTTCTGATCTTATTTTACTTGATTTGTTTTTATTTTTAAACAAAAGTAGTTATATCATATACAGTCTTTACATATGTTGTACGGCACTATGACTGTCTTTGGATGTTGAGTGTAGAGTAAACAGTTTTATCACGTTTATGACAATGCAATATCGAATACCACGTTGTTGGGATAATGCGAGAAGATGCACAATTCCCAATATAACGAGAACACATTGAACTACCATTCTTTATAGTGACGACATGTTTAAGGAAAAGCAAAACCAAGATTTTATTTTATCTCTGTTGTCTGGTTTTAATTTCATCCATTTTCATAATAGAAATTAGGTCGGATGTTAAGGGTATGTGTAGACTTCTTTTCGTACATAATGTCATCCAGGTATTAGTAGATTTACTTTCTACAAGTTAAAAGTATGTACTGGATATCTAAGAAACATGTTATGTGTTATCTACGCCGAACGGTTTGAAAATTATTGTACAAAATAAACGATATTTGCAACTATACAACTAGAGAAAGGTGTTTCACAAGATATCCGAAATGCCTACCGTTACACGCGGAGTGAAGTTTCGCAAACGACGATTGAAACCATATTTATAGGTACCTACACGTAAAAGTTATAGCACAAGCAGTAGAACAATTGCGACAGGCAACTTATACGGGTGTTATACCAATTAATAAGCGCACGACAAAGCGCTGAGCTAAATATCGGGTACCGGGCAAGAAGAACCACATTGAGTAGTCGAATACCGGTTACAGATGCACAGACGTTTGTAATGGTGTACCGAGTTCAAAGAAAGGTCGAGAGTAATACAATGTTACGAGACATTGCATGTTTTGTGAGATAAACTAGTAAAGTAAACTGTGGTGGAAACCGAATTGAAGTGTTAAAGTAAACAGGGACACATACGCTTATTGCACGGCATCCGCCTCTGTAGACAATCTCATAGGTCGAGGTAATCACTTCATCCATATAGCATTCCTTCCAATGAAAAAGAACACACTTCTAATATAAACATTACAAAAACATGGGCTGAGCAATTTCAGAATTATCACAGACATATCCGGGAAACAACAGATACAAGCCAAGTGGCGGATTAGTTAACGATAACCCTGTTAAGAGGCACGATTTGACATTCGACGAGAGACACATTACGTCAAAAAACATAAATAACACATATCATATACATTAAAATATAAATAAAGTAGTAGTTTATAGCAATATATTACAAGTGTAGGTTTTTTAAGCGCTATAGGCCGGGGCCTGCTCAACTTAGTCGCTATAGGTCTGGGCCTGCTCCAACTAGGCGCTATAGGGATGCGTCTGCTTCAAGTAAGCGCTATAGGCATGGGCCTGCTCCGCAAAGGTGCTATTGGCTTGACCTGCTCAAAGTAGGCGCTTTCGGCATGGGCTTGCTTCAAGAAGGCGGAACTGGCCTTGGCCTGCTTCAAAGAAACGCTTTAGGCATGGGCCAGTTCCGCAGATGTGCTTTTTGCCTTGCTACCTGCTCCAAGTAGGCGCTATAGGCATGAGCTTGCTCCGCAAAGATGCTTTTGGCTTTGACCTGCTCCAAGTAGGCGCTATAGGCATGGGCCTGCTCCGCAAAAGTGCTATTGGCCTTGGCCTGCTCCAAGTAGGCGCTATAGGCATTGGTCTGCTCAATGCAGGCGCTATAAGCCTTGGCATGCTCAAAGAAAGCACTATAAACCCGGGCCTACTCCAAATAGGTGCTTTTAGGCAAGGGCTTAAGCGATATAGGTGTGGGCCTGCTCCAAATAGTCTTATTGGTCTGGACCTGCTCCAAGTAGGCGCTATAGGCCTGGGCGTGTTCCAAGTAGCCACTTTAGGACTAGGTCTGCTCTAAGTAGTCACAATAGGCCTGGGCATGTTTGAAAAAGGTGCTATAGACATGGGCCTTCTCAAAAATGCTGCTTTAGGCCTTAGCTTTCGCCAAGTAGAAGCAATAGGCCTTGATCTACTCAAGATAAGCGCCTTCGCCAAGTTAGATTTTTAGGTCTAGGTCTGCTCTATTTAGGCGCTATAGACATCGGCCTGCACTTATTAGGCGCTTAAGGCCTGTGCCTGCTACAAGTAGGTGCTATCGGCTTTGTCCCTGATTTAAGTATGCGCTATAGGCATTGACCTGCTCCACTTAGGCGCTATATGCCTGGGCTTGCTCCACTTAAGCGCGTTATCTGTAGGCTTGCTCCAAGAAGGCGCTTTAGACTGGGCCTGATCCATGCAGGTGCCTTAGGCCAGTTCTCGCTTTTCGAAGGCTACAGGCCTGGTATTGTCCAAGAAGGCGCTATAAGCATTTGTCTGCTCCATGTTGGCGCTTAAGCTCTGATCTAGCTCCACATAGGCGCTATAGGCCTAGGTGTGCCTCACGAAGGCGATTTTAGCCTAGGGCTGCTCAACGCAGGTGCTTCAGGTTTGGGCCAGCTCTAGGTTGGCGATACAGGCATTGGCTTTAGACCTGGGCGTGCTCCAAGAATGCACTGTAGACCTTTATCTGCTCCATGTTAGCGCGTAAGGCCCGAGCCAGCTCCACGTTGGCGCCTCAAACATAGGCATACATCACGTAGGTGTTTTCAGCCTATGCCTGCTCAACGTAGATGCTCTAGGCCTGCGCTATCTCTAGGTTGGCGCTATAGGCCTTAGGCTGTTCTACGTAGGCGTTTAAGGCCTGGGCCTGCGCCACGAAAGCACAATAGTACTGGGCCAGCTCCACGTAGGTATTAATGGCTTGTGCCTACTCCAAGTAGTAGCTAATGATCTGGTCGTGCTCAACGTATTCGCTTTAGGCCTGGGACTGCCTTACGTAGGCGCTATAGGCTTGGGCTTGCTCCACTTTGGTGCTTTATGCCTGGATCTGCTTCTTGAAGACACTATAACCATTGGCTTGCTTTACGTATATGCTATAGGACTCTACCTATTTAGGCGGTGTAAACCCACTGCATGAAGATGCTTTAGGGCTTGGTCCGCTCTTTGAAGGCGCTATAGGCCTGCCCTTGCTCCAAGTAGACGCTATAGGCTTGGGCCTGCTCCAAGTAGGTATTATAGGCCTTGGCCGTCTCCATGTAGGTGCTCCACGAAAACGCTATAGCCCTGGGCCTACTCCACGTAGGCGCTATAGACTTAAGCATGCTCGTAGTTGGTGCTATAGGACTTGGCCTACTCCAAATAGGTGTTATAGTCCTGGGCCTGCTCGTTAGCGTGTTCGGCCTGGGCCTGCTTCACATATGCTCCAAGTAGGTGCTAAAGGGCTTGTCGTGCTCAACGTAGGCACTTTAGGCCTGGGCCAGCTCTACATTGGCGCTTAAGGCCTGGGTCTGCTTCTTGAAGACGGTATAGGGCTTGGCTTGATTTACGAAGATGTTATAGGCCTGGGCCTATTCCACTTAGGCGCTGTCGGCATGGCCTTCTCCATGTAGGTTCTTTAGGCCTGGGCCCGCTCTTTGAAGGCGCTATAGGCCTTGGCCTGCTGCAAGTAGGTGCCATAGGCCTGGGCCGTCTCCATGTAGGTGTTAAAGGCCTCGGTCTGCTCGACGAAAACGCTTTAGCCCTGGGCCAGCTCCAAGTAGGCGCTATTGATCTAAGCATGCTCGGAGTTGGTGATATAGGACTTCGCCTACTCCCAGTAGGTGTTATTGTGCTTGGCCGGCTCCGCGTAAACGCGTTGGGCCTGGGCCTGCTTCACATATGCGCAAAAGGCCCTTTTACATAATGGAAATTGCACATAAGCGCATCCTGCAATATCAAGACTCTCGGGTAATACACCTACCAACCAGGCCTGCACAATTATAATGTTCTAGCTTCGCCACTGACTAGATACATTCCGACGTGGAATTGCATGCATTTAAGTTTTGACTTTATTACATATGACCACAAATTCTTAACGTCTCGGTGGTATAACAATATTTCTGGGTTATCCCAACCCAGAGCCATATTAGGAGTACTATAGCCTTTGGAAGAACATACTTTAACCACCGCTACATGATAGTAGTTATTGAGAATTGATGAAAACTGTTCATTACCAACAGCTGTCATTGCCCCTAGGACTGGCTAAAGCGGTATTCTATTTTCCAAGAGGTATTAAAGTATCCAACGTATACTAATGTGAATTAGTGATGCCTGGTGACCAAATGAAGTTAGTGGTAAGTGGATTCTCACTCGTCTGTTCTGTTCTTTTCACTAAAGTGTACCGGGTTCGATTCCCGGGCTGGGGTTTATGAGCTTTGTTATTGGTCACCAAACCTGACAAGTGTTGTTTTCCGGCTTATCCTGGACCCCCCCCCCCACATCACGAGACCATTCTCTCGTGTAACATCGTGCCATCGGGAGTGATTAATACAATAAATTAATAAATTGTTTACAATCGTTGTAAAATATATAAACCTTTACTAACAAACACTATATTAAATGAACATCACCTCTGTTCGATTGTCACAAATGGTTAGCGTGGAACAGTCTCTTAATGTATTGGCATTGTTGCATAAGCGACACTTCAATCTATTCTGATCTGGTATCTGTGCAAACACTGCAAAAAGAATGAAATCGTACACAGTTCTATTAAGTCGTTCAAGTTGTGATTCGGAAACTGTTGTTCGCGTGGTTAGCGCACTCGCTTCTAGACGAGAGCACCGGATTCGATTCACAGCCTTGGTTTATGTGGGGTTTAGTTTTTGGTCACCAAACTTGACACTTCTTAATCTCCGGGTACTCCGGGTTTCCACTCTCTGGCGCAGCATCATGCAATCGTTATTAGACACACATATTTGAAACATTAAACTTGGAAATGTGTATTAAAAGAGAATAATAACTTTTAGGTGGCAGAAAACAAACACTATTTTTATATAAATGCGCTTGTTATTTAAAATTATTGCTATAGATGTTTACCCCTTAAAAATGTGAAGGGAATTGGACAAACTTACACGTCATCTTACAATGTTGTTTTGAAAAGTGAGGTTGTTGTAAGACTCTAAAGTCTTTCTAACAAGGCTGTATGTGTTATTGACCACTTTGGGTGTTCATTCAGGATACTTATTCGATTGTAATATATTGGACCTTAGCGAATCACGAATTGTTAAATTCCTTGTAAAGGACTGATATTAACTCTTCAATAATAAAAATAGAGAGGATGAGATTAAAACCAAAATGAATAATAAAATAATAAAAACTCATGAAACTCTTACCGCAAGGCACGACGACACATATAAACGATAAAACCAAAAGTTCTGAAATAATCGAAACAGTTTCTCATTAAATAAATCACACACACACACACACACAAATACACACATACGCGCACGCAGGCACGCACTCGCACACATCACGCACGCACGCACGCACGCACGCACGCACACACACACACACATACACACACACACACACACACATGCATTGCAATTTTACAGTCCATTTATTAAGAACAAATTTTAGCATTAATACATATGTAATAAATATTATAATAATCATTGAAATGAACTCACTCATTGCGCTTGAAATCACAGCCGCATCAAAACTGAATAAATAAAAACTGATAATGCAGTTATCGCAGATGACAAATATGGCATTGCAAATAAGGTTATCTGAATCACGATGTATTTCTATATTTGTAATGGGGAGTGACGCCTTTCCTTGTGTAACGTTATCAGAAGGTCGACTGGCACACTTCGTGAGTAATGAAACACACTCATCTTAAGTTCTCAAAATATCTTCACTGATCAAGGGAACTTTCTCTCAAATTCAAAAGTATATTTTTTAATTACATACATAAAAAATAGAAAATTCTCCAACATTCTAAACAACTCTGGACACAAACGGAAAACAGTTTATTTTAATGAACCTAAATAAATAATATCAAATTAAAGTACTAAATGGCAAATTCGTGTAAATAATAAATATATTGCCTTCATGGGGCGTTCAGCAAAGTGTCCAAGAAAGAGAGTGAGAGTCTGGGAGAGTGTTAGTATGTAGGTGTAAACAAGCTAAATAAGCATTATATGTTGAGAATTTGTCAATCTATTCGGAGGTCAAAATCCAGACCATGGCCCTGGCCCAGGGTGATTTGTCAAATCTGTTTTCATTATCTGGTTTTGTTTTGCGAATTATCCTCTTTGTGGGAACATAAACTTAACATACATGTATATATTGATTCATATTTATAAAATATATGTATAATCAAAATTACATAGTATTAGAACATTCGGTCCAGAATAATATTTCTTAGCAAAATGTATTTAAATAATTAACAATTGATTAGCAGAAAGAAACATGCGCATTCATCTTAACAAAATTGGTTGTGAATGTTTAAGTTATGCACCTGGTGTCATTACTGGCCACACCCAGGGTTCACAGGTTTGGTAAACATAAACCTGGAAAGGTTTGAAAATCTTTTTGTGTGTTCGTGCATCCATCTCAGCACAATTGATTGTGATTGTTTGTTGAAATTGATCAATGTTGTCCTAGGATGCCCTTGACTTTGACCTTTTGACCAACTTTTTTTAACTTTTAAAACTACAGAAATTTTTACTATGAGTACAGTTTTGAAAGCATTTTTTTTTTGTCAGATGACTTTTACTTGGCACATATTAAAATAGTTCATGCAACTAATCTGCTTACAATACTTTCTGGGCTATATGTAAGTATATGTCTGTTGCCTTTTACCCATACATACATGCTCTGGATTGATATGACCACAAAAGCCATGCCAGTAGAGCATAGGCCCTTTTGGGCCTCTTGTTTTTTACATGGCATGGCTTGACTTGATCAATATAAATTTTATATTATATGACTTGCACCATTCACATGACTTTTCATATATATTCTTTAAGTTTTGTGTGATAATAGATCTTTGATCTAAATTTGTGATTCAAAAACTTAAACATACATATATATATATACTGCTTCGGAATCACACTTTACACACAAGACATGTTAAAATGGATTATTGTACTCACTGTTTTTTAATTTAAGTTTATTCATCAAACTCTTTCACTCTAGCTGTCTCTGTATTATCAGCATCACACATCAACAAAAAAAATAAATAATAAGAATTATAACAAGAACGGTTCAAGTAGATAAAAAATATATGGGGTCTCATTGGACATAATATAACAATTTACCATGATTCCATGAAATATTTTTACAAACTAGCAAACCCGAACTCTTTAGTATTTTTTTACATCTTTGTGAGATTTTGCATAAAGCATCTATCTAATTTTTTGTTAATTTACCACATTAAAATTAAAATATATTGATTAACTGTACTTTTATTTATTTTATAAATATCTTATATGTTGTGCACCAGTCAATTGTAACAACGGCGCCCCCAGGTCCGGGGAATAGCGGGGACTTTGACTTTCGGTCCAGCCAACCCTTGGTCTAATCCCCCTCCCCTGCGAGGACGAACTGATGGTAAAACCCCGGCCAAATGCCCCCGCACACCAGAGACTATTCCCGGTTTACCCCCGGACCTGGGGGGCGTGGTTACAATTGACTGGTGCATTGGTTATAATAACTTAGAGGCCTCAAAGATGCTCACATGACTGTGACATTTTGACCTTTTAGCAGATTAGAACAAAGAAAGGATTTTCAAGAAATATACTCAATGAAACAGAGTGAAACTTTATTCAGGGGCTATACACCGTATGATGAAATAGCGAAAGAAGAGAAAATTGTCGAAAACTGACATGAACTTGGTATCAATGTGTACAATGCAATGAAACTAACTAACTGAAGTACCACATAGTTTACAATTAATTGATTTTTCACATTTTTTTTCCATTAAAAAAGATTACTAGGTGGGTATACCTAGTATAATTAATTTTTATGTGTGATTGGCTAGTCGATGTTATCACTTAATGTTACCAAGCTAGGTATATATCAAATTAAATAGACAAATGTAAACTTTCGTAGCAGTGGATACAACACTGGACTGCAATTTTGGCGACCACAGTTTGAACCCGGTCTCTGGTTATTTTTTCTTTACATTTTGATATTTTTTTTAACAATTATGATATCAAAAGGATAAACATTTTATTGAATAATTGTCCTGTATACTGGGACTGACCCTACTGTTTGTATAGTCCATTGGTTAAAGAAAATAGATTAAAAAAGAGAAAAAAATAATTGTAAAGTGTGTGTTTAAGGTAGCACTACCCTAATGAAAACCTCCACTTGAAATGCTTCATTTTAATGCTTTATCCTTTATTGTTAAGCACATACCTACACATCTTTTGTGGGTTCATGTGAGCAGTTCAACTTCAAAGCAACCCAGAAGCATCTTTTTATTTTCCATTTCATTAGCTTACATTTTTCAACAGTAGTTTTATTTAAAAATAGTTATTTTCTTATACCGAAGGTAAAACATACTGGTTTTTTTTGCATAATGATCCAAAAAGGTTAAAGATATTTCATATTGATAAGGAACAGGTCATGAGTATTTTTTGAACTAGTTGATTTCGCTGTAAAATTACATTCACAAGGACCCATTTTTTATGCTGTCAAAACATTGTGTTAAAATTTTAATTACTATTTAAGTACAGTTTGATTATATTTGTTGATTTGACAGTAAAATTCTTCTTAATTTTAAAACCAGGAAATGATACACATAATAATAAGAAATTATCAAGCTGATCATAGTTTGAAATGATGCCCATAAGGGGTATTCTACCTTTAAATATACATGCAGTTTAAAAAACCTTAAAAGCTTAGTAAAGATATTACTTAAACGTTGTTCCACAATGCTGTTATTACATATGCCTAACAAAAAATAAAACAGCTTTCCTTGTTTTAGGTGCGGGTGATAGCAGAGACTTTGTCTGAAATAGCTCATTTTGAACTAGTTTAATACTCTTTAGTCAACTATATTAAATTATTAAATAAGTAAATTCTTACACAATTTTAGTGGGAAATGCGCAATCTCTATCCCCCCTTGCTACAATAATGCACCAGTCAATTGTAACCATGCCCCCCTCAAGGTCCGGGGAATAGCCGGGACTTTTACTTTCGGTCCAGCCAACCCAGCTAAATCTTAGTAGACCAAAGAATTGTCCGTTTACGGATTTTTTTAAGTTTTTTGATATGGCAAATCCTTCACGTACAAATTGTTTAGTATCATTAGTGGTTAGTTATTCCGATCGGGATTCCGGGTTAAAGCATTTAACATCTCAAAAATATCATAAAACAAGAAATATTACCAGATTATGTTATTTTATATCAGTTCCATACATAAAAATGTCATATCCTACGAATAATTATGAGTTTGACGTGTTTTTTTTTTTATTTCTTGCCGTCAAAACATAGCGATATATACATGAAGGGCACCTGCAAGGCTTCAGGGCACAATTTTTAAACAATCGGAACATTTCGGCCATGGCTGAGTTGTTACGATTGTATTTACGAGGTCTATCTAGAAGCTTGTCAGTGGTGGCCGAGTTATTACGATTGGGTCGAGTTGTTCCGCTTGGCATAATTGTTGTCTGTGTCAGTCAACTTTCGTTTTATTGGAAAGGTAAATAATGTGTTTTAATGCAAAATAACTTTTCACTTACATGGTAAAATATGAATTTAAACCTTTATGATCAATTTAAACCATAAAATACTTCACTTAATACAATTTCAATATTTTTCAAAACACCCCCGGTTTTTGCACAAACCCGTTTAGACGTTACTGGCTAAGGTCACAAATCCGAACACTTTCTGATGTTTTTTACAATTATCTTGGAGAGTTTATGTTGTAGTAAGTTAAACTTTCGCATGAAACATCTTTGGTTCATGTGAAAACAGCTGTCAAAGTACAGATTCACGATCTCGTCAATATTATGTCGAAAATCGTTCATTTTATAGACAGTAAATCACCCTTCAAATTACGAAAATACATGGTCATACAATTATAATTAAAAAGTATGCTATATTAAATAAACACTTAGCTGCAAAGTGATTTATTGTTTCCGAGGTTTTTTCAAAACATTTGCTTCAAATATAAACCGTGATTTCTATTTATAAATATCTTAACTGCAAAACCTAAAGATGTGCGTGCGCCCTCTGATGTCATTCCCCCATGTGCTACATTTTGATCTTTAAGCGTAAAAACATTGAATGGCATTTTTTAGAAAAATACTTAACAAAACAAGATGAAACTTCGCAAGTGTGACCAAGGCAAGCCTCTGTATTGATCTGGATCATGGAATAATCGATCACGGTAAACAAACGCGTGTTTTAGCCGGTGTTCGGGATTTGTGCCCTGTTCGGAAATGTACCGTCAACCAGTAAGGATTGGAAGAATGTATTACACGTCTATAATTTTAGACTAGGGGGGGGGGAGCTACAATAAAGAGCGATTAGGGATACTTTTTTTATTATTTTGACATTTCATGTGTATCCGTGTAACTGCCATAGTCTAAAAATCGTCAAAAGACTCATTGACGGTCATTTAGGTGGACTATGGGGGGGGGGGAAAGCTACAATAATGAGCGATCAGGGATACTTTTTTTTATTATTTTGACATTTCTTATGTATCCCTGTAACGCTACAACTCTCTACCATTTAACAACGGGCGAAATGATATACTGTAATAATATGCATTGATGTTGAATAATAATGACAAAGTTGTTCAATTTTTATCCGACAGTGATCTGAACTGGATTTAATTTGTCATTAGAGTTGTTATTTTCACATTAATATATTATGGGTCACGAATACCGTTATACATGTACACAACCAGTCAGATTTGTCCCAGATTTACCGATATCGGGATACTCGATAAACAATCGACACTTGTAAGTGTTTTATGATAACTTAACATGTTTTTGGGCATACTGACATAACTTAATACGTGTTTAATAGTAGGCAATAATATTTTCGTAGAAATTTGAATTTATAACGGAGATAATTTCAAAATTGTGGCCGCAAGGATTCTCTGCGCAAGGACCGCTTGCTACTTTTTGCTGGGATGGTGGACGTCACGAGTCTGCCATATTAAAAAAATCGTCAAAAGACTCGTTGACGGCCATTAAGGTGGACTAGGGGGGGGGGGGCGGATGGCTACAATTGACTGGTGCAACCACTGGGATACCATTTTTTATTATTTTGATATTTCTTAAAATACTCGTTGACGGCTATTTAGGCAGAGTATCCCCACTCCCTGTCGCAGTGTGGATAAGAAGAGGCCTGTTTCAAGTAAACGTTCTTTACGAGATGTCCTACTTCTTGACTGTCTATATATTAAAAAATCAAGACAAAAAATTAAATGGAAAAAATAAATGACTTACCAATGGGTGTTTGAGATATCAATTTGGCACCACATTAGTGTCATTCATCGCTCTTCAAAGCTCCATAAAATAAAATCATTCGTCTAACACATCCCCGACATCTTAACGCAGATGGTATTGATTACTGTGACATGTTTGTGTTAAACCGGTTTGAAGGTACATTCACTCGAGTAATAAAGATGCACTCTTAAGTACTCCCAGATAAGGTTTACCACAATTAATAATATTGTTTCAATATTCCTAAAAGGATGAATACATGTCGAAAACAATGGTTCTTATGAAGGATATCGAGTTAAATTTGAAAGAAATGAGCATTACACACGGTATTTCTACCTTATGAGACTATAGTAGACCCCAATAAATCTTTAAGCATTTACCAATCATTTAATATTTTTTGTGCTTTCTGCTTTTAAAACCACGGTTACAATCTTGTTATCAGTAATAAATATTTTCAATAAATGCATTATTTAGTATGTAGTTAAAGGTTTATCAGTTACAATTGATGTGTGTTATATATGTGTATGTATTGATTTTGAATAACAGTATCACTAAACAAAAATTAATTAAACAAATGTACGCAATTTCACAACCTAAAAGGTTGTCCTGTTTTTTTCCAGTTCTTCTGGATTACCCTGTATCCCCTACCTCGAAACGAAAAGTTAACTTGGACGACATCGGTACGTTGTGTTTGGGGGGGGGGGTCACCCCCCTCCTTCTGGCCACTAGTGCAATTGCAAAATTAATTTTGATGCGTGAGGGATATACTTAAGCGACGATGTTAACCATTGCTTCAATATTTATGCATGCATATGTACTTGTTGGCATTTTGGGTGCCTCATTTCTACCTCAAAAATGCTCAACCAGGTATGAGTTTATTGTATAAGTTATAGCTCGTAGTTTGTAAAATGTGGTTCTTTAGCAGATTTGTTTTAAATACGAAATAAAAGGTGTTGCTTCCAAGGTATGCATGATCAAAATATTCATAAATTATGTATGAGTCCCTTTTGCTGAGTGGTTATGCTATTTATTTGTTCTTGACGTAACAAGCGTAGGTTCACCCCTGATTAAAACAATACTTTATTTTCATACTTTTATTGTATTTTGTTCTGCAATTTCAGTATCAAAGAGTAAACTAATTATTTCAGACACATTACCTGGAAAATGATTATTTGGTGCCAATGAGGTACGAGTCTCTTTAAGAATGACAAAGTGTTTTTACAATCAGCTAGATAACAAGTTCAATTTTTTCCACGTATACAAGATGATTTACAAGTAATCATCATATGTGTATTTTTGCTTCACTGCTATCTTGTAGGATGACTGGCTTATATACTACTACCGGGTATGTAGTAAAGTGACACCATGGCATTAATTACCAATAGCGTTTATTTTGTAATGCAAAATTCACCAGCCTTATATTTTTGTACAGTTCGATATTTTTTCTAAAACATATACTAGTATTACTGTTTTAGGAAGGCATTTCATGGGCACATGATGCATGTTAACATTCTAAAATGCCTTCCAGCATTTTTAATGGTGTTTAGCTTGGACCAGCTCAAAACCAAATAATAGGGGTTGGAAAGTCTTTGGTTTAGGAGTTAAAAAGTCTTTAATATGGTTATTAAAATAATTCAACTAGGGGTTGAAAAGTCTTGATATAGGAGTTTAAAAGTCCAAACAGGTAGGGGTTGAAAAGTCTTTGAAATAGGAGTTTAAAAGTCTAAGGGTTGAAAACTGAAAAGTGTTCTATTTAGAAGGGTTGAAAAGCCTCTTGGGGTTGAAAGGTCCTGCTCCCCTACAGAACAGTGTGTATGAAATAAACTATTATCTTAGGTGAAACATTTCATATGGATTTCCATCAATTAATTACATCTTCATTAAAAATCAAGAAAATGGTACATTTTTTGTGTAAAGGTACTGACAACCGAAATCACATTTTCAAGCGTAAAACTGAGTATAGCTTTGGTCCCAAAATGAAGTTCTTAGTCGTTTGTAACCACAACTTAATCGATTAAAAATGGCGTCTGAGGAGATGAAACTAGTGTAAAGATATTTAAAAATTGGAATTTGTGTCACTAATCTTATCGCTAAGATATCGGCACAGAAGTATTAGCTTGGAATTGGATGGATACAATGTCAGGACACAGGTAAACAATAAAACAAAACTTCAAATATATTCCTAAATAAATAAATAGGTATTCTTTTAAGAGATTTAGGAAAGTTGAAATATTTTCCCATTAAAATTTATTGCCAGAACCTTCAATTGGATTAAGCCCATTGCCAATGTTACCAATTGGAAGATTTCAATGGGACAATGTTCCAATTGGAGTTTTCCAATTTCCTGACTTTTCCCATATTGAATTGTGGGAAATATCCAATTGGAAAAATTGGTCGGCGGGATTTTTTTTACAAAAAATGATAAAAAGTACTATAAATGCACTTTTTCTAGATAACATTTTAAACATTAATGATAATGATTGTTATTAATCACTAATTCCTTTTTTGAAAATGTGGGAGAATTTTCCAACAAAAAATGTTGGGCTGATTTTCCAATGGAAAAACCATTTTCCAATGGGAAGGCCATTTTCCAATGGGAATCCCATTGGAAAAATTTACCTTAAATGCAGAAAAAAACATATTTCTAAATTAAATTTCAGGAAACAAAAAAATATCTCTTATTAGTATTACCTAACACATTTTAAAAATACAAAAATAAAAAACATTGGGTGAAAAACAAAGAAAATAAGTTTGCAAAAATTCCGGATTTGCAAACTTAATCCGGATTTTGTTAATAATAATAATAATAATAATAATAATAATAATAATAATAATAATAATAATAATAATAATAATTACAATAATAGTAATGATATTAATGATAATAATAATAATAATAATAATAATAATAATAATAATAATAATAATAATAATCCATCTGAATATATGCTGAAAAATACATATCAATTAATTGATAACGCTCTGAAATGAACATGTTGGGCATAACCATGTACATGAATTTAGCGGCCTAGCGGGCTGAAGTTAGCGGCCGGCGGCCTAGCTGCCTAGCGGCCTGAACTTGTTTCCTATTTCGAAACTTTTTATGAGCGTTCTTTTCTACAACAATGATAAATGTTCCTATTCACACATCAACATCCTTTAGCGAATATCAGCATTTCCCCCATTTTTTAGGCTGCTGGATTGAGTTTTTGGGAATTTTAGGCCGCTAGGCCGCTAACTTCACGCCGCTAAGCCGCTGGACTGCTTGATCGACTTTTGAAAAAAGTTAATAGCTCCAGAGAGATGAATATTGAATAAAAAATTTTTTAGCATTGCTTAAGAAGAAATCTCATGTAAAAATGATTTGACTATCAACAATTTAAGGCCGATATGTTAATGTGTGAATAAGAAATATTCATTTGATTTATCACTGTTTTCCAATCAAAGGCATGAACAATTACTTTGAAATAGTGAACAAACTTAGGCCGTTAGACTTCCAACCCCGATATAACACAAGACCGCTAGGCCGCTAAATTCACGCCGCAAGGCCGCTAGGCTGCTAACTTCACCCCGCTTGGCCGCTAGGCCGCTAGGCCGCTAACTTCAAGTACATTAAGCTGCCTTTTCTAGCAGCCATCAATGAATTGCAACCATTACGTTTACTTGGCGTTCAAGATCAGCATGAAAGAAAACAAATATGTTATTGGCGCATCCTTTAGAAAATTTGAAACTCCACGTCATTAAAGGTCATGCACTTCAATGGATTATCCCAGTCTCTTAAATAGTGTATAGGAATGAGGATGTCGCTTATTCGTTCCACATATCTGATATATACGCTGTTGATTTATCACTCACACTCATTCAATTCGTATTCAAAACCAATCCTCGAGGGTTGTTCAAGTGGCCTTGCCGAGCACTCAAAAATGTCCCATTCACGTAAAGCACTTGAGTCTCACTTACACCTGTGAATACGGATATACCTTTCACTCGAAAAGACTCAGAAAGGAATCGTTTGATACCCACGTACGACACACTCTCCCGCTGTTATATAAGAATCTGCAATGAATCGTTGGATACTTTCGAAAGACAGACTCTCAATCTGATGAATGAGACTCAAAAAGGAATCATTCGAAACCCACGTAAAACACACGCACCAGCTTATGAATGAGGCTCTAAAAGGAATCATTCGATACCCACGTACAATACACTCACAAGCTGATGAATGAGGCTCAGAAAAAAACAGCTGCGACATACTCTCCAGCTATTGAATGAGATTCATGAAAGAATCGTTGTATACCCACGTACAACACCCTCTCCAACTGATGAATGAGACTCAGAAAGGAGTCGACTGGTACCCACGTACGACACTCTCTCCAGCTGACGAATGAGACTCAGAGAGGAGTCGATTTGTACCAACATACGACACACTCTATATCTGATGAATGAGACTCAGAATGGAGTCGATGGGTACCCACGTACGACTGACTCTCCAGCTTATGAATGATTCTCAAAAATGAATCGCTGAATACTCACGTACGACACATTTTCAAGCTGATGAATGAGACTCAAAAATGAACCATTGGATACCAGAGTACGACACATTTTGAAGCTGATGAATGAGACTCAAAAAGAAATCGTTGGATACCCAGGTACGATACACTCTCCAGCTGATGAATGAAAATCAGAAAAGAAAAGTTGGATACCCACGTATGACTCAATCTCCAGCTGATAAATGAAACTCAGAATGGAGTCGATGGGTACCAACGTACAACACATTTTCCAGTTGATGAATGAGACTCAGTTAAGAAAAGTTCGATACCCATGTGCGACACACTTCAAGCTGATAAATGAGACCCAGAAAGAAATCGTTTGATACTCACATACGATACACTCTCCGGCTTATGGATGAGACTCAGAAAGGAATATTTGGATACCCACTTGCGACACGCTCTCCGGCTGATGAATGATACTCAGAAAGGAATCTAGGGGCGCTACGTTTTTCCAACAATGTCCATCCCTAATTGCAAAAAAATGATACAAAATGTCACCTTTCTGAGTCTCATTCACTGCTTGTAGGTTGATGTTGGCTTTAATGAGGCATATGTCTTTACTGGTGGTAATTTTGTAATGTTTCGTCAATATATTTTCATACAATGACACAATAATTAGTTTGAAAAGAAGAAAGACGAAGATACTCATTTTCAATCCGTTCTGTGATTGAGCCTCAGCAAACTGTTATTCAATCAGGTCTATAACTAATGCATTCTTATCTCACTTCATGTAAGCTTGCATCTAAATAGAGTCATTTGAGTGTAGGTCGTCATGCGCCTGGTGCATACATACTTAGATCTAAATCCAGGCCAATGTGACTGATAGGTGTCTTTAATTGAACTTCAGTGTAATATAAAATAAGGCTTTTGTGATGTTGGTTCTTACTCCAAATCCCGGAGCCTTCATTAGGCTAATATATACTTGAAATAACATATTAAGAACAAATTTGCGGTTAAAATGTATTTCTTATTTCTTTAATTTTAGAATCAGATAATATCTTTAATAGGGGGACACTCAAAGCATTATATATGACAACATATTTGATACAATTTACTTGTGTACATTGCGAGCCTTGAAAAACGACTTTGTTTAATCTAAGATCATAAAATAAGAAAAAGTAATGAAACATATGTTTGAAACTGGTTCTTCACGAAAAACATATATTTAAAATTAATATATACGTTTGCTAGACGAAATTTTGTTTTTCAAAAAATCGTGAACTATAAAATAATGGGAACAACCACACTTCCGACAACAGACCTATTTGCGTTAAATTTTATAATGCTTGAATTGACGCTGATGAAACAAATGTGCAAAAACAATTTGCCTAGTGCGATATTATATTACTTAAATGAATTACATCACAGCCACCGGAAGTACAACAAAATGGCGGCTGCCTAGCTTTTCTTAACACCAATATAAAAGAATAACATACAATCGAAATAAACGCTGCTATTAGCAATTCATGCTCGCTAACAACTGGTTACACTCAAACCCAAGTCAATATCCAATAGGTTTGTTTTACCATTGGTATTAGGCTTTATTATAAAAATGTTGACGGCACAATTATTATTGCTGCAAATATCACTTGATTTTGTTTGGAATCCGTTTCTGCTGGAATATGTTCCTTAATTTTACTTTGCTCTCAAGTATTGACAATGGGAACTACCATCAAACAACTTTCAATGTGGATGTATGCGTTATTTCACATATCTTGTAACTTTGTGACTTTGTTGACGTCAAATAAAATCACATACTACATTGCGATGGCAGTTTCTCGCTCGCTACCTACTTTGACTGTTGGACGCCTTGTTATACATTCAAAACGAATAGCTCTAGTTTACACTTTGAACCACAAACCAGAGTATGTGTTGATGTCTGAAGGGAAGTGCCATCGCTGTGCGAATAAACTTAACAAATTGAGTTCATCAATCTGAATATATTTATTAAAATGTGTATATCAATTCAAGTCGTGAAAATAAAATGCCCAATTTCACCAGGAGATTGTTAAGAATATGTTATAATGATCGCTTCAACAGTTGTTGAAACTGTTGTTGGTCTCATGTATGTTACATGGGTCGACGAAATAGCGATGGCTGCCTTTCTAACCTATAAATTTACTACATTCTCTAAATGGAATGAAATAATGTTCTAGATTTGTTTTTATTCTGAACCAGTTGTGTATATTCGTATTATTATATTTTCGCAGAATATTAAAAAAAACAACGTTTGGTCGTCTGTTTCACTTATTCTGAATTAAACTATGTTTTCAAAAAGTACACTACCAAGAATGACAGAACATTTACCACTTGAAAGCCAAAATCAAGTGGCGTAATGTAGGCTTTTTGTTTGTGTGTTCTTTGACTTCGGCGTTTACTCTGTGGCCTGTGCCATAAAACGGGGTTTAAGTTTAAACTTTTGGCTACTGAGCTTGTTTCTGTAGTTTTTCACATAAGTATTGGTGTTTTATTTTGATTCGAATACCGTTAAGAATAAAATAACACAACAATACATTGGGTTGTTTCAAGTTCGTCGAGGTCGTACACATTTTAGTGACATCGCCTTCTTCCTCTCTCAATGTCTGTGATTGTGTCATATACTTTTGTTCAGTGTAGATTGGCTGGTATGCTTTAAACGGCGATTTATCAGAATATAAATCACTGCATATTTAGATAAACCACCAAAAACATGAAGTAATTAAAGTTATGAAGAAGTTATTCCCCTTTGTTTTACTTTGTAATTGTCAAGTGTTATATTCTATTCTTACAAAGTCTAACTTAATCACTCGTTCGTATAATGCGTCTATCGCGTTGTTTTTTCTTCATACTGTTTTTTGTTTGCTTTGTTATTGATGAAATACAATCTTATGATGATATTTGCTAATATTGACACACATATTATTTAGATGAACGCATATTATTACAATTGCATCCACATTCACAGAACACATGGGTTAATAGTGTAAAATCCATCATACGCCATGGTAGGACTAAACGGATTGAATCATAGATTAGCCAAGAACACCCTTTGCGGCAATATAGTTCTGGGGTCTTTTTTAAGGAGTATCTTATAGATTGGCAAGTAACACCAGTTGGGGCATTATATTTCTGAGTCCGCTTCAAAGATTATTTAATGTGTATTCAAAAAGCCCCCTTTCGGGATATACATTCTCGGGGGCCGTTTTAAGGATAATCTCATTGATAAGGAAACAGTATCCTTTATATATGAGCGATATAGTCCGCGTGCAGTTTGAATAGTACTAATATTGGTTAATTTTAGTATTGAATTAAAAAATATATTAGTGACTTAGTTTCAGGTTTGCTACATATGTGTGTGAATTAAACTTGTGCCAGTATATAAAAATGAACACAAAGTTAAGAAAAAAGGGAGTTTTCATGCGGACAAAACTCTGCCAATAGGCCTCAGCCACTCGTGTTTCCTTTTCGAACGATTCTCACACGCTCTTGAATGGATAGCCACGAACAAACTTGGTACTTCCGGTTGCACCCGTATTTAAGATGACTTTCTCTTTGTTTCAAAACTTTCAAACGACCACTGCCTTACCCACCTGAATAACTTCCTCCAACATGCGTCCATTTTAAGAGTTTCCATCCAGGAGGAAAATACTTATTTACCTGATACAACGATGACATTTGTTTGAATCGAGTTCGACTCTTTTGCCATGGTTAAAATGCTGCTTTTTGAAAACGTTGAAAAAAGTACGTGATTTTCTCTACCGCAAGACGAAAGCTACATTACAGGAACTGCACAGACAATAGGTCATTTGAATTTTGCGTGTGCGGTTGACGTACCGGCGTTTCTTCGGCGCATGATTGACCTAACTATGGGTCTTCAGACGCCACATCACAAGAAAAGCCACACGTTGGACATTCGCGTGGATTTGAAACCCTGGTTCGTGTTTATAGATACTTTTAATGACATTTGTATGGTGCTTACCGACCGTTGGGACAGTTGGGCCGCTCTCGATCTATATATTGATGCAAGTAACATTGGATTCGGAGGATATTATAATGATCGTTACTTCGCAGGAGTATGGCCGGTCAACAGAGTATGGCACACCTTACACATACCTATAACAGAACTGTTTCCTCTGGTGGTGGCCTTGGGTGTTTGGGGTTGTCCAGTAGAATAAGTGTATCGTTTTCATTTCAGACAATGAAGCCGTTGTGCATAATATTAACAAAGTTCTAAAGATCAACATCTCATGAAACTAATTCGCCGTTTTGTGGTAAAGGCATTACAACACAATGTGCATTGTAGAGCCATATTCCCGGCTCTCACAACATTTTAGCAGACTATTTTTACGTGACCAGGTACACAAGTTATTGCAGAGCTGTCCGTTTAACAACCTTGTGCTGGAACCGATTTCATTCGACAGCTTGAGAAATAAATGGCCGTTGCAGGCGGGCTGGTCAACAATGCTTTGGCAACTTCTTCGACAAAAACATACAACAGAGCTTTGGCTTCCTACAATAACATCCTAGCAAAACACACTCAAGATCTGCCACAAACATATCATTCCCCTCCACGGGCTATCCTGGTGTTCATTGTACATTGCTACATGACCAAGTTGGCTGCATCTACGACCTTAACGTATTTGTCGGCGATTGGTTACTCTCACAAACTCTCGCATAACATTTCATTACACAGCTGACATTCCCTCCGCGCTTGAACTACACATGGAAAATTATAAACACAGTCACGGAAAAACAGTAAAGTTGCTTATATCGGCCAAAGCCTCCCCGGAAACTACTTGTCCAGTGCCTGCCCTTTGGCATCTTTTTTAAGTTACGTAGACTCAACCCTGGTCCCCTCTTTACCTTTTCTGACGGATCGCAAGTGTTAAAAACATTCTTCTCCAGCAATCTGCGAGTTATTTGATATTTTGTGGATGTGATACTACACTCTACAAAGGCCACAGTTTTCGTATTGGCGCTGCGACCTCGGCAGCCGAACAGGGCCTTTCGGAATCGCAAATTCAGCGCTGGAAGTCTAGGCTTATCAGAAATACATCCGCATACCAATGCCACAGAGCTAAACGCCTCCATGCCTTACCCGGTGGCAATTTCCATTTTGGTCAGCAAACGAATCTGAGGTTATGGGCCTCCTAACTTATCCGTGCCGTGCGTCAGTGTTTCCTTTATTGTCTACTTCGAGTTGTGGGCACTTTTTTGCCTGTTGTGTAAATGTTTATATATTTATATTAAGGCGCGCTTCGAGTTGTGGGCTCGAATACCTCGGTTATTCTTCTGTATTCCGTGTATGTTTTTTTTTTCATGTCAATTTATTTGCTTCATATTCATCCCTTTTGTTCAGATATTTTAAGATTTCTGGTACATAGATTGGAGACTGGAGCTGTGGGCTCTTTCTCTTTTTTATGCGCTATTTCTGATCAGAGACAGGATTTGTGGTTTTTCTCTCTCATTTCTTGCTTTGCTCTGCTAAATTATTTAAGGTTTTGCTTTTTTCAGAGATTGGAGTTGTGGGCCCTTTCTCTACCGCGTCATTCACTTTATTTGTAATAATTTCTGTCGTTCATGTAAATTTTATATTTCTAGTCACCGTTAAATCATCTTCATTCTTCTTCCGATTTTCATTAATCGATTTCTGATGTTTCTATATCATGTCCTCATAGTCACTCTCTTATCGCGAACGAATTGAGGTTTCTAATGGCGTTTAATTCACCTCCTTTCGGACATGTACATTGTTCGTTTGTAACGATATATTTAATTTGAATAAATGAAATTTTTCACTTTATATCCTGGTTTTGTCAATTATTCGAAAATTGATATCTTTATATAATAGTCAATTAATGGGTTTTTTTTTATTATATAAGCGTTTATGTATCGAACTGTTATATTCCGATGGTTGATTATAATTTAGACCCATTTTCAATCCCTATCTGATAGTGAATATATATTAAAACAAATTTAACAAGTTATCATTATCATAAGAATAATCATAACCGTTAGACCAATGGAAGGATTTATTAGTAATGTGAAAACCATGACAAACAAATGCACGAGTATTTACATTCAATGAATATTTTAGTTAAACACAGTAGGTAATTATCGAGGGCGGTTTTAAACCCATTTAGTGGTAAAACAATATCAACTATGAATTCGAGATCGTTTAACTTAAATACCGATGGGTATAAGCGACATGGCTCCTTAGATATAGATTTTACTAAATTAATTTTATCCGGCTTCAGGTCGCCTGTACAGTGAGAATCAACAGGGAGAGTGTTTAATCTGGAAAATTTGAAGTCAACAACATCGCAGGCAACTGCGATGCTGACGCAGACAACATCGATGCCAACGCAATATAGCAATTAGGCCAACTTAGAAAACAGCGAGGTCAATGCAGACAACATCGATGCCAACGCAATACAGCAGTTAGGCCAACTTAGAAAACAGCGAGGTCAATGCAGACTACAGCGATGCCAACGCAATACAACAGTGAGGCCAACTTAGAAAACAACGAGGTCAATACAGATTACAGCGATGCTAACGCAATACAACAGTGAGGCCAATGTAGAAAACAGCGAGGTAAATGCAGATTACAGCGATGCTAACGCAATACAACAGTGAGGCCAATGTAGAAAACAGCGAGGTCAATACAGATTACAGCGATGCTAACGCAATACAACAGTGAGGCCAATGTAGAAAACAGCGAGGTCAACGCAGAATACAGCGTTAAACCCGCCTCCCAAGATGATATGCCGCCGTTTTAAAACGGTGTTTAATTCTACTTGTGTTTTGTATTGTTTTGCTGACATCGAGAAAAGGCCTGCAAATGCCTTTCTACAAGCGCGTCAACAAAAACTGTACACTAAGGTATCCTCTGTCGTATCAGAATGTTTCTTTCTGCCTTTTTTACCTGCCACATCACGACTAATGTTGTCAGACAACTGTATTTTCTGAACTACTGCTGCTGAAGTTCTAGTATACGCGATGAACAAACCTGTGTGTACTTGACTCAGGTTAAGCTTATCCTAGCCGAACAATCATTAGACTGGTACCACTCAAGATAAGATCCTTTTTTTTTAAAAAAAAAGAAAGAAATGAGCATTACAAGCCTTAGTATCATTTTTTCATTAGACCAAAATATTAACTGAAACTTGATACTAAGAATTATAGAATGAAAAATATTTTATCGTGATTATTTTAAAATTTCTTTAAAAAGTATCGAATCTCTTTAAAATGAACATATTACAGCTTGGAGTTTGTTCCTGTTATATCGGATTTCAATTATTTACAAAAATTTGGACCATTTGCGGAGCGTATAACAAGCTTATCATTGCCGCCCTAATTGACGTTACGCCCCAATTGCTAAGGATTGCCGCCTTAGTGAGGATGATATATTTGAGGTCAACTTATGTTATCTTGAAACATTAATATTAAAGAGTTGGAATTACTAATTATTTTTATTCTGATAATGCAAATGAATGATGAGCCGAAAACTACTGCTGAAATCATTGTTTTAATAATGTTAAAAATGGAAATGAAGAAGATTTAGTCTAGGGCACCTTATTTTTTTTAACCCAAAAACACAATTGAAAATTAATTGTTACATTTATCGTGTATATAAAAGTACTAATTTTTCCTAAACAACTAAAGCGAAAACCATTGTTCTAATATCGTTTTGAGGGTAAATTTATTTCTTGGAATCAAATTTCATCTACCAAAATAAATGCAGATACCTAAATACTCATCTACTGACATAAACACAAATACAGACATTCACATCTACCTACATCAACACAAGTTCATACATTCTCATTCACCCTCATCTTCACAAATACATTATTAACTTCACACATCCACACAAATAAACACAGTATCATCTACCCACATCCACACAAATATATACAGTATCATCTACCCACATCCACACAAATACATACTATAAGTATATTCCATGGCCAAGAGTGTAAGATTCATTCTGACCCGAACGTAGGGTGTTTTGCGGAAACGAGTTTCCGCAAAATACCCTGCGCGAGGGTTGGGATGAACCTATATTACACGAGCGGTCATAGTAGATGCTTTTTCTCCCACCTCAGTTAAACAAAATAAGTAAAAATGTATTTTTTTGCTGGAACTCTTTTATGCTTAGTGAAAATAATTGCGTATGGATATGCGATATTTCGTGGTTGTCATGGATATGCGCGCAGTGATTCAGATTATGTTAATAGTCAAATCGGTCTTTAAATAGTTCTAATGAGAGTGAAGAATTATTTCATGAAAGGTGCGTGAAAACTGTTTTATGGTAAAATTTAAAGTGATAAATAATTAATTAGCGTTCTAAATATTGCCACAAGACAGGGTTTCCATGATGCTACAGACGACAGTCTTCACCAAGGGAGGTAATTACAATGTTGTGACCATTAAAAAGGAGTTCCATACGGGCATTCACACAAATACAAACATTTTCATCTACCCACACCCACACAATTACAAACATTTTCATATACCCACATCCACACAAATGCATACATTCTCATTTACCCACATCATCATAAATACATACTTTCTCATCAACCTACATCCACACAAATACATAAATTCTCATTTACTCACATCCTCACAAATACATACACTATCATCCACCTACATCAACACAAATACATTCATTTTCATTTAGCCACATTCTCACAAATACATACATTCTCATCTACCCACATCCACACAAATACATACATTCTCATCTACACACATCCTCACAAATACATACATTCTTATCTACCCACATCCACACAAATACATACATTCTTATCTACCCACATCCACACAAATACAAACAAAATCATATACTCAAATCCACACAAATACATACATTCTCATCTACCTACATCCACACAAATACATACATTATCATCTACCCACATCCACACAAATACATACATTATCATCTACCCACATCCACACAAATACATACATTATCATCTACCCACATCCACACAAATACATACATTATCATCTACCCACATCCACACAAATACATACATTATCATCTACCCACATCCACACAAATGCATACATTCTCATCAACCCTTTTCCACAAAAATACATGCATTCTCATTTACACACATCCACACAAATACATACATTATCATTTTCCCACATCCACTCAAATACATACATTATCATCTACCTACATCCAAACAAATGCATACATTATCACCTACCCACATCCACACAAATACATACATCATCATCTAACCACATCCACACAAATACACACATTATCATCTACCTACATCCACACAAATACATACATTATCACCTACTTACATCCACACAAATACAAACATCATCATCTAACCACATTCCCATACATTCATACATTTTAATCTACCTACAGCAACAAAAATACATATATTTTCATCTACCTACATCTACACAAATACGTCTATTCTCATCTACCTACATCCACACAAATATATTCATTCTCATCTACCCATATCCACACAAATACATACATTTTCATCTACCGACATCCACAAAAAATACATACATTCCCATCTACCCACATCCACTCAAATACATACATTTTCATTTACCCACATCCACACACAAACTTACATTATCATCTAACCACATTCACACAAATACAAACATTTTCTTCTACCCACACCCATTCAAATACAAACATTTTCATATACCCACATCCACACAAATGCATACATTCTCATTTACCCCCACAATCACAAATACATACATTATCATCTACCCACTCAATCAAAAATACATACATTATCATCTACCCACATTCACACATATACATGCATTATCATCTACCCACACCCACACAAATACATACATTATTATCTACCCACACCCACACAAATACATAAATTATGATCTACCCACATCCACACAAATACATTCATTCTTATTTAACCACATTCACACAAATACAAAAATTATCTTTTAACCATATTCACACAAATACATGCATTATCATTTACCCACACCCATACAAATACATACATTCTCATCTACTTACATCCACACAAATACATGCATTTTTATCTACCCACACCCTCACAAATACATACATTATCATCTACCCACATTCACACAAATGCATACATTCTCATCTACCCATATCCACACCAATACATCCATTATCATCTACCCACATCCAAACAAATACATTCATTTTCATTTACCCACATTTACACAAATACATACATTATCATCCATCTACATCCACGCAAAAACGTACATTATCATTTTCCCACATCCACTCAATACATACATTCTTATCGACCTACATCCACACAAATACAAACATTATCATCTACCCTAATCCACACAAATACATACAGTATCATCTACCCACATCCAACAAATACATACATAATCATCTACCGACATCCAGACAAATACATACATTATCATCTACCAACATCCACACAAATACATACATTATTATCTACCTACATCCACACAATTACATACATAATCATCTACACACATCCACACAAATACATACATTATCATCTACCCACATCCACACAAATACATACAGTATCATCTACCCACATCCACACAAATACATACATTATCATCTACCCACATCCACACAAATACATACATAATCATCTACCCACATCCACACAAATACACACATTATCATCCATCCACATTCACACAAATACATTCCTTTTTGCTTACCCACATCTACATAAATACATACATTTTAATATACCTACATCAACATAAATACATTCATTTTCATCTACCTACATCTACACATATACATACATTCTCATCTACCTACATCCACTCAAATATATTCATTCTCATCTACCCATATCCACACAAATACATAGATTTTCATCTACCGACAACCACAAAAAATACATACATTCTCATCTACCCACATCCACTCAAATACATACATTTTCATTTACCCACATCCACACACATACATACATTATCATCTACCCACATCCACACAAATACATACATTTTCATCTACCAACACCCACACAAATACAAACATTTTCATATACCGACATCGACACAAATGCATACATTCTCACAATCTCATCTAAATCAGATCCCCAATACACGCTTCACGACGTTACGCTATGTGGATCTGAGGACTTCGCGTAAGGGATCACCTCAGATTGACCTCTCCACTAGCCAATGAAATTGCTCGTTACATCGAAGGCAGACACGAAGCAGACGTTTTCTCCAAACGTCATGGCCGAATTAAGCTGTGAGTATATGGCAATTTTACAAAAAATAGCAAATGCGTATGCTCGGAATGGTGTCGTTTTGATGAAACTTTCAGGGTTTCTTCCGAAACTACTTTTCTCTCTGTATACCAAATGCCATTAAAAGGACACCATTTTAAGATGCTGCTATTTCCGGATTAGCTTGTCAGTTAAAGGTTCATCATATATCCTAGCGTGGTGTTCTAAGGAAACTCAAAGCTGCTCACACTTCAACTTTTAATGTAGCATAATATCCAATACGAGTAGTATAATATGACGTACTCTGAAAATACAGAAATAAAAATCATAAGCATAATATAAAGAATTAATACATAGTAATTCATATATATTATCAATAGAAATAAATAAATGACTTCTAAATAAAATATAAGTCATAACAACTATTCAACTCAATTGAATAGTTTAGCTGAGACAATCTAGTGACCGTGATCATTGCTAAAATACATAGAAAACTATAAAACACATAAAGCACAAAACTAACACAGCAACAATACATTTTACATACCGATTGTGGATCGGGTAGTCTATTACTACAACTCACTCTCCGTTCTGCATCATCCAAACTGTGCCCGTGTTAGTCTGTCTGGTTGTAAAAATAAGAATGTGATAAGTGCACAGAAGAATGTGGTATCTTCATGCTAAGAATACACAATATACATTTATATGCCGCCATGTTGAATTGTAAAACAATGCAATAACTACAATTTAAATACAAACAACAATTCAACTGCAATCATAAAGAATTAGAAATAATACCATGACTAACCTCTTGAAATGTCTTGAAAGTTACATCATATAAAATACATCAGCTGTGCCTACCAGTAGTGGCTACCACAGAAGTCAGGTGAACAATGACCTCAAATTCCCTCCAAAACTAAGCAAAGAACTGGTCACACCTGATGACCACAAAAGGTCACATAGGTCATTATACTTTCAATAATCATGAATGGTCAAAGGGAGATAACCACAATATTAAAACTTAGACCTGGTTACACTGCAATAGCCGTTTATTTACGAGGTAAACACCGGCATCCGTCACTTGTAGATGTAAACCGATTGACTGGATTAAGTTTATAATAAATATTCCTTTCCATCCTGTATTTTCTTTTAACTGTTTTTTTTTACATGTCATTGATTACTGAAGTATTCCCGTAATTAACACTACCAAAAAACAAAATGGCGTCTTAGAAAATTGAACTTGTTTTGTTAGTAAAACAATTTCAATATGATCATAATATTACGAACTATTGACTTATTATAAACGATGCGGATATATAAACGTGAGTAAAATATTAAATATGAATAGTTTCATACCATAATATTAACGGTTATTCTGATGTCCATGAAATGTTACGAACTTGCTGTTTGTCCAGTTGACTGACACTTTCATTTTCACCAAAAATATTACATTATTTATACATTTCGTATGTACAATTGTTATGACTCTGCTGCATCATTAGATACTCTGTAAGGCCTGCTTGGAAAGAATTATTGGAATGAACAGTTTGATAAAACCACCGCATTATGAAACGTAAATACAAAATCGTATTGTGTGTGTGTAAGAACCAGCCGCCCGGTTAGCTCAGTTGTGTAGAGCGTCGTGCTAGCGTTCCGGCGGTCGTGGGTTCGAGCCTCACCCCGCCATATTTAACCTCGCAGGTTACTTTAATATTGTAAATTATTGCAGATCATCATAGTTGATGTGTGAACCAGGCCCTGATGGAGGCCAAGTGTTTATTTCGCCAATATATTGTAATAATAATGTAAATGATAATAATTTATGACAGTCATAGATGAATACTATTGAATAGATGAGCTGATTTTTATTAATAACAATGTATTTTTTTTTACAGTTTAAATATGAGTCTTTGAGATCTCTTCCCCAACCGGATATCCTACAATACAGATATCATAAAGGATTTGAAACGAGATGACCCCCATCCAGGATATAAGCAGAGTTTATTGGTATGTACTAGCAGTTGTAGATTAATTTAAAAATTCCTTAGATTGAAGCTTGTACACTGTCATTTCATAGAGTTTGAAACAAATATGATCTGAGCTATCTTCCCTGGTTGAGTTAACATTTGAATATTTTGAGAATGTTTAAATTATTTTAACAGTTGTTGTGATCACATGATTACAACGTGATCACAGAATGAGAGGGCGATGCAAGCAGTGCCCTGATTGGCTGGCAAGAGAAAAACTGTGGGTTACAACATACAGAACCAGACAGAACAGACGTATATCTTAGCAGTTACTGTATCAGGTATCATGGATCGTAAGTGCTGCTTAACCTGTGTGTATCTGTACTTTAATAAATGCAATACAGTACTCTCCAAGTGTATTTAATATTGTCCCATGGATGAATGTTACTGATGTACTTGTCCAAAATAATACATTCTTAAAAAATAGACCTACACTAATATTAAAACAAGTAATTATAATTTCACTGCTTATTTAAAGAATACATGTTTTATGTATTTGTGTTCTTGTGTGCAGAATAAGTTACTAACTAATGTTACATTGACATGAAGCGAAATGAATGTGTGTGTTTTTTGACAACTTATTGCTTTTAGTTGAACAATTCAGGAAGTCCATCTGTCTGAAAGTCTGAGAAGAAGGTGTTCCTGTATTAACCATATCCATATGGTAATCCTTAGACACAAACAGAACAGGTGAATACATATTCAATTAAAATTTTCATCAAACTTTTTTTTATTTTATTTAAGGAATAGAAAATAGGTAGATATAATACTACTTGAAGTTAATGATAAAAGCATCTTTGGATTCCATGTGTTTGCAATATTTGTGTAAAGATAAAAAAAAATGTAAAAATTTGAATGATATTACATTTCAAGTCTGGAAATATACTTGTTAAGTATTATTCTTTCACTCTGTCAAAGAGGGAAATCAGTGAAGAAATTTAAAGTAAATCATATTAGATGACTTAACATTTTTTATTTCTTAGAATCCAAAACACAATATTGTTGTAGCTTAGCATTTATCACGAATTTATTTATTCAACTATTATTTCAATTCATTATTAAGGTACACTATGGAAGTGCAGAACAACTGGGACTCTGGCTGCCTCATAACAGCAACCATTATGTAAACCAATATGTTAAGAAAAAAGAAAACAGGAGTCAAAATATTTGAAGTTCACATTAAACATGATCAGCTATGATGAATTTGATCATTTATACAGATCAGTGACATTCACTTCATTAGCTATATATACTGCACATGAATACAGTTTGTCAACAATCATTAACTATTTTATTTGTTTATTTTTGTATTAAATGTGTCTCTTTATGTTATGTTTATGTTATGGTTAAAGTTTATTAGTTTGAATTTACCAAAATAAAATGTCTTAATGTGACAGACACACCATTTAGCGGCTTAGTGTTTGAGATGATATTTTGTCAACTGACCCAGCTTCTGTTCAGTCCTACTGATTCACTTCATTAAATCAATAACTACTGAATGCTGATTTACCTTAATAAATGTATACCAGATTTGAAAAGTACTGCCATCCCACTGGACAAAATATAGTTTTGAACACTAAGGCAACATATATCGGGTATCTATTTTATTTAATAAACTGCTTCCAGAATACGATGATCTCATTTATTTTTCCTGTATATTTGAAGTATAATTAATCAAATCACCGAGTTAGATACAGACGTTTGAAAATAATCAAATCACTTCATCCTACCTATTTTGGCTGAAAGAGAATCGATGTTATCTTTACAGATTGTTCCATTACATGTATAAACTATTAAAGAAATCGAAATATGATAGAAATTTCTCTGAAGTGAAATATAATGCCTCAATTAATTTAGTACAAAAAGTTTAGGTGGTGAAAGCATCTAAACACCCAACTGTTGACTGATTTTAACCAGTTTATCAGATGTGTACAAAAGAAGGTTGTTGTTTCTTGTAACAAAAGAAGGTTGTTTTTTTTGGAAAAAGCTTTTTCGACTGCTATGTGCGCTCAGTATTTTATCAACATCGCGAGAATACTCCGCTCGAATGATGTGATTACTGAATTATAGTGAATATGATGATGAAGTAGATTTTAAAATCTTCCATTTTATCAGCCGAAACACTTCCCAAATATCAAAACCTGACGTCGGGTTGGCAAAGGCGAAACCAATTATGTCGAATGTAATTATTGATATTTAGAATGATAATCATAAACAATAACACCCTAATTCACATTTCTAAGTATAACTTAAATGAAATACCCCACAAAATATTCATATTATTCACCTGATTCAGTCTTTACTCTTAAATCAAAATATTTTTGGGCATTCTCTGAAAAATAGAAGAATTTTTTAATGCAATGCAGAGGGCCCCAGGCTCTTGGGTTTTTCATATAATCTTAAAACCTGTTTGATGATACATCCTTCTCCTAATAAAAGATAATATAAAAAAAATATTATTTATTAAATGAACCTCACTCTTCTAAGTTCCAAAATATTGCAGCTGCAATGCAGTAAAAACAGTTTATACCACAGGGGTTTCCCTCGTAAAAATAACCAAAAAAAACGACTGAGCTTTACACAATTAAATACAAGTCAAGTTAAAACTTACTACAGTAACATTTACTGTGCAACATTATTAGCATAGATGATAGTTTACACATGCTATACTTAGGTGTTTACATATAACATTAACAATGTATCAATATGAACACTTGTAAGCATAGAAATGTGCAAATAATGACTAACTTTCAGCATTTAACTGGTCAATCACCGTGATTAACGTCTGAGAACGAAGTTCAGATCTAGGAATCTAGACAATGATGTTGCTCGTGCTCGCGAATTTGTATTACATTGTCAAATTCAAAACATCACATCAGGTTTGTAGTGGTGTATCATCTATGGGTCTAATTAATAATGTTATTTATCCATTTACACGATATGCTCTCGTTTAAAAGCATTATATAACTTTCTTTAATCCAATTAAGTTTATATTGTCGTTTTCCGATTCAATTTAACTGTAATCCTTGACCTTGTTATTTATTTCACGCTTCGTTAATTTATCAAAGGCTAACAGTCACTGATTTTCGGAAAGAAATTGTTAAAGCGGGCAGGGAGATCCCGGGTCAGCATCGTCACCAACGACGCCATTTAAAGTTTCAACCAAACCTGATACGTTACGAACGTTATCATTGGTCATGATTTAGTGCACCTGCTTATGCATATGCAAGTTATAAAGGTTAACTTGAGGTGACCTCTAACGTCATGTTCTCAAATCGTACATAACGTAATGAAATGAAGTGAACGTCACGATATGATTTTAATGAGATCGACATTCTCATTAACCCACATTATCACAAATACATACATTATCATCTACCCACATCCACACAAATACATACATTATCATCTACCCACATCCACACAAATACATACATTATCATCTACCCACACAATCACAAATACATACAGTATCATCTACCCACTCAATCACAAATACATACATTATCATCTACCCACATTCACACAAATACATACATTATCATCTACCCACATCCACCCAAATACATACATTCTCGTCTACCCACATGCACACATATACATGCATTATCATCTACGCACATCCACACAAATACTTACATTATCATCTACCCACACCCACACAAATACATACATTATCATCGACCCACATCCACACAAATACATACATTATTATCTACCTACATCCACACAAATACATACATAATCATCTACACACATCCAAATAAATACATACATTCTCATCTACCTACATCCACACAGATACATGCATTCTCATCTACCCACATCCACACAAATACATACATTCTCATTTACCCACTTTCACACAAATACATTCATTATCATCTACCCACATCCAAACAAATACATACAATATCATCTACCCACATTTACACAAATACATACATTATCATCCACCTACATCTACACAAATACATACATTATCATTTTCCAAAATCCACTCAAAACATACATTCTTATCTACCTACATCCACATAAATACATACATTATCATCTATCCTAATCCAAAAATATACATACAGTATCATCTACCAACATCCAACAAATACATACATTATCATCTACCCACTGCCAGACAAATACATACATTATCATCTACCAACAACAAACAAATACATACATTCTCATCTACCTACATCCACACAAATACAAACATAATCATGTACCCACTTCCATACAAATACATACATTAACATCTACCCACATCTACACAAATACATACAGTATCATCCACCCACATCCACACAAATACATACATTATCATCTACCCACATTTTCACAAATACATTCCATTTCATTTACCCACATCCACACAAATACATACATTATCATCTACCCACATTCTAACAAATACATTCCTTTTCATTTACCCACATGCACACAAATACATACATTATCGTCTACCCACATCAACAGAATACATACATTCTCATCTACCCATATGCACACATATACATGCATTATCATCTACGCACATCGACACAAATACATACATTATCATCTACCCACACCCACACAAATACATACATTATCATCGACCCACATTCACACAAATACATGCATTATCATTTACCCACACTCACAGAAATAGATACATTCTCATCTACCCACATCCACACAAATACATGCATTTTCATCTACCCACATCCACACTAATACATACATTATTATCTACCTACATCCACACAAATACATACATAATCATCTACACACATCCAAATAAATACATACATTCTCATCTACCTACATCCACACAGATACATGCATTCTCATCTACCCACATCCACACAAATACATACATTCTCATTTACCCACTTTCACACAAATACATACATTATCATCTACCCATATACAAACAAATACATACAATATCATCTACCCACATTTACACAAATACATGCATTATCATCCACCTACATCTACACAAATACATACATTATCATTTTCCCACATCCACTCAAAACATACATTCTTATCTACCTACATCCACATAAATACATACATTATCATCTATCCTAATCCACAAAAATAAATACAGTATCATCTACCAACATCCAACCAATACATACATTATCATCTACCCACAGCCAGACAAATACATACATTATCATCTACCAACATCAAACAAATACATACATTCTCATCTACCTACATCCACACAAATACATACATAATCATGTACCCACTTCCACACAAATACATACATTAACATCTACCAACATCTACACAAATACATACATTATCATCTACCCACATCCACACAAATACATACATTATCATCTACCCACATTCTAACAAATACATTCCTTTTCATTTACCCACATACACACAAATACATACATTATCGTCTACCCACATCAACAGAATACATACAGTATCATATACCCATATTCACACAAATACAAACATTATCATCTACCCACATCAACACAAATACATACATTATCATTTTCCCACATCCACTCAAATACGTACATTCTTATCTGCCTACATCCACACAAATACATACATTATCATCTTCCCTAATCTACACAAATACATAGAGTATTATCTACGCACATCCACACAAATACATACATTATCCTCTACCCACATCCACACACATACATACATTATCATCTACCCACATCCACACAAATACATACATTATCATCTACCCATATCCACACAAATACAAACAGTATTATCTACCCACTTCCACACAAATACATACATTCTCATTTTCCCACATCCACACAAATACATACATTTTCATGTACCAACATCCACACAAATACATTCATTCTCATTTACCCACTTTCACACAAATACATACATTATCATCTACCACACAAATACATACATTCTCATACACCCACATCCTCACACATACATATATACGCCTATTCCCACATCCTCACACACACATATATATACTCATATACCCACGTACATACAAGCAAATATATTCACACCCATATACCCACGTGCATACTGATACCTTCATTCTTATTTACAAACATAAAGAAAAAGACATACATATGTAACAAGATCGGTGATTAAATGACCGGACTTCGTGTTTTCACTTTGACGAATTACATAATTGGAACACCTTTGCTATTAATATCAGTTTGACATGTTTTATCTACAGCAATTATTTATGTTATGTTGGTTCTTATTCTGTCTCTGGTATGTTCTTCTTTTTGTTCTTTTCTTTTCACTTTTACTGTTGTTGTATTTATTGTGTTCTCGCTGAGATCATCTGAACCATTGCATGAACTGATTCTGATTTGATTTTATGTCCGAGATAGGGTACTATCCGAAATTCAGTATAGTAAAGATAAAATATTTCTTCACAGATTTCTTATTATGAATACGCTCCAATTTTTTAACTTGTTTAACACTAATATTGGTTTACACATCATCACATATCTGTGAATGAGAGATTCAGACTCGAGACAGTAACTTGTTCTAACACCAATATTGGTTTACACATCATCACATATCTGTGAATGAGAGATTCAGACTCGAGACAGTTTTCAATACCGAATATTGGTGCAACAATGTGTAGCTACAATAATTAGCGATCAGAGATAATCTTTTATTATATTGACATTTCATATGTATCCCTGTGACCTCGAGTCTGCCATAGTAAACAAATAATCGCCAAAAGACTCAGTGACGGTCATTTAGGTGGACTACAATAATGTGTATAAGGTGGAAATGTTTATGTCAGAAGAAACTTTGCATATGCATATACTGTAAGTCGTTGTGATCATCTGTTATTGTTTGTATCATATGCAATGTTTGTACATGCCATTATATACTACCTGATATATTGTATAGTGTAATATTATGCTGACATCGTGAGATTCATGCTATTTAGATATGTTTTGAAAACAAACAAACATATAAAATACGTAATTTATAGCTGTAGTAGAAACTGATATGCTTTGCATACATAGAGATCCAACCATGTACACACCGACATATATACAAACATACCAATCTAACAGCTTACATAGGAATACGTACATACACATTATACCAAATATAAGTACGCACAAAAAGACATGCACTCACAATACTATGGATATCTTTATGTTTGGCGGACAGTTTCCGCTTGGACATGATCGAATTGGTAATTGGCGCCATGAAAGCAAATTACAATTTATTTTATTTTAATTCTATTGATTTCAGTATTGAAAACCGTTGTCATTAAATATTTTCATCTGGCCATGTATTGTATCTTTGTGAAATCTAACACCTGACCTGTAGCCTGATGTAAATTTAAGGTCATTATCAGATAAGAGACTGAACGAGTCCGAAGTGGGCACAGAAACAAGCACGTATTGCGGTCATTTACGGTGTCTAGATCGACGACAACACAATGTGTAAGTTCTGTTCCCTTTAGAAATATTTTCAATTTGGAATCAAAATGCAGCTCGATTGGTATGATAAATTGAAATTATCCTTCTTAGCTCAAGCTTGAAATTATTTTATTTCAATTTTATCGTTAATGCCTTTCGGCAAAAATGAAGTGAGCTCTGACATATGTTTACATATTTATGAACGTTTATACATATCAAGAGTTTAAAATATATCTTATTTAACTCGCCATTTTATGCATATCACATTATACACAAATGTAACCTAATTAACGTTTGACACTTTAAGAAATCCGATGTACAAGTAAGCTTTTGATTTCGTTGAATAAATGTCACTAATGCTAGAGACGTCATATACCTTTGGTATAATATTAAAGGGTAGAACTTGCTGAGTATTTATATATAAGATAAATAAAAGTTTAAACCGATAATATTGCCGTTTTTATTTTGCTTCTTCATTTCAACTGCAATACGGAGTTAGATTACCAATTTGAGAATTTCCTTGGTCTAAAATTCTTGATTGTAAATTACTTTTCGACCTGGTTTAAACATTAGATTTCACTTTACATCATATCCATTCACATCAAAATAAAATAATATGGGTTCAACAGGCACTAAAACATCACAAAGTTGTGGAGCGGATAACTTAAATTATAAAAAGAAACTTACAAGGACATGCCTATTAGACTTACAATGTGCGAGAACCAATGCCTAGAATACAATCAGGCAGACAAACACACTAGGGAACATCCCTTTAAACTGTCATGATGCAATAGTTGAAGCCCGGAATTATAAACATTCGGGTTCGAAAGCTTATTCTCCGGCACATACAACATTGTACCACATGTTACTTGTATGGAGCATACAGGGTATATTACTTGTAAGAAATAATAGAATCATTGACCTGTTATATTCTTTAGAACTTTTTTATTTTTAACGCCCAGTTCAGTGAAAATCGAGTTCCATTTATAACATTGTTATTCTTTTGACGTTTTGTTATTCGCAGGTCTGATTCTTTTTGCTGTGGTTTTAGTCGTGCCCCAAGGTAAGCTATGTATCTGTATCTTTTTTAAATATAAATGTGAATAGTATTGTGGCATAGAGGCAACATGATTGAAATTTTCCTACGACTTAGCTTGTCGTGATCAAGACTTAGAGATAACGTCATTGGTACGAGTAAATAATTCGTGGCGAAGAAAATTATTAGTTCACACATGTCACATCTACGCCTCCGTACTAACGTCATTATCAGGGTACACCATTCATAATCTGGGCAAGGTCATTGCTTTAAGTACTCCCTTACATATATATTTTAGCTATTTATTATTATATTTGATTCAAAGCAACTGTGAAAGGGCGTCTGAACTTTTTCACTTTAACTTAGAGACTTTGTAACGTTAACATGGCCTTTATCTATTGTAAAGTATCTGATACAAATATGGGATTTTTGAAGCCTGTTGAGCCCATTTCGTATTGGTATCATTTGAAAGGGTTTGTAAGTACAGAAATATTATGTTAACATTATACTGATAATAATTTTACAAGTACGCGTTTTTAGCCCTGAGGGATTGCAAAATAAGCTAATTCCCGTCCGAAATCAGTTCAATAAAGAACACCATTACAAACTGCGATAACTGTTTTGTTCTGTTGCCATTTATTTTACTATAAGAATAGATTAAAACATGGCACCAAAATTGTGTCGGGTTAAAAAGATATCAAAAATGAGTATAAAACCCATTGGCTGGATGAAATGACTAAGTTATTTGAACATCGGATCAGTATCGTAAAATGGCCTTCTCTATATTGAAGGTACAGGTATCCTGCGTTCCTTGCATGTTTAATTGGTCTGTTCAAACCGCATAACAAACGTTTCAAACCAAGGGTGTGTTCATGACATTCTTATTTTTAACAATGTTTCGAGGATTGGTGAACGATTAAGGCAATGCATCTTAATGTTTGAAATACTGAAAATCATATTTAATATACCCTTACACATACAACTAACAATAAAACTTGCACTTCGATTGAGTCCAAACTCCCAAACTTTCTTGCAGTATTCGTATTCTCATCGTAGAATATTTACACTTCAACTTCCATTCCTTTCGGCAATTGCGGTTATTATCTGATGAACGCAACATATTTGAATATGTTCTGAAAAGTGTTGCTCTTTTTATTGTTTGTATTATGTCAGAAGGTGCAGTAAAAACTAAATCAACATGTTAGATAGTATAAAGTTATGATTTGTTCAATGTATTGTTGTCACTAGTGTTTCAATTTTATTACTACGTTTAAAAATGATTTCAAGTGGTTGATCTCTTCCCGCGTTATTGTGGCGTCATTTGATAAATTGTTTCCGGTTAATGGCGGACCCGTCAATTTACAGAATGGCTGAGAAAGGATTACTGTAAGGTTTTCCTAAAAGAAATGAAGTATTTTTTTTTAATTCTTGAATGAAATGATAAACTTATGGTAAAAATATAAGTAAAGAATTGCGGGATTGATGTTATTATCGGGGATATGAACACAATTTGGCTGGTCAAAGTTAGCATGGAGCACGGACTCGACGAACTTTGACCACACCAACTGCGTTTATAGTCCGATAAAGACATCAATCCCACAATTCATTCCTTAAATAATAGGAGTATATGCATTTCCATCTTGGAATAATTGCAGTATTATTTTTCTCATCGTTGTATAATCGCAGTATTCGTATTTCCATCGTGGAATTATTGCATAATTCGTATTTCCATCGTTGGATTATTGGAGTATTTGTTTTCTCATCGTGGGAGGAATAATCGCAGTATTCGTATTACCATCGTGGAATAATCGCAGTATTCGTATTTGCATCGTGGAATTTTCGCAGGATTTGTATTTCCATCGTGTGATGATCGCAGTATTCGTATTCCCATTGTTGGAGAATCGCAGTATTCGTATTTTCATCGTGGGATGATCGCAGTACTCGTATTTCCATCGAGGGATAATCGCAGTATTCATTTTTCCATTATTGGATAATCGCAGTAATCGTATTTCCATCTTGGGATGAACGCAGTAATCGTATTTACGATAATGGCAGTATTCGTATGCTCAATGTTGGATAATCGCAGTGTTCGTATTTCCATTACGGGATGATCGTAGTATTCGTATTCTCATCTAGGGATAATTGCAGTATTCGAATTCACACTGTAGGGTAATCGCCATTTTTCGTACAAAAATATACAATTTGTGCCATATTATTTAGATTCATCACGATGAACGCATTTATAACTGTAAAAGCCGTGCTCTCACTTCAGTCGCATTGGCATATCACGCAATTGTAAAGCAAATTGGAAATACTTTAAAATGATTAGCTGCATCGGTATAAGCAAAACAAGTGTTATATTGCAATAGCTTTGAATATGCCATATCGCATCATTTTAAAAATGAATTGTTTTGTCTACACATTACCTTAGATCCTATCATACAATACTAAAAACACTCAGAAAAGACATAATTTTCTGCAAATATTGCAGCCGTATGGTTTAAAACAGAAACATATATCACTGTTTACGCTTAGCTCAATTATGTGACAACAGCACACTACCATTACGTATGGCATCAGTGTTTTCCTGAAGATTTACACAAAATTGTTTCTACTTAATTCAATATACTCTTTTTTTTCTCATTTATTTTTTGCATAGAATTTATTTATCAAACAGTTCAATTACAAATTCATATCAAACAAAAATACTATGCATTTTCTATATGTGCATACACACATGCGCACACACGCGCGCGCACACACGCACGCACGCACGCACGCACACACACACACACACACACACACACACATACACGCTCACTCGCGCGCACACACGCACACACACGTACACGCGCAGACACGCAGACACACACGCACACATTCTTGCTCTCCCCTATGGATTGTATAAGTATTGTGATTTCATAAAGAGTAGAAACACTGCCATTTTTTTATGTGGGTTTCATATTTATTGTTCGATAGTGCGATCTGCGATTCGATTTTTTCTTTCAGTATTAAGTTTTGTTTATAAGCTTGAAATGTTGGTACTGCTTTTTTTATATTTTACTGAGAATATAAAAAAATCATTAACAGAATTAGGAAATTACAAATGAGGGTGTTTTTTCCTTTAGCAAGAATTCCTAAAAACGCCTTCTGTTTGGTAATGCAAATATTCATTGATTTAGATGTAATGAAATTATTTAGTTCATTCCATAGTGGTTGTATCTTCTGACATTCCCAGAATAAGTGTTCTATGGTTTCTATCTCCGTGTTAAAAATATCACATAGATTGGTTTCTTTTAATTTACATCATATATACAGATATTTATTTGTTGGTATGATTCTTAACAGAAACTTATACTGAAAACTTCGAAAGGGAGGAGTCTATTGACGTTGTAAACGTTTCTCTGTAAATAGTTTTCCATGGTATATTGTCACTTAAGTTTGGAAAAACGTGTTGCCATTTAATTTCAGATAGTGGTTTGAAAATATATTTTTACTGTAGTGAATAAAGAAGTTTGTTTGTTTGTTAAGATTTTTGTATTTTATCAGTTAATTTTGCTGTTGCTAACTGGTTGAAAGTTCACCTTTAAGTTTCAATTTAAAGGCTGCTGGTATAGAGTTAATAAGTGTTAGGTACTTTAGGAAATCTTGTTCATGAATATCATATAAAAATCTAATTTCATCAAATTTGTAGCAAGAGTGGGTTCTGTAATCGTATATATGTTCAAACAATTTTATACCTTTACGGAACCATCCTTTATAAAATAATGTATTTTCATTTTGTTTCCATAATTTATTATTCCATATTACTCTTTGGATAGTTTAAATAAAGAATTGAATTCTATTAGTTCAGCCAAATTGTCCATAACTTTATGTTCGTATACCCTAAATGGAAATTAGACTGACCTGTTCCAGTGTTGGTTGTAATACATGAAAGAAACGAAACTATAAACAAAGAGATGTCATATAAAGGTGTGTGCTGTAAAAGCAAACACACGCGTCGTTGAAAGCGTCAAATAATTAGTCTTTTTCACGCATATTGAACACTGCAACAACATACACAGAATTAATATTACACATGCGATTAATCTTTTCACTTCCTGTATGTTCCAGTGCTGGCTTCAATACCTGCAGAAGACGTATTATGGTGTCGCCGATGTCTGAACGCGAGGTCGCTGGACACGTGCACCACGAGTGTAGTATGTGATAAACGCATAGAGGTGCGTTAAAGTTACATTACGCCTAAACTCATTTGAGTAACATGCAAAGCAAAATCCGGCAAATTCAACACCAATATTTCAACGCGGATAAAATCTTGATTATGCATCGATTGTCCTGACTTTGTTTGACCCCTTTTCTGTTTTGAAGGAATGCTACATAGACGAAGTTATCACTCAAAATGCGGAAACCGTGTATAGAGCTGGATGTCGTTCACGACAGGTAGGATATTTAAGTTATATTTTTTTAGCCCAAACCATTCACAACATTTAAAAAACCCATTTACCTTCATTATTGCACAACGCACATACCTAATGTATAAAGAGACAAGGGCTGGTATTCACAAAACTTTAAAGTCATTTCTTATCTTGATTTAAGCTCCTTAAAGTTTCATCGTCAAATTTAGAGAAAAGAGTCTTAAGTATCAATTGTTAATAAAATCTTTGAAAACAATGTACTTCATATATTACAAAGTAATTTAATATGATAAGAGGGATACTTTATTAAGGAGGACAACTTAGGTTAGGAAAGGATATAAGATTCTCCATGAATATCGGCCGAACACCTCAGTTTGAACGAAGCATTGACGCGTGGTATTGTAGGTTTATAGCGGGTGTTTTGAAGTGTATGGTCAGAAACTACCTTATTTTATTTCGATTGCTCTACATAATATACGGTGCGAAAATAGGACAGCGAAACTTCATAATGTATGAATACTAATATTAAATTTTTAGTTCCATGTCCGTATTGCCTTATGTGTGTATCAGGCGTTAAATCAAACGTCCAGATTTCACCGCATTATTAATTCATGAACACGATGTTTCTCTAGCAAATTTCTCTAGGATATTAATGGAGTTATACGTTAAAAAGAGACTGATAACAGATGGTGGATCACTTTTTTACTGTTGTTTGTGCTTTTGTTCAATGGCTCAAATGGCTTAAATGATTGTGTTAAACCTTATAGCAAAACAATTTTGAGTATTATCTTGAACTTAAAACTGGACTCAAAAGTATGTTCAGGTAAGGAACTTTATAATTGTTGACACTTTTAATAAGACACTAGATAACTCAAATTAGGCAGGCTGAGTTTCTTGGCACGTTCGGGATTAATGATAGAAAAATACATACAAATTTATTGCTTTTGTACAATTGTTTTGGAAGTTTTGCAAATCATATTCGTTATTTGTCCTCTCAAACGTCAAATTCGCTCTGTTATTTAAGCAATGCAGACCCTCGACTAATGTGATTGGAAAGCGACAGTTGGCGGGTGAGGTGATAGCATGTTCTGAGTAAGTACTTAAATGACGATAAAGCGATTGATTGGCCCTATGGTTCTCTATTGATTTGGAGGTCAGTGGTTTTAAGAACACCGTCTGGGTAATTCCAGATACAAAGCCTTGTCCTATTATTAAGGTTATGCTTTGTTCTACGATTCACAAACTTGGAAAGGAGGTTGGCCATGACCAGCCGTTGACATCAATATATTTGAATGTCAGTAGGTCAAAGACCATTGTCGCTCTGAACTATGTCATAAAAAGCTTGTGTTATTGATAACAAGTTATTGTCCCATGATCCTCAACCTTGGCAGCGAGGTGGGTCTTGATCAGCAGATGACCCCTATTCATTTTGATGTTATTTTGTCAAATGACTTGAACATAAAAAGCTTGCCCTATATATACCTCAAACTTGGTAGGCAGGTTGGTCTGTATGTAATGAACAGCAGATACTGTAACAAAATATATAATGATGCCAGTAGGTCAAAGGCCAATATCGCAGCAAAAACTTGTATTTTTGATTACAAGAATATTCTTGGTCCTAAGGTCTTCATACTTATGAGGGAGGCTATTTGTGACCAGCAGATGACCGATGTTCCTTTTTAAGGTCAGTAGGTCAATGGTCATGTGTGGTGAATTAAACATAAAAACATGCCCGATTAATAATTAGCATATGCTTCGCTGTACTATCCTCAAACTCAGCAGGGAGGATGGTCATGGACAGCAGATGACTCCCACTTGTTAGCGGCCAGTATGTCAAATGTCACGATCGCAATGACCTTTAGCACAAAACTATTTTCCATTTGAAAGCTACAGTATGTTTGGCCCTACTATCCTCAAATTTGCAGGAATACTGATGATAACCCTAAATTTCTCCACAAACTTTTAATTCAAAAGGAAAATATTGTTGCGTTATTGGATCAATATATGTTATACAAAAAAAAAATATTGCACTCTTAATATGGCTCTCCGTCCGACAAAGCCCAAACGGGGGCATATCTCACGTGACATGACAGCTATTGTTACTTGTACAAAAACGTTGAATGAGTCATTCAAATTGTTAGTGAAAATTCAGTTAATATTCATAAATCTATTTCCATCATTAATATACAAAGATATCCGCTTCACCTTGGCACATATATATATACTGCAATTGTTCAATGTTTATATCTGGAATGCCACTTTCATGCATGTAATGTCGGATAATATGTTTAAGCTTTTCGAATACAGTTGATTTTAATGTTTGTTTATGTGTTTTATCTGTATTCCACACGCTGAGTAGTAAGGTTGATGTTTTATTCTTGAAAGTTAGACGCATCTTTACTACTTTGTCCCTATTTTTGACATATCTGTCATATCTGTCATTTCTTCGGCATTGACTTTCATTCATGACTAGTACATGCTTACAATTGAATTATGTTTATTATTTGTAGCAATAGTTGCACCACCATTGAAGAGTGCTTATATTAAAAGATGATCGCTGTAATAGATCTGAGAAACGTTTTATTAATCGTATCTGCTTTACATGTTCATATCATCACGTGACATAAAAATGCTTATCAAGCCAAACGAGTCGTACAGACAATATTTCTTGAAATCAGCCGGACCTGGATATCTGGTTATTACTCCCATGGAAGATGAATTAACTTCCAATTAGATAAAAGCGCGCTGGGGCCGTATTCTATAAGCAACGTACATTGAACTTGAATTCAAAAAGTAACTTACATTGAACTTGAACCTTACTACTCAGCGTGTGGAACTTAGAAACTACGTGATTTGATTGATCTCTTTATTTAACTGACCCAATATGCTGAATGGAATAACTGAGACATTTCTAATGGTGAGAAAAATATCAATATTGAATACTAGCTCTGATGTCGTGGATTATTTTCTGTGACTATTGTCACACGTTCGTCTTTTGTAGGGAATATGGAATCCAAACACACAAACAAACATAAAAATCAGATATAATCGAAAAGCCTACACATAATATAAATTTGCTTTCTTATTACATTTTACAAGGACACCGATATTGCGCCTAACAGGACACCGTTCGTTTCAATACTATTAGAGTTAGTTAACATAATTAGTTAAATTCAGTCCAACAACGTTTCTGCAAACGGGGACTTAAATTAATGTTGTTAAACAAAGATAAAATCATTGATGTACAATGCTTTTGATGACTAACATAACTGTTTTATAACCGTTGGCTCAAATATTAAGTGAAAGTCATAGAAATTAGTTTTAAAAGTCTTGGAGGTGGACATTTTTTACTTTTCAAAGGTTAAAAGCTATTATTTGCATATGTTAAATCAAGACTTAAAGCAGCACTCTCACAGACTGAACGTTTTGACAACTTTGTCATTTTTTGTCATGCAACGAGCCAATGTTTTGCGAAAATCCATGGAACCAGTTATATAAGACCGGTGACAAAAATTAAATCGCAGATATTTATATAAAGGTTCAAAAATTTATGTTTTATGCATTTTTCTTAAACCGTTAGCCATAAAACTTTAATTTTCGAACGGAAATATGAAAAATTGGATCTAATTTTTTGTCAGCAATCTTACATCATTGGATTGCAGATATTCACGCAAGAAGTGTTTTCCAAGACAAAACATAAGAAAGTTGTAAAAATGGTATATCTGTGAGAGTGCAGCTTTAAGGATAATATGTACAGGAATCGAATGATACTATCTTCAATGTATATCTAAATATAAGAAACAGGCGAGCGATGGCGTTTGCTTTGTGGCCCTGTTAATAATTTTCAAAATACTATACGACAGATGTTGTGACAGCAGTGCAGATTGCAACTCTCGCCTTTGTGGAATGCAAAGTAAGTCTATTAGTATATACCATAATTCCGTTTAAACGAGTAAAATAACTAACAGAGAGAATACGAACGTTCAGCCAATTTGTGTTTGAATCATTGTTTTGCAAATGAAAGAAATTTTACGGTAAAGGATTCTTTTCATATGAAATCAAGTTTGTTTGGACTCGCGTTTCACTGACTGCTACAGCGCAGTGATCCAACCATGAAATGATAAAGTTGTTTTGATGTGTGCCTGGTCTGTATGATGTGTTTGTATGTTTGTGTCTCTCGTTAAGTGTCGTCTGGTCTGTTTGATGTGTTTGTATGTTTGTGTCTCTCGTTAAGTGTCGTACGGACCCCAACCTTGTGTCTGGTCTGTTTGATGTGTTTGTATGTTTGTGTCTCTCGTAAAGTGTCGTACGGACCCTAACCTTGTGTCTGGTCTGTTTGATGTGTTTGTATGTTTGTGTCTCTCGTTAAGTGTCGTACGGACCCCAACCTTGTGTCTGGTCTGTTTGATGTATTTGTATGTTTGTGTCTCTCGTTAAGTGTCGCACGGACCCCAACCTTGTGTCTGGTCTGTTTGATGAGTTTGTATGTTTGTGTCTCTCGTTAAGTGTCGTACGGACCCCAACCTTGTGTCTGGTCTGTTTGATGAGTTTGTGTCTCTCGTTAAGTGTCGTCTGGTCTGTTTGATGTGTTTGTATGTTTGTGTCTCTCGTTAAGTGTCGCACGGACCCCAACCTTGTGTCTGGTCTGTTTGATGAGTTTGTATGTTTGTGTCTCTCGTTAAGTGTCGTACGGACCCCAACCTTGTGTCTGGTCTGTTTGATGAGTTTGTATGTTTGTGTCTCTCTTTAAGTGTCGTCTGGTCTGTTTGATGTGTTTGTATGTTTGTGTCTCTCGTTAAGTGTCGTCTGGTCTGTTTGATGTGTTTGTATGTTTGTGTCTCTCGTTAAGTGTCGTCTGGTCTGTTTGATGTGTTTGTATGTTTGTGTCTCTCGTTAAGTGTCGTACGGACCCTAACCTTGGGCCTCTACCCAGGGTTCTTTTTTGATATTTTGACTACTGGTCCCGCCATAGGCGATTGTGACAAATCATTGACTAAATAAGATCGCTTCATGTTTTTGCGCTGTGTAGGATGTTCTTTGGTTTTCCGAAGCCCCTACGCTTGTGCGGCATGTCATTGTCTTTTATTCCAGATATTTCCCAGTGCTACCATTGTGATTCGACTGTAGCCGGCAATCAAGGTGACGTGAGGGATCCGAATCAATGCGTCACATTTACAACATGTAATAGATTTGAGGTTTGTACAAAATACTTGAGTAGTGACCATTTAGCGAATTGCCTATACATACATGAATATAAACCGTATATTTCTTACCAATTGTTGTAATGCCATGATTAAAATATATAATAGAACTTTGATTTATGGAGGAAATAAAGTTCTCGAGCAACGTTTAGTATTCATGTATACATAATGATATTTCCAAAAGCTGAAACGAGGTGTAATGTATACATTTTATTTCACTATACATTTCAATGATACATTTCGATGATACATTTTAACTGTTTGTATTCAATGGGTCACCGGCCCGATATATAAAACAAGATATGATTGATTGCGTCACGGAAATATACTTATACATAAGTAAAGGAGACAGAAAGTTAGAAAAATGACACTAAAAAATAAATTCGTGGTCGGAAATTGAAACTTACAAGAAGTAAAATTACAACTGGTAGGTAATACAAAGAAGAGTTTACAATGTAACAAACTTCTTGAAAAAGCATATCGAAGCTGCGATAATCCCATGATCGTATTGAGGACAGGAAGCAACGGTATGGAGGATCTAGTCTATTTCTCTTTACGACATAGCTTGTCAAATACATTTTTATCTCACTCACAAGCGACGGATGAGAGTGCTTTAAACTGCATGTTTATTTACGCATGAAGCGTGAAAACCGACTCGGACTCGATCAAATTCGAAGAAATTAACAACAAAATAAGGAAATATTTACATCGCCAATTTCCTGAAATATCAGTTCATATAATAAGGAGTTGAGCAGGGTTTTTTTAAACAAGATTTTATCAGATTTCAAATCAAAAAGCATAAACATTTTCTTCTGGAAAGGTTAAAACACAAAAATAATTATGTTTTTGTGTCCAAATTGTCATAACTACCAAACAACAATGTCATGAGGCTTTGTGGTGATTGAAGCTATTTTAAGAAATATATTCGCATTTTTGTAAACAGGAAATGGATTAATACACGGTTTTTCATTATTCCATTGAATATCTTTCTTATTTGAAGTTTTATCATCAAGAAACCACAAGACATTGTTGATTGGCTAGTCTTTGGCATTTTGACACAAAAACAAAGTATCGAAAGACTTTTCCGAAATTTGTGTATGCTTTTTTAGCCGAAATCTGATAAATTATTCTTCCGTTAAATTTGACCAATTCTTTACTACCCAAAAACATGTCTCAAAGAGTGTTTGTTTAACTCTCGAAAAAGATTTGTTGAAATCTCGAAAAAAACCGTTCCGCAAAAATAATTAAAGCATGAACCGTTTTAATTTTTGGCCTTTCCAACCCACTTTTGCACTGTGGAAGGCCCTTAAGGTAACTTTATACTCAGTAATCGCTCGTTGTTTTGTAAAACAAAAACAAAATCTATTTGAATCATGCTTCTTTTCTTGCCGATGACTTGAAAGGCAAGATATAGTGAAAGGATCGTGGTTTGAGCCCCACACCTAGCATATGTCTTTACAGGTAAATGCTATAATTATGAGGCATTTTTGTATTTGTATAAGCTGTTCCAAAGTTTGTCTAATTCAGAAACACTAGAAAGCGACTTAAACGGTGTTTGGGTGAAAATATCCATATACAAGCAGATTTCTCGAGAGTATCTAGAATAAAATGACCTCTGTTTCATAAGTTCGTATTTTAACGTATTCCGATACCTTTTGACTTTCTTTCTTTCTTTAAAAATTATAGCAACGATAATGAAACTACAACTTTAAAGTTATACCTTTTAAGTTGTACTGGAAGGTAGTAGTACTTGTGGTAGTGGAAGTGGAAATGGCAGATGAAGTAGTAGTGCTTATGGTAGTTGTAGTGGTTGTAGTAGTTGAAATCTTAGTGGTTGTGGTTATTTTAGTGGTTTTGGTAATTGTATATGTTGTTTGAGTGGTAGTTGTGGTCGTAGTGGAAGTGATAGTTGTAGTGGTTGAAGTAAAGGCAGTGGTGGCGGTAGCTGTAGTGGTAGTCAAAGTGGTGGTGGTAGTGTCAGTTCAAGTGGTTGTGAATGAAGTCGTAGTAGTAGTTGTGGTGGTACTTATAATGATAGTGGTTATGGTAGTGGTTGTTGTAGTTGTACTTGTAGTGGAAATGTCTGGTGAAGTCGCAGTAGTAGTTGTAGTTGTAGACGTTGTGGTAGTGGTTGTTGTAGTGTAAGTAATATTTGTATTTGGTAGTGGTAGTTGTAGTGGCAATGGTTATGGTAATGGAAGTGGTAGTGGTAGGCGTAGTGGTTGCTGTTGTCGTAGTGGTAGTTGTAGTTGAAGTTGCAGTTGTAGTGGTAGTGGTAGAGGTTGTGGGAGTTGTAGTTAAAGTGATAGTGGTTTTGGTAGCTGCATTGGTAGTGGTAGGCGTAGTGGTTGTTTTAGTCGTAGTGGTAGTTGTAGTAGAAGCTGCAGTGGTAGTGGTAGTGATAGTAGTTGTGGGAGTGGTAGTGGGAGTCGTAGTGGTAGTGGAAGTTGTAGCTATCTAAACATATACTTATCCCAAGTAGCAATTCAAAACATATATCCTCCGTTACATTTCAACGATATACATATCCCACAATTCAATTAGTAAACATGTATCATGTGTTACAATGTACATATATTCATGATCCATAATGAAATATGTTAACATATATCATTCGTTACAACGTACATATATACATGAAATTATGGTTAATAGTGAAGGTATAATTTTCTTTACATTGTCGCTATATACATATCCCGTGATGCAATAAGTAACACAATGTCTTTGTCACAACGTTAATATAAGTCTTTTCCATGATGCAGTTATTTAACATATGTCTATGCCGCTTTTATTGCACATATATATAGTAAATAATTTTAGAATATATTTACTAACTGTTATAATGACAAATTTGAAAGTCAAACTCTAGGAAAAACGGGCTTCAACGATAGAAAACGTGTTTTTTTCAGTAAATTCACGTACCGTTGTGACATGTTCCTCTCTGTTCGCCATGATTGAGAAATCGAACGTTCTAAAGCCTTAAATCTAAATTGATTGCCATGGCTGCTTTCTACTTTCTTCTTGAATACTATTTTTTATTGGGCCTTTACCTGGCCACATATTCGCTGTTCGTAAACGTATATGTGAGTCCTTTAATTATCTAGTACCAAATGATAAAAATTATGATTTAAAATACATCAAGCAAAAAATGAAGTCAAATGATTGCTGGTTCCTTGATTTATAGATTGAATGAATCGATCGCGGGTCACCTGAAATAAACGTATCAAACTGGATCTTAGCTAGCCCACCTAGCTGCCTATTAAACATTTACCAGTAATCAAATTTATACACTAGACCTTAATATCCCACACTCAAGTTCGACTGATCCTTATCAGTCCGTGAACCTCAATACATTTCTTGGACCTGTTGCTTTGAAACTAGCTTTTATTCGTTCGAATTTTACTTCCTCTACAATAATACAGAAGCAGAGACGAGTAAGCTTTGGTTTTGTCAATTTCCGATTCCCGAAGAGTGTTGTACAGCAACGTTGGCTTTCACATGTGATAAATTCCTTCCAAACCCTTCAGCGGAAGCAGAACGAAAGGCCATATGCCACATTCTTTCCACGTTTTCAGCTTACACAAAAGTTGACTGGTTCTTTGAACTAAGTATGTGGACAACTGGCCTTCCACGGCAACAATTATAGCTGGTCACATTTCATCTAAAGAAAACACTCACTCGTAGTGCAAATTAGACAAAACTGACTCATAATCAGCGACGTGCATGGCATAGATGGTAGTGTGACCTAAATTTAACATTCCTCTCGGCACCCATAACCCTATACATCTTTGGCACCAGACGGTATGGACAGCGCCAGAGCCGGGGCCATCCTCACTAAATTCCACAAGAACCTGTTATGTTATGTAATGAACATGTCTTCTGTTGCTTTAAATTGCATATGTTAGACATTCTCTTATATTCTAGACATGCTTTGCTACTAATCGCTACCACTTCGACGGTCCCCTGACGTTTAGATCTGGATGCCAAAACGTTGAGGTAATACATTTGTACGACAGACAGGTACAAACCTAGAACTAAACTTTACTACACCAATGTTTTCAGTATTGTCCTAGAATGGCAACCGTTTTACATGTTCGTTTAAAGATATTCGATATTTCTTCGCCTGGCAACCCCATATTAGTTTTGAGTAATTTTAAACCGTTTTTGTGCAGAAAAAGAAAAATGAATACTTTTCATTGAATATGAAATAACGAACTATTAGCCATAAACTATTGAAATATGCATGTTATTTACGTCACATTTCAGTTGACATAAAGAGAAATTATACAGACATACCTTTATGTATGAATTACTTTCATGATTTACATATAAGTAATGAAATCAGTATGAGAAACTGTGCAATCATACTATACTTGTCAGGGTTCTAAAGGCATCCCAATTGAATATCTAGGTTAATGGAACTATTTGAGAATAGCTTATTAGTGAGTCGGATTCCTTAAATCGACATATAAATATACAGTCCTTTTGAAATATACATGTATATATGCATACACATATGATTTTGGAAACCCAAATGAACATTCCCATGACTGACAATTGTTTCTGAGAGTAAACCCTCATAGCTTGCAGTTTTGCTTGAAAGTCTGTAAGTATTTCGTATACTAAGGATAATTGTTTGTTTCAGTGTAAAAGCGCATTACATTTCACAGAGTGAACATCAACATTTATAATTTAGTTTCGTGGTCACTTGTTAAAAAAAATTGTAATCTTACACTGAAACAAAGTTTGTTTTTATTATAATACATCCCTATTTACCGTCGGAAAGCGTACGATAAAGTAATAAGTATAAAACACATATTTAGTGGTACGTGTTTCATTTTGCAGACATGCAAAGTTCTAATGAGGTTTGCCTTCGAAGATCTAGAGAGATGTGCCGGGAAGACTGATTGTGCACAGAACAATAATGGCGTTTGCAATGTCTGCTGCAGAGATAACGGTTGCAACCACGATAGTTGCGATCAGATAAAACGTATGTATGTGTTATAAAAGGATTTCGACAATACTTGCATGTTTTTCTTTCTTTTTTTGTCAGTTTACCTATTTGGTAAATAGGTTCAATGTATATGGATACCCCACTAACGTAGGTATTATTATTCATCAACAACGTTTTATCAAAACAAACATTTTTATTTTTACAATTTTAAAATTTCGACTTTCCACTACCTTTGTTTACCTGAAATTGCAATAAAATGATCGGACACTATCGGGTTCCATCAAAAATAGTTTGTTAACGACCGCGGTCGCCGATTTTCGATTGCAGAATCTTTTAATCGATAACCGACCGGTAACGTATTCCACAAATAAGAATACAGACATATATAGAAGTATTTTATTTGGCATATAATATATAAAATATATCTAAATTATTTCAGACAACATCAGATATGGCAATGTTTATTCATTGTTTAGTCAAACAGTATTCATGGAAGTGAAGTTTCTATTATTTTTCAATCCAAATTATTTTAATTAACCAATTTCCATCCTTACAGGGATGTGTAAAAAAATTGAAGCATATTTACTACATATTATTTATTGACGTGACGCCGTAGCAATGTTATATAAATAACCATAAATGTTAGACCAATGGAGTGATATACTAGTCACATGATAACCAGCGCAATCAAATGCCTCTGGACCGGGATTCATTATATTATTTTCTTAATCAAAATGGACAATTTTCGAGAGCGGTCTTATTCCTCTTGAGCGTCTTATCAGTTATCAGTACAAATCATATATACTACGAAATGGAGAGCGTTTAAGTTATATTTCGATGCGTAAAAGCAAATGTAAAAAGCTGAATTGAAATATGCATATAGAAAATACTATCGATATTTCATCCCACGTGCAGGTCGCCTGTTTGAAGAATATAAACAGGGATTGTTTAGTCTGGATACCTTGAAGTCAACCACATCGTAGACAACAGCGATGCAAACTCATACTACGACGTGAAGCATTCGATCGTAAACAATTTATCAATCTCTATGTTATAGTATGTGTATTAAACATTCGACATTTTACTGAAACGTCAACTTACTCCGTTTTGTTCAGTTTCGGTGATCCCGTTTTGTTACATGCGTTGTTATTCTTTTCATATCTGGAATCCATCATCGTCTTGACTATTGATGCCAGGACATTTGTTGACGTACAGATAAGAAAAACCACGTTATATAAAAAATAATTCTTTAAATGATCCAATAAAATGTATGTAATGGAAAATCATTGTGTAAAATACATACTAAGCTGTACTATCGCCTATCGCAATGACAACGATTTAAGGTATTGTAGTAAATAACTTTATCTTGTGTCATTATATTTACTTTGGCACAAATGTATTGAAATTGTATGTATAATAATTTTTATTTTTTTAAAGAAATTATACCGCAACATATTTGAACGAAAGACATTAATAATTAATACATTTGATTTGCTTGTTTCAGAGTTCATTTAACATCAAGCATTACGTATGTAACGTTTAAACGTTGAGCCTGACACTATGGCTAGACACTGAATGGCGTACTTGAGACGTACTTGAATTTATGTTATGACGTAGAAGTTTGAATCAACGTCAGAAAGAGTTAAAGAAGTATCATAAAAGTATATGGTATTTCTATTATTTCAAATAATACATACTGGGACAATTATATACATGAAATCTCAAATCGCAATTATTAAAGTACATTTCAACAACTGTTTTATTGTTTTTGCAATTAAACTTGATATGTGATCTTAGGAAAATGAAAACACTTAACTTTGTAGAAGTTTTCAAAAGAAACGCCTAACTAAGGTTTTCAATAAACAGATTCAAACGTTTAAGACAAAGCTTTTGAAATGTATTTCCTATTCATTATATTCATTTAGAAGACGTCGTGTAATGAACGCGACGGCAATAAATACTGCACTGTAATGGAAAATTAAACAATGCTTTGTGTTGCATCGGCTAGTGGTCCTCAACCATGTATGGTGAGGACAAAAAACGCCAATTCTGAATTTATAACTCGCTGCTGCAAGCATTGATATTAATACATGGCACTGTATTAGAGCATGGTTATAATACCTTATCGGTACATGGGTCAATTTCAACGCTTGGGGGTTTACAAGCTGGATGTACCTGGTCTATTTTTTGGTTTTCATATCCGCCGCACTGGGTATACTGCCACGCCAGATCTTAGGAATTTTATCAAACAGTGGTTACAATCAAACAATGTCATTTTTCTTATATGAATCTTTTTAAGAGTTCCATGTTCATTGCCAAGTTGGAGTATTTGTCATATAATGTCGCGTTTCTACTAAGAAATTTCTGTCACTTAGAATTTTTGCACCATTTTCTTCAAGGAATCCATGTCGCATCAGTCCGGGAGAGTGTCAAGTTCTTTTCCAGCAAAAAAAATAATTTCTGAAATATCTATAAATCCTTTCTTTCAGAGTGCAGGTATAGGACTGAGAAACCAGTTGTAAGCAAAACATGAATTTGAAGAAGCATTCTCAATCATAAATATAAGGAAGGCATCCTAGACCGCATCCTGGTACTAAGCATTAAGTTATAAACTGTTTAGAGCATAGCAAAATAATCATTTGTGATTTGAAAGAAGTAACCTGATGTATATTTTGTAGTTAGTTTTTACCTTCGTGTCCGAAATCAATCACTTCTGGTCATTTCTGGATTGTCTTCATCAAAATTTATCCTTTTAAAACGCATACATTGATGTTATTTTTGCTTCGACTGTTGATAAAGCAATGGCACTACATACGGTTTGGTTACTTTGTAGACGATGGTGTTTGAAGTAAAGATCAACTTCATTTCCTCATAACCAACGGACACCGCCATAACTGCAAAAACTACACGTATTTGTACAGAATGACTGTACATCACATTGACACGCTGTGATAGTTTGAATCCGAATAATTATCGCAAACACTTCCAGTTTCGGCATACTAATTGATACCACACTGATAAATGATTGCTTGAAATTGGTTCGATTGCTGCTGAATAAATTTCAATGGAAACGTAAAAGCTATTTTACAATTACGGACTCTGTAACGGCATTAAAAACCGCGTATGAATTATTTATGAAAAGCTTTCATTCATAAGATATTTTCTTGATAAGTTCAGTTTTGAATGCTGGGATATCGCACACGGGTTAAAAAAATATGGCGCAGCAAACTATTCTTTGTAGAGTAAAATGTCTTCGTATGTAAATGCGATATTTACATTATCTTTTTCAATTAAACTCATCAAATTACAAACATACTATAAATATCATGCACTATTTTGTCATGAAAAACGCAATAACGCTTTAAAAATGCATATGCATGTACTTGACACCCCACATTCACGTAAATAGTTCGGTTGCTACGCAGGCAGTGTGTATTAATGTATTTATGTTCAATGTGCCGCATCCAGCGACTAGTCGCGTTTCTATAATACCGCTTTCCAAATGACTTTCAGCCGACAGTCTACAAATCTTTCAGGACATGTTAAATTTACTTGATGTAGTTTTGATTGTTAATTTTTTCCGCATTGATTTGCTCTTACGCGTGATTGCGTAGTTTTATCAATGCATGTGGTTACGGTCATCCAATTTACGTTTTTCTAGTGTATTCAGGTATGTTGAATTACTTGTTTTTAATTTTTCAGTGTTGTGACATTTAAAACCGTTTCCAAAGTGTATAGATGAAAATTCTTGGTTTTTAAAAATTGTCGGTGTAACTTTGTGATCAGAGTCTTGCATGATTATATCTAAACTCATGCATTTAATAGCACTTCAGAAGTTTCAATCGCTCATTGTCTTCATACTGTTTACAAAAACTATTATACTTGGTTTCGAGTGAAAATATATAAAAAATAAGAACAAACTCCATTTTGAATGTTTCGGTTTGCTTTTTACAAGGATATACATAACTGTGTAGGGACAATATATTTATGTTGTTTATAATCTCTTTTCATGTATCTAAAGGGAGTTCATAAAATGTATGAAATCGATTTACAAAATAACAAAAAAGAACACCGACTAGTCACTTCCTAATTGTAATAATTAGCCCTGCAGTAATGATTGCTATCAGAAATTGTTTTTTACGAGTTTCCCGGAACTTTACAATCAGGGGAAAAACACAAGGAGAATCAATTTTGCTGAAATGATTATACATATTATGTTTACTTTATTCTGTTTATAAAATTAACTATTTTAGTGGGAAAGGGCCGTAACTGATGTTGATAAAACTCGTGGCCCAATCCTTTTGCATGTCCTTTTTATATGAACGTAAGCTTTGTTAAATTGCACTGTTTTGTGTTTCTTTGTTGTTATCATAATCATATAATGTGTGAATGTATCGTCATGCAATAAAATATGTTTAAAATAACTATTTTAGTTTCATGTTAGTTTTTATTTTAGTTAAGCGCTAGCTAATGTCATTGCAACTACTGATTTTTGCACAGTTTTGTACTTCTCTGTTACAAATCAAGACCTGAATTGATCTATGCATTTGCAAAAGCCGGGTTAAGTGGCAACACATATGTATTAAACAGAAAAAAGGTCTGTTGCAACATTGACAAATAATAAACCACAGAAATTCAGAAATTTCCGGAAAATTGTAAATGCTTCTTGATTTAATATCTGATAGAACCTTCTTTTGTAAAAACTGCCCAACTCACTCTTAAAAGTTTCACATGTTGCAACTGATATATGAATCATGCTTGCTAAATATGAACCCTCAAAGCTAAATAGCAATTGATTTTATTAAACATTTTCAGTTCGTGTCCTTCAAACCATGTTTGCACACCAAGAACCTTTAATAAGCACACCTGTATATAAAACTTACATTCAATGAGAAAAAGTCTTCTTTCACCCAATATAAGTAGATCAAAATATTTGCCAATGCTGGAATATTTTTATCTTGCACGCGGGCAAAGATAAAGGAAGTACACGTATGGGGTTACTTATTATTGTCTTCACGCAAGTTTCATTCTTGTTTTAAACTGTCCCTTGTAGCACCATAGAAACCTTGTCTTGTGGTAATATTTGAATTCCAAATAACTCATTTCTAGTTCAAATGGCATCCACAATGTTTTTCACGTTGTACACAAAGTGCAAGCATATCTATGATAACCACAAATCATCACATATCAATACGCAAATTATTTTCACTCCGCACAACAGTGAGTTCCGGCAAAGAAAGAGAGACCTTTTATATATATATAATTGAGGTGCGAAATAAAAGCATCTACCATGGCAAAACCCTCGCGCAGTGTACCTCGTTTCCGCAAAAAAAACTACGCTCGGGTTTGGATGAACCTATCTTACCCGAGCAGTCATGATAAATACTTATGATATGCCGGGGTAAAGTCGCAATACCTATTTATTTAAACATCAGCTGACTTTCGTATGGGTACATGATTTAATTAAATCAATGTGTGTATCCAAAATTCGGGGTACCGTAGATTATCGCTATTCTGTATTGCAAAACGGTTAAGTCTGGAGAGTTATGAAAGTTTGTGATTTTCAGATAAAAGTAAAGATATAAACAACTGGCATAGACATGTAGGGGTTTCGTGCCTACTGTTTAATTTCGATTTATAAGATTTCGGAAGCATCTATTAAAACATAAATGTAAATCACACCATGTCAGTCAAGCACATGTGAACTGATGGTAATGTCCGAAGATACAACCTAAATCGGCACAGATTTGCACAGTAAACGCTTCATTTATTTTTGTGCGCGATACCACGTTGTCCTTGTTTCGTCACATCTCTTTATATCGGCTTATACTCTGTTCTTTTTACAAAGCATAATTAGAAGTTCCTACTGTGACGAAATAAAGCTTACTGTACAGTACAATTTAAAGGTATCTGATACATTTAATCGACCTCATTGCATATCAACAGTTATATCCTACTAAAGTTACCTTTAGTTACCGCAAGTGTTGTTCAAGCAAAACGTCAAATGCATTGATTAACACTTCCATAAGTAGCACCCCTCCCATCCCAATGAAAAAAGCACAAACAATATCTAATATTTCAGTCGTTTGTTAATTGGCCTTAATGCTTATTGCCTTAACCATCCCTCAGATCTCGGACCATTGATTTGATAATTCATTGAACAACCGGTGCGTATTTAATTATGAAAAAAACACCTAAATAGCAATTAGCCAATAAACATTTACACGGAAATTGTGGCATCCCAGGGGGACAAATAAGCTTTGGGTGGCTGGTAATATGCAAGCCAGACTTTCCTCAAACTAGGCCTTTATGTGTGACACAATAAGGCTCATGAGAGTGTCTTCAGATATTATAATACATCAGAAACAAAAACCACCGGTGAGAACATAACCTTACTTCAATGTATTGTAATACACGCAATGCATTTCACAGTAGTCTGAACGGCGACCTCACTGTCTAAAAGTCCGCTCCGCATGTATTACCCTGCTACATCTGACGTGGACTCCAGGGTGTCCAAACTAAACACACCACGATTGTACTCGTCAAACAGTCGCTCTGGAAAGCATGTATGACTGTTAATCGGATTGTTCATTCACATATCGGGGATGAAAGCATACTTGTTCCTCGTGCCATAAGGCAATGCATTAGATAATACATTTTCTTTTACATCCTTCGATATCCAAATATATTATCGATTCATTGGATGAACTTGAAACAATTTTCTGAATTAAATACGTGCAGTTAGAGATGTTATTCCCACACTGCGGTTTAGTGATTGTGCAGAAAACATACAAATATACCGAAGCAATTAATTGAATTGAAAATAGTTAAAGGTAAACATACAAATAAGAAAATCTTTGACAATATTTATTTCTTAATTTCAACTATTCAGTCATGCATTACAACATCGGATACAGAGCAAAGAACAAAAAACGGAACTTATAGCGCTGAACTTTATAGTCAATAAAAGTTTTTAGTAGAATAGAAACAAGAATCATTATAAAAAAGAGGACATGGCCACTCCATGATGTTCTTAATTTCACACGACAGTGAACGACTTACGTCTTATCTCATGACAATCACCATAGTTACAGCTTGCACCTCTACAGCAAACGTTACAGACTCCCGAATGATCAGTATCACAATTGGCATTTTGTGCAAGGCATCGGGTTAAATCGTCAAATGCCGTTTTCATCACATCGCGGCATAACTGCAACATACATGTGCAATGATAGAAAATAATGTTTGCCAATGACTCCTGGCCATACTCACATGCTAGTTATATATCCATTTTTGACATATATGTAGGCAATTGGATAAAAAAGTTTATATTTTGGTTTGGTCAAAGGTAAGACATCTAATTATTATTTTGTGCAGTTTATAAGAGTGCTCTCTATAGCTTTGGCTATAAAGTTACGTAGAGTTAACAAGTAGGCGGAGCATAGCTTGTCAATAACAATCGTGCAAATGAATGCCGGCCCATTTAACTTATATGCAAACTTAGCCTAGTCATTTTATATTGTCCCTGAAAATGTGAGACAAAAAAGTAAATTTATCGACTTCCCTTGTGAACAATTATCAACAAGCGAAATTAATTTTAATAATCCGAGAAGTGGTGGTATAAAGTATTAATTTACAAACTAAATAACTAGCCTTAAGATATTCTCTGGACAAATTGCTTAATATTATACAATTGCCTGTTGCTTTCTGAAACAAATATTTGATTAAGGAAAATCCTACATAAGTTTTGGCGCAGAGGGCAATTAAAAAAACAGGCCACTCTTGACCTGATTGTATAACTCAAGACCATATATGCAATTCAAATATTAATACCTCTTAAAAATGCATTTATATGCGCAATCCTGGTGCAAATGATTTAAGTAATACAATAACAGTAGCTCCCTTAACTGACGCTCGGCATTTTAACGATAGTACTGGGGAAAAGATGTAGTACTTGTTCAACCCAGGAAAGTTAGATCCAATGTATCGGTACTTTTCACCGAGCACGTTACAGAACTAAGGTATCTATTCGCAAAAAGCTAGGGTATCTCAACCGGATCTCTTGTATATTACTCTTTTTTCAAGTCTTCTAATGTCTGGATGTTACTGCGAATATCAGTCACTTCTGTCATGCCACTTTTAACACTTAACCACAATTTAAGTCATGATGACGTTACGGCGGTGTCAAGCCATAATGCAACCAATAGGCGCGGATAAACCTTGATAAAATCAAATAAACAAACAAGGAAAATAGCCTTCCTGTCCATTTGACCGAAATACAGAGCAGTTTAAGAAAGGGGACATAACACTTGGTTCTTGAGATATATATTGTGAATTGCATATTTTAAGGAAATGCTCAAACTGTATAAAAAAGGAGTTTGTTATTGCCAACTGCCTTTTCAGGATTGCAATCAAATCGAACAATGTTTGTATATATTGTAAGTTGTTATATGGCTCAGTTAATGTAAAAATATATATATAAAAAAATCAATCTCGAACAGAAAAAAGTTTATGGCTATTTATGGACATATCTTACTGTGGTCTATTTAAGCTATTTACCATAACATTTTTTTTTCAAAAATTAAATCGATAAAAATGATATATATGAAAAAATAGTCGTTATGTAAAATGTCAAGTCAGAGGCCCTTTTTTACTTTTGCGTACGTTCTCTCTCACATACGGCTGTTTAAGTGCTTAAAGTTTAGAAAAATAAGAAACCATCGCATGTCACATGAATTGAAAATATCATTCATTGTTTGTAATAGACGGAGCTACATTTCGTAACACAATGAGAAACCATTCAACAAAATCTGTTGTATTATATTTAAATATAAATGTGTTTGTTATCTTTTATATGAACCTTAGGTTAAGTTTAGAAACCAAATATTTATGCTCACATACATTTATAACTAATAATAATGGTAAGCAAGTTTTAACTGCTCGTGCAAGAACATTATAGGCAAAAAAATAAGCATCCGTTTGTAAATACAAACTTCATTTTTCACACATATATCATCAGACACTGGTGCAAATTAGTACAAGCCTTTTCTACTACTGTCTTGCTAGTATATTTAAAGTAAAAGAGTGTTACTTTTTTATTATCTATATTATAGAGTTGATATTTGTTGTTTCAGTGTTAGAGGGCAATTCATTCTACGAGTGATCTCGTAAAACATATTTTCACGAGTGGCGAAGCCATAATGATTACAAGTAAAATTAAATGCGATCTTGCACTGAAATCAACATTTGTTCTGTTTCTTTTATCCTACAGCAGAGTTTCATATGTATTCTTATTATTTTTTTATTTTTTTTTCTACGCTGCTACCCCTGGGACGCCCCTTACGCAGTTTTATAGCTGATGACGTAGACGTCATTTTTCGATTCCAGGTTCATGGAGAAAATGTGTACTGATAGTTTTTGTAATAGTTTTTTGTTCACTGATTATATAGTGCGCACATCTAATAAACATTTTTCAATGAACTATTAGTAATTCATGTATGTTCCAAATAATAATAGTTAATGCACGGAAGTACTTTTAAATTAAAAAGGTCATTAATACATGATATTTAACCTACGGCACCGTCTACTGAATGGAAATTTTAAAGGTCGAACATGTAAGCAAATCTTTTGCGGATAATCATTGGATAAAAAAAGATTCATTAGTTTTAGAGTGTGTTCGATGATTCATGAGTATTGAGTCATCCGTCATTGTCAGAGACCAGTATGATTTGGTTAAAGACGGCTCATTAACCAGGTATACAGTGAAGACCACATTGTTTTGTATGAAAGCAAATTTTCGAACATACAATTTCAAATTTCAAATTTTCTGGTTCAGAAAGGAAGTGTTTAGTTTTAATCAATGGGACGTTACTACAATGGATTTTAAAAGTAGTTCTTAAAGTTGATATTTTTTCTCCTAAATTTGCAGTGAAAATATCTTATTGATTTATATCACTGTTGTTCTTTCAATGAGCAAAACATGAAAGAAATCGGTGTATTTCTATTAGTTAATGCCTATAATTGCCTTCAATTACCTAGTAAAGTAAAATTTGAGAAAGTTTTCATTGTAACACCAATAGCTTATTCGGCTTTACCTGATGACAAAAACACAACATTACATATCTCTATATAATTATTAGATATTAAATATTTCTTAACCGATTAATTCAAAATGATCGCTGGAACTTCAGTTTGATGTGCAAATACCGCTTAACTTGATTGTAAGGCTATGTTTCACACGTTAAACGGGTTGCTTTGTTTGGTGATATTAAATTACTTTTAATATTATCTGAGTAGTTATCTCCATTTTGGGAGAAAAAATATTGATCAACATGTATTTCAATATATGAATGCAAAGAACACTTACCCTTGGATTGCTTCGTTAAGATATTGATAGAACTCTTACTTAATGCGATATCCAAATGTAACGTAACAATCTCGTGACATGGCCACATAGTCAATTGAACATATCATGCGCTGATAAACAGAGAATAATTTTCTTTAGAATTTAAAATTGAATAACACCACATACATATAAAATATTGAATTTGTATTGCATTACGAGCCAAAGACGTTTGAAATTCATATTTTTGCAATAATAATAATAATAATAATAATAATAATAATAACAATAATAACAATAATAATAATAATGATACTACTAATAATAATTTAAATGATAATAAAACAATTTGTTGTAGGGATATCATATTCCAGAACTAATGCTTTTTTATGAGACAAAGTCATGTTAACCCACCTCATGCAAAGAATATTTTGTACATAAACAGATCCCCTTAATCGTTATCAGGAGTTTATGGATATATATACTTTACTGATTACCTCAAAGTTGAAACATCCGTATCTGATGCTCGTAGGTTGTCCTGGATGATGCTTGGTTTGCCCAAAACAGGCCTGATAAATAGAGAAAACAAGTAAGTAGCGAGTCCCGCGGTTATTTGCATGAATCGTCCATTATCAGTTATGCAGCCAGGGCCAATTTTCGTTGTGCGGCCAATGGAACGTTTGCAATTGAATTCAATTTTATCCTTTTTGATCACAATGGACGCAGTGTAGTATCAAGAAAGTAATCGCCATTTATTGATACGCTGGAACAGCATGTGTTTTTAAATTTCAAAAGGGAGGCAAAAGCGAATATAGTTAAGGAAATTGTGCTAGTATACTAAAACCAGTGTAGACTAATACGGAGGCGTTTTTATTTGGCGTTAACATTGAAAACAATACAGATGAGGCGGCAAATCTGTATTTCCTTACATTTTTAACACTGTTCATATATTTCGATATCAAAAATCGTGATATTTGCATATTCAAGAAAATTCTTCCTCTTTATTAGAGTTCATTGATTAGTTAACTGCATTGTGAAATTCAAGACATAGGAATAAAAGAATGTCAGTGATTTGTATAAAACCTTATCGACAAGACTTGTTGGGGATTTTCAAGCAAAGAATGAAAATGATGGAAAACGATTTGTCAGCACAATGTTGTTTACTTTACCCGGCTTGGCTCACTCTAAACATTAATTTATTTTGGGAGTATTTTTACTCATTGTCGTGAAAATTAAGGTGATACGAGTACAACTCGAGTGGCGGTAAACTTTAAATTATATACAATTACGTAGTAAACTTACAAAAGAAGAACAGTTGGACATAAGGAAACGCAAAATGTCAAAATACAACAAATGTTTTACGAACTTGGATGGGATAAAAACGTTTAATATCTTTTTAATTTAAAGTTTTTCCCTTGTGCGAACCCACAGCGCCTTACAAAATTCATTGAAAAACGTAGGAGCTGTTATTATATAATACATAGAAGCAGATTTTTTCAAAGATACATAAAAACAAAAAAGCGAGAGAATATAACAGGATTATTTTCTGCGTAATATTAAACATGCATTTGCGGGATGCGGTTAAAAAAGGCGGTACCGACTTCGAGAAAAAAACTGCAACTCAACAGAAAACATATAAAGATTTAAATTTATTAAGTGGTCATTTAATGCGATCTAGAATGCCCCGCTTACAATGGCAATTTACCCATGAAGATATTGCAATTTTAACGGGACATTTAAGATCGAAATCATGGCCGCCCCGAAATGAATTTAAATTCTTAAATACTTGACACTAGCCGGTGACAGGGAAATCAAATTCTGTGTGCTCAACTGCCTTTGTAACGCCTATTTCGATAGTTTTTGGTCTAATAAGGCCAAAGGAATTAAGTCCAGTCATGTCCGTTTATGATCCGTTGTAACCGATGTATATGATAGCATTTGTTTCTGAAATTAAGATCCTTTTTCAAGGTATATTAAAATGAAACTTTAAAAGGTATTAGCGTTACTAATGTTTGGGAACTTCAGGTAAATTATCTATTTTTATATTTAATTGAAAGGAGGTGTGAAAACCAACTCACAACATAAAATGTCTGTAAACACAGCATATAATACCAACAATAAAATAATAAATTATAGCGGTAATTTAGCAGTACTTGCACAAAAAAATATATTTTGGGGATAATGTTTCATTGTAGTTCAATTTAATATGTAATGCGCATAGAAGATCTCGGGTACTATATATTTTTCATATTTTAATTCATTTATATAATTCATGTTTTCTTACAGTTAAACATTAAACATAGGAATATTTAATAGGACTGTCTTGCGTAGTCAGTGCAATTAGAATAATAAAGGAATGTCTCGTTTTATTATGCAATGATGCATTTGCATTTCTACGACATCGAATTTCTTTACTAATGTCAAGGAAAATACCAAAAGCTATCAACTCATTTGGACTTATTCATATCATGGTTTTAGAAAAAACTATACTCGGTTAGTCGAAACAAGTTGCTAATGCATTGTATTTTGAATTTGTTCATATTGTTTTTATATAAGTTTAATTATTCAACAGTTCACTCAACGTTTATATTGTCCCCTGTTTGTGTGTGAATTCATAAATATGATGAGCGAAACTCCTACCGTATCAGCTACTGTTAGCAAAACATACAAAACACTAACCCATTAAAGCCATAGGGGTTTCTCTCAATCGGTTTGCACAAAATATATTTTACAGACAATGTTCAACCATGACATTAGTTAGTGTCAACGAAATGACGTTTATTGAACGATGTTAATAATATGTTTATTATGCAATATGGTTAGTGGGTCCAGGATTTGCCATTCTTTGGCGTAAAGTAAAAATAAGGGATGCATCTGTTAAAAAAAACATGTGAAGTATAAATATGGGTAGAATGGGGTATGGGATCACTTTACCTGGCAATTTATGTGTTATCTTAATTGCTGCATTGTGGTGAATGTTTCTACAATAATATCAAAAGTAACTTTATTTTGCTAGTATATTCTATTAAAAGAAAATATTGTTTTTTATTTAATTGAATTTTCAAAACCCCAGTAAATTTACATTTTGCTGACCATTCCAAGGAAGTTAGTTATTAAATTGAAAAACATCCTTAGTTTTTTATATAGTATATATGCATTGTGTTGTTTGTGGAGTTTTGTGGTGTTGTTCCATGTTTATGCTTTAGGACTATTTGTGTTGTATTCTATTCATTGGCCTTGTACCATATTGCACCATTAAACGGGATTTATGACAAAAAATTTAGAATTTGGACTTGTTTCTATAGTTATTCATATAACTTTTGAGCTATATTTTAGTATTTGTTTTATATCAATTACTTGTGACCGACATTTTACATACAGTCACCAAACTTGGTATGCACAATGGTCATGATCAGTCTATAACCCCTATTCATTAAGGTTCATACCGTCAAAAGACAAGGTCGTGGTGACCATAACTAGAAATGGTATGTGTGATTTCGTTTCCAATTAATATGTTTTTTACCTCCTTGGAATGTATAGTCTTTAAACATAGGCTATAATCAGTTGAAAAATGAAATTAAGTGTCAGTAGGTCAAAGGTCATGGTACCATTTCTTAAATATCAGCAAAGCTATTTTGATGTTGTCTGTTTGTAGCGTTTGCATTTATGTGTGGGTGGTGTTCATACGTTTATATGTGTCTCTAGTTTATTGTTGTTTTGGAGACCTACTTGTGCCTTTGTTATTTTTACAGTTTGACTACTGGGCTTGTCCCTGTGGTTTGGATTGTATCATTGTGCTGCAATTGAAATAATGAAAGTCGGAAAGTATTGGTTTAATAGCATTTACGCATGCATTTATAGCCAAAGATTGTTTTGCATGAATATCGAACAAGTTTTATCCAAGTTATTGCTATTTAAATATATTAAAATGACTTTATCCAAGTCATTGCTATTTAACAATTTTAAAATTACTCCTGAATAATCTTTTATACAACAATGTCTAACATGAATGGAACGCTGCCTATAAACATTTTTTAAATATTACCAAATATTACATGTAATCAGTCACGAACAATTTACCTTAACCAATCGAAACATACCTGGTCTACATCGTATGTTGTTAAAGAAGTGCATTCGCTTGGATTAGTCATGTCACCTTGGTGTGAGCCCGCCGAGTAACAGAAGTAGCATTGATCACTTACAGTGGTGTCTTAAATAGAGAACATGTTGTCCAAATACGCATGGTATCATAATCAGTTAAATCTGGTTAAAATAATTGACGATTTACCGGTTGGTGGTATATCTAAAAGTGTATGAATATTGGAAAATGTAAATGGGCAATATAATCATGAACAATTACAACGACATGCACTCAGAGGCAGAGCTGAAATCCCGACATGCCTTAATTGTTCCGACATGCTTAATTCAAGTGTTCTAAATGTCATAAAAGTATGCAGTAATCCGTGAAACGAATCTTTAATTTACCTGCAGGAATGCTGTAAAGTTTGCAATCCATTTATTGTCAGACTTATGAGCGTTGCTGCGTTCAGTTTGTCTGTTAAAAGATTAATTTGCGCAGCGCACTGAATGTGAAATGTGTGTATTAATTTGAATCAAAGAATGAAGATTTAATTAGTTTGCCTAATGATCTTTTTAATTATTTGTTTGTTGACCTTTATACAAAATTTATAAAATCTTATAAAAATCATAACTAAGCGATAGTCAATGTTCCCAAATACTGGCAATTCGTCTTCAAAAGGTCAAAATGAAAAAGAAAAAATAAATAAGCCTAGAATAAAGTCCTTTAGAATCTTATTTCTCACAGCCATCCAAGCAACGGAGATCTGAAGCAGACGACGGATGGAAGTAGACGTTTCCTGGTTAAAACTGTTATTAGAAGTCATTACATTGCATTTACTTTGCATTCACTGTGTTTTCGGATCGTTTTGAGTTCGTTTGAATTACTCTTTTTTACCTTAAAAGATTATGAAAAATAGGTCAAATTGTACCATGTTAATAAAATACTAAAAAAGTCATAAAATGGGAGTGGACATCCCTCCCTGCCCTACCCCGTTCTGTCAGACATCCCATAAATATATCATTGGGAAAACACTGTTTATAAACTTAAATCATTTATCCCATAAATAAATAAATTGAATTTGAATTGATAGGGAATTCAATTCGTAGCTACACTAAACACAATATGGAAGTATTGTTTATAATATCCTTAAAGTCAACATTTTGTAGAGTTCTACTTAGGTTTGAAATATATATTGTTGTTGCCATTAACTCCAACCAGTTTAATGTTCCTTTAATTTAGAGGTAAAGAAATGCCAGCGCCTCATCATAGGGCACGTAACTATGTTATTCATTGTTTCAAAGTTCACCCCGTATGCGTTTGGCCTATATGAACTATTTTGTAATTGTTAATTAATATTGGATCAATTGTGAGGTTATGCGGATATAAATTATTTTAACTCCAGGCATATTTTGATCTAGTAACCCTAGGTAATCTCGTGGTCCAGTAAGCTCGTGATCCACTGACTATTCCAAGGCACCAATCTCATAATTCAGTGATACAGTTATTATGATGAGGGTCTGGTCTGTTTATGTTTTTCGTACTATTGCCACTCGTGCAATGTCTTTCAGGCCCTTATCCGTGCCTCTAAACTGTGTTCATACTTTGTGTTGCCACTGTGTTTGCCCCTTTTGTTAGTTTTGTATTAATGGGCATTAACCTGGCAGAGGGGCACTTTGTTTGTTATGCAACTGAATCAATGCTTTTGCACCTGAAGAAATGTTGCAAAACAACTGAGAAATGCTATTCTGTCGACAAAGTGTGTTACACTCTGTACAGACAAATTATAATGTCATTTTGATATACCAAATTAATGTAAGAAATTAAACTGACAGATATGCACACACTCCTGGTGAAGATAACTGAAGCAGTTGAATTTCGTAGTAAAAACATGTTCATTGTATGTGTTAATTTGAAATATTTCAAACTTTTTATACATTTTCATCAGAGGCATCTGTAACGTAGATAATGTTTTGTATTTATTCTTATGTATGATGATCACTGCTTAACTTTCCATGCTTGTAAACAAAGAAACAAAAAATCGACGACTACATATATAACTGCGCTTGTTGTTGAAAACATTTTTTACACTATTTTTATCATTCGTGACACTTGTCAAAGTCTACAAACGTTATCAACTTTCCATGAGAACATCTGACGAAATTCCGTTAGTTTTTAAAACCAATAATACAGATGTCATAGATCCCTTCTATTACCATTTTTTTTCAACAAAACAATTGAGGTCATTACAATTAATCTTAATCATACATGAGCTGGCTTCAGTTACATTATATATTGAATGCTCCTCGTATGTCACATATATACGATCAACATGGAACATTTTTCAAGATTTGACTATACTTACTCATTAAACCGCACAATTTAGAATTGCATAAATGTCCACTTTTGCAACATCTGAAATGAGATAATATTTAAATATGCTGATTGGTTTCATAAATAAGGGCCAAATGGCTCATGCCGCAGATTGGTCATTTCCTTTAAGTATTCGAATTGTATTTGTAGTCTTGACCCCCATTTGCAAGCAAGACAACAAAGCATATGGCAAAACAAGAAAACGAACATGAAAACTCGTATGCACAACACAGAGCAAAACAAACAGTTATAAGATATATTTAGCTTAATAACAATTGAACTTAGAATGATATAAAACGTTCAAGGATGTGATTTATTACTTAGCAAAATATATTTGCCACACCATTCCCATGCTGGTAAAGGCATTTCTTTCCAATTGTAGACATTTAATTAATGAGCTTAGCTTTCTTTCCTGAAGATTCACTGAAATTTAGTGAAGAACACATTTTGTGGTATTGAGTAATTACAGAACTTTTACATGGCTATTTCGAGGTCTATAGAAACTTGCGTTTATGTCGCAGAATAAGATGAAAAGAATATAAGAACATTCTTTAATATTTTGTTATTATCTTTCATCAAACAAAAATAAAATCTTGCTTTTATTTTATAAAAAAACGAATATAAATGGACATGCTTATTAAACGTTTACTAGAAACAATGCCAGGATATATACAAACATTGAAAGAATAGTATTATAAAGAATAACTGTATAAAATAAATTGATAAAAATGGAACTCACACTGTCAAAAAAACTTAAAGATACTCTTATAACTGCGACTTCAAATTAGGTTCTCGACATTTTTATATATATGACATCTGACCTGTTTTGGTCGTGTCTTAGTGCTCCCACTTTCATTTTAATGTAACATCTTAATCCACATGTATGCATATTTTTTTTAACGGTTTTTCATTCAAACGATATATTGATATTAAAACAAAATATTGCGAAACGATACTATTTTAAAATCATTTTTACCAAGAATACTTTGAAAACGTTTCACACACCCCATCTTAACAGACACCTTTACCACTTTAAAACTCACTACTGGGCCCCAAGTTCTTAAGCAAACAACCATAGGATCTTATTTCATTAAACCAAATTTATGTCTTAATCTTGATCGTATTAAATAAAAGTTAGTTAAACTTGATTTGTTCAAGGATTATTTCCTTTTAAAGTAAAACCCAACACCACTTGAATATGTAAACATTGCACTGATTATACCAAAACAAAAAAGTAAGCAAGTATTAATCCTGTCATAAGGGATTTTAGATGTTTGTAGAAAGTGGAGCCTAAGCTATTGAGAATATACATAACAATCTTTAAGAGAAGCAATTGAAGGGAAGTATTATATTTTGAATGTACTGCAAGAATTTTATTTGAAATTAAATGCAATTTAAGGATGTGCAAAGCGCGTTAACATTATCTCTTAGCACTGTTTCTTTTTCAAATTGTTCTAAAATTTGATGATCATTAAACAACAATTGCCTGAAACATATATTTCAGTAAACTACTGCAGGGGGTCCAACGTGAAATGTGTTCGCCGAATTTTAAGTGCATAAAACTTCGTCGCCCAACATAAAAGGTGTTTAAACATGAACAAATTGGCCGTATAATACCCATGTAAGTGCAGTAGCGGTCGAAAAGATAAATAATGCAAATATTCAATAAGAAATAGCTAAACAGGTACAAGAATAGTAAGCTTGGGCCGAAAACACAGTTTCAAGTCACGCAATTTTCTATTTTCACTTTGTAAACAATCAATCGTTCAGCTTACACATTCAATAACTTTTTTGTAAAGGCCTATAGAAACATAGGTTAAAAAACCGAGAGACGCTTACACGTGTGGTCTCCGGGTAGGCGTATCTATATTGCGAAAAAGGTGATATAACTTACTTACCAGGTGAAAATACATCCTTGAAACACCAAAATTCCTTTCAACGCCGCCATTTTATTCGGCTTAACACAATTTCCCTCACTTAAAATTCGGCGAACACATTTCACGTTGGACCTCCTGTACTGGGTAACTTCTATCAAAGTAGGCCTTAAAGGTAATTGATTTTTCTTCCAATGATATCTGTCGAAGCAAAACCCAGAAAATACGCAAAGGAATTGAATTATCATGTTGTCTTTTTTTGTTAATTTTTTATGTTTTTTCCATAACGGTTCGTCTTACATGTCCCCGTTACGGAGATAAATCAGTTATCAAATGCGGCGTTTCAAAAACACATTTTATGGTGGTTCCAAGAGTACTTATAAAGAAGTTCAATAATGTAGGCAACTGTCTTTAGTTAGAGTGTTCGAATACGTACGTATGTATTTCAGGTGATTTTTGCAAGTATTTCCCAATTGAATTTGCTACTTTTAAATAATGTTATGAACTGTGAAAGAGTGTATATTAATTTTGGATTTTGATTTAGAAATCATCCTTGCCAAGAAGGACAACAATACAAAAGGTCATATAGTAAATATCTGTAAAAAGAGCTCAAAATACATACTCCGAGCATGAGATCAAGTCACCTTGTCGTTTTCCAATGGCCGTCGACGAAGCTGAACAGTGCTGAAGGAAACATATTAAAAATAAAACAAATGTGATTCGTTTGCTAAACCGACTCATGAAAAATGTCTCATTGACAACCAAAAACATTTCGCAAAATGAAACCGCTATATTTTCATTTTGTAAAGAAAACAAGCCCCAGATATATTTGTTATTAGCAATTATATGTGGTCATCTTAAGAATGAGTCGGCGCCGAGCTTCTTAATATCAACTTAATTTTTAGAAAGTTTCAAATATAATATATATTGAAATATTGGTTTTATGCAAAGGTTGACATATTTGATTGATTCCTTAAAAAGAAGTTATACTGAAAAACTTGTGATCCTAAATAAATGCCACGAAGAGTGAGTTCAGGTTTAAAAGCAACACATTGTTGCCAATGTTGATGACATTTAAATGGAACACTTGTTTATCTGGAACTCCTTGGTTCTGCAGAAGAATGCGGCAGTGGCTGCTTTCCGATCTTAGTTTACTTGATTTGTTTATATTTTTAAACATAAGTAGTTATATCATATCCAGTCTTTACATATGTTGTACGGCACTGTGGCTGTCTTTTGAATGTTGAGTATAAACAGTTTCATCACGTTTATGACAATGCAATATCACTATTAAATCGAATACTATGTTGATGGGAAAATGCGGGAAGATGCACAATTCCCAATATAACGTGAATACCTTAAACTACTCTTCTTTATAGTGACGACATGTTATATGAAAAGCAAACCCAAGATTTTATTTCATCTTAGTTGTCTGGCTTTAACTTTATCCATCTCTATAATAGTAATTAGGTCGGACAATTAGGGTATGTGTAGACTTATTTTAGTACGTTACGTCATCCAGGTATTAGTAGATTTACTTTGTATTGGATACGAAATGAACAATAAATGGCAACTATTCAACCAGAGAAAGGTGTTTTACATGTTTTCCGAAGAGCCTACCGTTACAACGCGGAGTGAAGTTTCGCAAACGACAATTGAAACCATAACTACAGGTATCTGCACGTTAAAGTTATAGTGTAAGTAGAAAAGTAATTGCGACAGGTAACTTATAGGGGTATTATACCATTTTATTAGCGCACAAAAAAGCGCATAGCGAAATATCGGGTACCGGGCACGAAGAACCGCACAGAACGTAATCTTGTATCGAGCACGACGTAGCGCACATTGTTATCGTGTACCGAGTTTGAGGAAAGGTCGAGTTTAAAACAATGTAACGAGACATCGCATGTTTAATGAGATAAACTAGTAAGGTAAACTGTTGTGTAAACCGAATCGAAGTGTTAAAGTAAACAGGGACACATACGCTAATTGCACGGCATCCTCCATAGTAGACAATGGTAGAGGACGAGGTAATCACTTCCTCCATGTAACATTCCTTCCAATGAAAAAAAAAACATTTTGAATATAAACATTACAACAACATTCGCTGAGAAATTTCAGAACTATCACTGACATATCCGGGAAACAAAAGATACAAGCCAAGTAGCGAATTAATTAACGACAACCCTGTTAAGAGGCACGATTTGACATTCGACGAGAGACAAATGACGTCAAAAAACAACAATAACAAATAATAAATACATTAAATTATAAATAAAGCAGTAGTTGAATAGCAATAAATAGCAAGTGTAGCTATTTTAAGCGCTATAGGCCGGGGCCTGCTCCACGAAGTCGCTTTAGGCCTGGGCCTGCTACAACTAGGCGCTATAGGGCTGTGCCTGCTTCAAGTAAGCGCTATAGTTATGGATCTGCTCCGCAAAGATGCTATTGGCTTGACCTGCTCAAAGAAGGGGCTATTGGCATGGCCTTGCTCTAAGAAGGCGGAATTGGCCTTGGCCCGCTTCAAGTAAGCGCTATAGGCATGGGCCTGCTCCGCAAAGGTGCTATTAGCCTTGGCCTGCACCAAGTAGGCGTTCGAGGCCTGGGTCTGCTCAATGCAGGCGCTATCGGCCTTGGCATGCTCAAAGTAGGCACTATAAGCCTGGGCCTACTTTAGACTGGGCCTGCTCTGTGTAGGTGCCTTAGGCTCGCTCTTTGAAGGCTACAGACCTGGCATTGCTCCAAATAGGCGCTATAAGCATTTGTCTTCTCCATGTTGGCGGTTAAGGTCTGATCTAGCTCAAAGTTGGCGCTATAGGCCTAGGTCTACCACACGTAGACGATTTTTGCATAGGGCTGCTAAATGGAGGTGATTCAGGTTTAGGCCAACTCTATGTTGGCGATACAGGCATTGGCTTTAGACCTCGTTGTGCTCCAAGAATGCAGTTTAGACCTTAATCTTCTCCATGTTAACGCGTAAGGCCCGAACCAGCTCCACGTTGGCCCCTCAAACCTACGCCTACATCACGTAGGCGTTTTCAGCCTAGGCCTGCTCAACGAAGGTGCTCTTGGCCTGCGCTTTCTGTAGATTGGGCCTGCTTCATATATGCTCCAAGTAGGTGTTTAAAGGCTGGCTTGTCGTGTTCAACGTAGGCACTTCAAGCCTGGGTAAGCTCTACATTGGCGCTATCGGTCTGGGTCTGCTTCTTTAAGACCGTATAAGGCTTGGCTTGCTTTACAAATATTCTATAGGCCTGGGCCTACTCCTTTTAGGCGCTGTAGGCATTGGCCTACTCCATGTAGGTGCTTTAGGCCTGTGCCCGCTCTTTGAAGGCGATATAGGCCTGGCCTGCTTAAAGTTGGTGCCATATGCCTTGGCCTTTTTTAAGTAGGTGCCAAAGGCCTCGGCCTGCTCGACAAAAACACTTTAGCCCTGGGCCTGCTCCAAGTAGGCGCTATTGATCTAAGCATGCTCGGAGTAGGTGATATAGACCTTGGACTACTCCCAGTAGGTGTTATTGTGCTTGGCAGGCTCCGCGTTATCGCGCAAAAGACCTACGCCTGCTCCTTCGCCACTGACTAGATACATTCCGACATGGAATTGCATGCATTTAAATTTTGACTTTATTACCCATGACCACAAATTCATAACGTCTCGGTGGTATAACTATATTTCCAGGTTATCCCAACCCAGATGCATATTAAGAATACGATAGCCTTTGGAAGAACAGAATTCATCCACCGATACACGATAGTTGTTCATGAAAATTGACGAAAACTGTTCATTAGCAACAGGTGTCAACACCCCCCCCCCTGACTGGCTAAAGAGGTATAATATTTACCAAGAGGTATTAAAGTATCCTACATATAATAATATGAATTAGTGTTGCCTGCTGACCAAACGAAGGTACATGTAGTTGTAAGTGGACTCGCACTCGTCTCTTCTGTTCTTCTCACTAAAGTGTCCCGGGTTCGACTCCCGGGCTGGGGTTAATGAGTTTGGTTAATGGTCAACAAGCCCTACAAGTGCTGTTCTTCCGGCTTATCATTTCCCCCCCCCCCCCCCCCCACACACACACACATCACGCGACCACGCTCTCGTGTCTCGTGTAACACCGTGCCATCGGGAGTGATTAATACAATTTTTTGATAACTTGGTTTACAATCGTTGTAAAAATATGAACCTTGACTAACAAAAACGATATATTACCTGTGTTTGATTGTTACAAAACATAATCGAGGAACAGTTGGCTAATGTCGTGGCATTGTAACATAAGCGACACTTCAAGATATTTTGCGATGGTATTTGTGCAAACACTGCAAAAAGAATAAAATCGTACACAGTTCAATAAAGTCGTGTAAGTTGTAATTCGGAAACTGTTGTTTCCGTGGTTAGCGCACCACTGGACTCAATTCCCAGCCTTGGTTTATGTGGGTTTCGTTTTTAGTCACCAAACTGGACAATTGGTAAGTCTCCACTCTCTGCCGCAGCATTATGAAATCGTTATAAGACACTTATATTTGAAACATTAAACTTGGAAGTGTGTATTTAAAGAGAGAAATGACTTTTATATGGGGGGAAACAAATACTTTTTTTCAGATAAATTCGATTATCATTTATAAAAATATTTTAGATGAATAATAAAACTCTAAATAAAAAAAAACTCTTACCACCCGGCACGACGACACATATAAACGATAAAACCAATACTTCTGAAACAATCGAAACAGTTTTTCATTAAATTAAATCACACACGCACACACACACGCACGCACGCACGCACGCACGCACGCGCGCGCGCATTGCAATTTTACAGTCCATTTATAAAGAACAAATTTAAGCATAAATACATATTTAATATTATAATTATTGAAATGAACTACGCATTTCTCTTGAAATCACAAACGCATACAAAAAGAAATGCGAAATGTAGAAAGGAATAAGAACTGGTAATGCAGTTATCGCAGAAAAAAATAGAAAATTCTCCAATATTATAAACAAATCTGGAAAAATACCAAAATAATAATAGAAAAACAGTTTTTTTTAATGAAACTTAATGTAATCTAACATTAAAGTACTAAATGGCAAATACATATACCTCTGGAGATATATAAAAATCATAAACACAATACCTTTCGTGTGCGTTCAAGAGTCACAGAAAGAGCAAGAGAGTGGGGGATAGAGTTGTGTAGGTGAATACAATAAAAATAATCATAGTATTTTAGAATTTGTCAAGCTCTTTCGGAGGTCAAAATCCAGACCCTGGTCCTGACCAAAGGTGATTTGTCAAAATTGCTTTCATTATCTTGTTTTGTTTCGCGAATCAACCTATTTGTAGAAATATTAATTTAACAGACTCGTTTATATTGATACATATTTATAAAAGAAATGTATAATCAAAGTTACATAGTATTACAACGATTGGTTTAGAATAGTAATCTTTAGCAAAATCTATTAAAATCATCAAATTTTGATTCGCACAAAGACACATTGAACTGTATTCGTTTTATTTCTATTACAACAAGCCAAATATCATTACATTTAGATATTCCTTATTAAAATCAGATCTTTTTGATTAATTCACCTCTTCAAAAGATATTGCGTGAACCTTTGCACAAGTCTACTTGGATTTACAAGTTCGCAAGTATTTTACGCGCTACTGTGGTGTCCATCCATATTAGACAAAAACAGAAGTGAGATAGTATTAATAAACGCTAAGAACATACAATACTCAGTAAGATTTATATCTACTTGCGGCACATTTCGTTCCTCGCGATATGATGAAAACTACTCAGAAAGGAATCGTTGAAACCCACGTCAGACACTCTCTTAATCTTATGAATAAGACTCAGAAAAAAATTGTTGAATACGCACCACCGACACATTCCCATTTGATGAATGAGACATCGAAAGGAATCGTGAGCTTCCTACGTCCGAAACACTCTCAATCCCTAGATAGAGACTTAGAAGGGAATAGTTGGATACCCACAGGCGACATACTCTTCAGCTGATATTTGAGACTAGGACGGAATCGTGGGATTCCCACGAGCAACACATTCTCCATCTCACGAAAACGACTCCGAAAGGAATAGTTGGATACTCACGTACGTGCAACACACTCTCCAGCTGCTGAATATGACTCAGAAAGTAATCGTAGGGTTCCCACGTACAGCACACTCTCTGCTGAATAAGACTCAAAAGTAATCGTAGGGTACCCACGTATGACACACTCTTCAGCTGCTGAATAAGACTCAAAAGTAATCGTAGGGTACCCACGTATGACACACTCTTCAGCTGCTAAATAAGACTCAAAAGTAATCGTAGGGTACCCACGTATGACACACTCTTCAGCTGCTGAATAAGACTCAAATGTAATCGTAGGATACCCACGTATGACACACTCTCCAGCTGCTGAATAAGACTCAAAAGTAATCGTAGAGTACCCACGTATGACACACTCTTCAGCTGCTGAATAAGACTCAAAAGTAATCGTAGGGTACTCACGTATGACACACTCTCCAGCTGCTGAATAAGACTAAGAAAGTAATAGTTGGATACCCACGTCAGACACACTCTACATCTCATGAATGAGACCTCGAACAGAATCGTGAGTTTCCTACGTCCGACACCCTCTCAATCTCAAGAATGAGACTTAGAAGGGAATAGTTGGATACCCACAGGCGACATACTCTTCAGCTGATAATTGAGACTAGGACGGAATAGGGAGATTCCAACGACCGACACATTCTCCATCTCACGAATGAGACTCAGAAAGTAATTGTTGGATACCCATGTACGACACACTCTCCAGCTGCTGTATAAGACTAAGAAAGAAATAATTGGATACTCACGTACGACACACTCTTCAGCTGCTGAATAAGACTAAGAAAGAAAAAGTTGGCTACCCACGTACGACACACTCTCCAGCTGCTGAATAAGACTAAGAAAGAAATAGTTGGATACCCACGTGCGACACACTCTCCAGCTGCTGAATAGGACTAGGAAAGGAATCGTTGGCTACTCACGTACGACACACTATCCAGCTGATGAAAGAGACTAAGAAAGGAATCGTTGGATACCCACGTACGACATACTCTCCAGCTGATGAAAGAGACTAAGAAAGGAATCGTTGAATACATACCCACTTTTGACCGACTCTCCAGCTGATGAAACAGACTAAGAAAGTAATCGCTCGATATCCACGTACGACACACACGCCAGCTGATGAATGAGACTTCGAATAGAATCTTACGATACCCACTTGCGACACACTCTCCTGCTGATGAATTATACTCATAAATGAATCGTTTGATACCATCTTGCGAGGTTTTGGGGTTAAGAGGTGACACGATATTGATATACGGGAAAAATATTTCATATAGATGGAATATGGTTTCCTGCACACCCTATATCTTGTGTATGGTTACGTACTTACCACGTAAAGTTTATATCATGTGAAAAACCGGTTAACATTTATCAATTTATGGAAAATGTGTCCTTTATTAATTGAAATCAGAAAATAGAGGCAATTTATGGCTACATATAATTAAGTGACACAAAATGGAAAATATATGGGGTCACCACTTGACAAATCCTGGACCACTAGCATTCTGTCGTTCATGTTTAGGCGCTTTCAATCAGCTGTATTTTATCCGGAAGGTGACCAACATTCATATTACAAAGGGATGTGTTACATTAAGATTAATCAATAACAACAAGGTACGAGTAAGTATATATTAAGTCGAAAACTATTAACTCTGATCCATGTATGGAAAATGTTTCACTTATTCATCAGAATCGAAATCGGATTATAGACGACATTTTGGTACTATTTAAAGATATGTGATTAATATGGAAAATACGGAGTCACAGCGTGACCAGTCCTGGACCAATGGCGTTGTGTCCATCATGTTGGAGGCATGATATATTGTTATACGGAGCAGAAGCAATAATGATTTATACGCGTTTGCGCAATACCTATTCATCTTAAATACAATAAAAATACAGGGACAAGCGCAGTTGTCGAAAAACACGAAAATAAACTCTGTGTAGGGGCACAAGGCAAGCGATAATAAATTAGGCACACAAACATATGAACACCATATACACAAATGTAAACGCCAAAACAATTGTATTTTTAATTGTCATTATCTTGTATTATTTCTAGCACACTTTATATGCCTTTCGAGAATAATTTACAAACTAATTGATATATTTGATTTTCAAATGTAGATAGGTATTAAATGCAATGATGACCGAATACAAATAATAATATGCCATTTGAATTATTATTGTTATTATTGTTAGTTATTAAACATGAATGGAGATGACCATTAAATCAATAATAGCTTGCATTACATAAGTTATTCACAAGTGCTTTGTTTTTAGTTTCATAAGATACCCGGCGCTACGTTTTTTTCAACAACTACCATTCCTTATTGCATAATTTTGATACAAAATGTCATTTTCTGAGTATTATTAATTAACTACATTGCCCCGATGAGGCGTAAGTGTTTACTTGTGGTAACGTTGTAGTGTTTCGACAATATATTTCATACAATGACACAAACATTAGTTTGAAAGAAGAAGCAGATCTACTTACTCATTTTCCGTCCGTTCTTGTGAATGAGCCCCAGCAAACTGCTCTTTAATCAGGACAATAACTAGTGCATCCTTATCTCATTTGCATGTTGGCTAGTATCTGTATATAGTCTTTTGAGTGCAGGTCGACATGCACTTGGTGCATACATAATTAAATCTAAATATAGGACAATATAACTGATAGATGTCTTAAATTGAACTTCATAGTAACATTAGATAAAGCTTTTGTAAATTCATAAATAAATGCTTAATTGGGACTGATTTCACAAAGCCCCTGAAATGTACCGAGCCATTTAGCTGGCAAAAATACATATTTATTTTCACAATAAATAATTTGATTTCATAATTACGAAATATCATTTTGTTATATCGACACACAGGTATAACTTATTCGTAATAACGTAATAAATTTCGTTTTGATTGAAAAGCTATTTCGTTACGTCGTAGAAATAAACAAGAAATAAAATAGACAACCACATTTGTTCCGGTTCTGTAAAGCGGGGCGCATATCTGAAGTTACGACTCCTCTTACTCCATATCCCGGAGCAACCATAAGGCTAATATATATTTGAAATAGCACCTTAAGAACAAAGATGCGGTTTAAATGTTTTTCTTTTTTCTTTACATTCTGAATGAGATAACATCTTTGATAGAGCGACACTCAAAGCATTAAAGTTGACATCATATTTGATGCAAATGACTTGTGTCCATTGCGAGTCCTGAAAAGCGACTCTGTTTTTATCTAAGATCATAAAATAAGTAACAAGTAAACTAACACACATTTGAAACTGGTTCTTCACGATAAACATATCTTAAAAAGTTAATTTATACTTTTGCTAGACGAAATTTTGTTTTTCCAAAAAAACGGGACCTTCAAATAACCACATTACCGACACCAGAACTATTTGGGTAAAAAAGTTAATATGTGTTAATTGACACTGATGAATCCAATGTGCAAAAACAATTTGCTTTGTGTGATATTAAATTACTTGAATTAAAGTAATCACGATGTAAACTACCATCAAACAACTTTCAATGTGAGTGTTTTTGCGTCGTTTAACATTTCTTACAACTTTCTGACTTTGTTGCCGTCAAATAAAATCACATAATGCATTGCGAGGTTAGTTCCTCGCTTTCTTCTCATTAAACTCTCGGAGGGCTTATTATACATTCAAAGGTGTAACGAATAGCTCTAGTTTATACTGTAAACTACGAATCAGAAGATTGTCTCATAGATTTTTCATGCGGCCCAAACTGTGCCAATTGGCCTCGGCCACTCGAGTTACCTGTCCTTTGCAGACGGGCTGATCAACAATGCTTTGGCAGCTTATACGGCAAAAACATACAACAGAGCTTTGGCTACCTTCAATAACTTCCTGACCAAAGACGCTCAAGATCTGCCACAAACATATAATTTTCTTCAACGGGCTATCCTGGCGTTCATTGCACATTGCTACATTACCAAATTGGCTGCATCTACGACCTTAACGTATTTGTCGGCGATTGGTAACGCTCACAATCTCTTGAAGTTAAGTGTTCCTATGCATCAATTTTAAGTCAAGAAATGCCTTCTAGGTAACAACAATCATTGTCGTTCACCAGACAAACGCTAACCAATCACCTCGCTGTTGTTGGAACGCCTGGTGCCGAACAGGACCTTTCGGAATCGCAAATTCAGCAAATGGGGCGTTGGAAATCTAGACTTATAAAAAATACATCCGCATACCAATGCTACAAGGCTAAACGCCTACATGCCTTACCCATTGAGGTTATGGGCTTTACTTATTCGTGCTGTGTATCAGTGTTTCTTTTGATGCCTTTTTCAAATTACGCACTTCTTTGCCTGTTGTATAAATGTTTATATATACATGTTTATTGTTGCGCGCTTCGAGTTGTCGGCTCGAATTTGTCGGTTATTCTTCTGCATTCCGTGCATGTTTCTTTTTCATGTCAATTTATTTGCTTCATATTCATCCCTTTGTTCAGATTTGTTACGATTCCTGGTGCATAGATTGGAGACTCTAGTTGTGGGATCTTCCTCTCTTTTATGCGCTATTTCTGTTCAGAGACTTGAGTTGTGGGCTCTTTCTCTCATTCTTTGCTTTGCTCTCCTACATTTTAAAGGTGTTTTTTTCAGAGATTGAAGTTGTGGGCTCCTTCTCTACCGCCTCATTCACAATAATTGTTATTTTTATTTTTCTAGTCACCGTTATATCCTCTTCATACTTCTTCCGATTTTCATTTCCCGATTTCTGATTGTTTTATATAATGTCCTCATAATCACCCCCTTATCGCTAATGAGTTGAGGCTGGGGTTTCTTATTGCGTTTAATTTGCCTCCGACTTTGCTTCGGACATGTATATTGTTCGTTTATAACGATATCCGTAAAATAGGCATCAATACATAACATTTTATAATGACGCTTTACATATATTAGGAAGCAGGTTGGTTTTCGAAAGTTATCTTGCCGAAGGAACAATAAACATCATTGCTCATAAATATAAATATTTAGCTAAAGTACACTTATCGTGGTCTGTAATAAGCAAATATATTAAAAATAATAGTTCAAGTAAAACAATATTATGGAATAACTCCGACATAAAGGTAATGGTATGAAAAAGGTATCAAATTTGTCCAACATATCTTTGTTTAAAGATAAAAAAAAATCTAAACATTTGACAAGATGAAATATCTTTATACAATAGGCAATTTTGATTTTATCAAGTATTACCAGCTAAGGGCTAGTATACCGAGTAAGATAAAACATAAACTGAAAGAGGAGTCAGTTGTAAATCATGACATAGTCTCACTTGTTTAAAAGGTTGAAAATACTAAGCAAAAAACGAATAAAAATTCCGTATACAATGCAAATAAAAAAGCTTAAAGCAAACCATGGTAAAAAAGATAAATGGAATATAATTTAAGAAACAAATTTCGAGACAAATATGTGGAATAAAATATTTAAATTGCCATTAATATGCACCATTGATACAATAATAAGAACCAGTACAAATAAATTGATTTAATAGACTAATACCTACAAACGGATACAATGCAAGCTCACAAACTTCAGCTTATGCCAATTATGTTCAGAATATATAGAGACAATGGAACATCCTTTTAGGGAAGGTACACTTGTACAAAATTTGTTGAACAATCATAATTATCTATTTTTGTCAATAAATATCCCAATTTGTCTATATATTAAAACCATAAGTTTTGGATTTTTTCAAAAATCGAATTTTAGTCATCTCATTAATTTCTTGATTACGTTGTTGAAATATCGTATATACTTTATGAAGCTTAGAGATATTACTCCAACTTTTACAGCTTTCAAAAACTACATACTAGGTTTTCGATACAAAATCGAACATGAAATTACATTCATGAATGACAAATTAACAGTCCACGAGCAAAAAAGGCATGTATTAAAATAAAAATTACATTTTACGCCACATCCTCTGCTCTGGTACAGCCTTTATTTTCTTTCTACTTTTTTGGAATTTATAAATGTTCTATTTACTTGTTATTATTTATCATTTTTTAGTTAAAAATTGATCACTCCTTTTATTTCTTTTTTATATCAGTTTGTTAAACAATATAAACATGCCTATTCGCTTCTGTATGGGTACCACTCTCACTTCTTAAATAAGCATTACATAATAAACACCCAATGTTTTACATTACGTGTGTATATGATTAAATGTGTTGTGTAAAATTTAATAATAAAAAAAAACCGATATCCGTGATTTAATTTGAATAGATGATCAAATTATATCCTTGTTTTGTGAAATACCCGAAATTTGACATTTTATATAATAGTTTATAAATGGAATATTTATTATATAAGCGTTTATATATCGACTTGTTTTATTGCGATGGTTAATTATAATTAAGACCCATTTTCAATCCCTACCTGATTTTGTAATCAGCAGGTTGTCCGGTTAGCGCAGTGGTTAGCGCAGTCGCTTCTCACCTAAGCGACCCGGGTTCGATTCCCGGCTCGGGCGCATGTGAGTTTGGTTTGTGGTCACCAAGCCGGAAAAGTGAGTTTCTCCGGTATTCCGGCTTCCACACAACACAAGACCACATTCTCGCGTAAAATCGGGCCAACGAGAGTGATACATATAATGTTGTAATAACTTGTTTCACAATCGTTGTAAAATAAATATGTTTAAACTAAACTATAGTGTATAATTCTTGACATAAAACAAATTTAACAAGTCTGTATTATGACGTGACGCCAAAGCACCCATAACCGTTAGACCAATGGAATGATTAACAAGTCACGGGAAAACTCTAGGCTAACAAATGCACGTCCACTTGCATTCAATGAATTCTTTAGTTAAACACAGTAGGTTATTATCGAGGGCGGGCTTAATCTCATTTAGTGTTAAAACTATATCAACTATGAATTCAAGATCGTTTAAATTAAATACCGATGTGTATAAGCGACATGGCTCCTTAGATATAGATTTTGCTATATTAATTTCATCCGGCTTCAGGTCGCTTATACATTGAGTATCGGCAGGGAGAAAGTTTAATCTGGATACCTTGAAGTCAACAACATCACGGGCAACTGCGATGCCAACGCAGACAACATCGATGCCAACGCAGTTCAGCAGTTAGGCCAACTTAAAAAAAACAGCGCGGTCAATGCAAACTACAGCGATGCCAACGCAATACAAGAGTGATGCCAACTAGAAAAACAGCGAGGTCAATGCAGACTTCAGCGATGCCAACGCAATACAACAGTGAGGCAACGTTGAAAACAGCGAGGTAAATGCAGACTACAGCGAGGTCAATGCAGATTACAGCGATACCAACGCCTTACAACAGTGGGTCCAAAGTTGAAAAAAGCGAGGTAAATGCAGACTACATAGATGCCAACGCAATACAACAGTTAGGTCATCTAGGAAAACAGCGAGGTCAATGCAGACTACAGCGATGCCAACGCAATACAACAGTGAGGCCAACGTTGAAAACATCGAGGTCAACGCAGACTACAGCGCAAAACAAGAAATTGTTAATAAAGTCTCCGTCTTATTATAGTATGTATATTACAGATATAGCATTTCATTGAAATGTGAATCTATTTATGCTCCTTAACATATTGTAATCTCTGTGTCTGTCGTCCTGCGTCTGCATTTATTACATTTATCAGATTTCTATCATCTCTTTGACTACTGGCGCAACGTCATGTTTGTGGCGAAAGACTCGTTACTCGACGTTATTATATCGTTAAATTCAGCAGACAAATGTATGTTATTTCATAAAAAGTAATTTAGTAACCGTTTAAATATTGATGGAAATACTTTATAGAAGGATAAGTCACTATAACAGTGTAATAGATTATGGTCATATTTAAAAAAAAGGCAATGTTATACCATTAATATATTATTATGAAACAATTATACCTTGTGTAACACTATTAAATAAAACATAATCGAACACCGTTGTCATTAAACATTACCATCTTGTAATGTTAATCTGAAACCTGACCTATCGTATGATGTACATTTACAACCATATTAGATAAGGCACTGAACGACTCTTAAAATGACACATTTACAGCATTTGGTCACTTGAGGCTTACAGATCGTCGACAAGACAATGCGTAAGTCCTGTTTCTTTCAGTAAGATTTTTTTTCAATCAATATAAACCTTTTTAAAATGATTAATTGAACAAAATAGTTTTAAATTCTTAAAACAAAAGAGTGTATTTTAATGTCGTCGTTTATTCCTTGCGACAAAAGTGAAGTATGTTCTGCCATATGTTCAAAAATGGATGAACGTTCATAAATATGTAGAGCATAATTGATATCTCGTTTTACTCACAATTGTGTAAATATTTTATTATACACACTATAAAGCTTATAAACGTTTGACAATTTAAGGTATCCGAGTAGGATATTAATTTCACTGGACCATTGGCAATAATGCTATTGACCCCATATACTTTATGCAAGAGCAAAACTTGTTTTTTATGAATTTGTCAAATTGCCAGATAAAACATAATAGAAAAAAATATTGAAGATTGCAATTTGTTTACTCCATGCGAAAACCAAGTTCTGTGAACTCCAGGCTTCATTGAAAACATAATAATCCAGTTATTGTGATGTTATTCGCAGGTGTGATGCTTTTTGCTGTGATATTTCTCGTTCCCCAAGGTAAGCTATGTGTCTGTATGTTTTCGAAGTAAATGTGTAAATGGTATGTCGGCAAAGAGGCTACATTAGTGGCGTTATTCCAATTTGTGCCATATTATTCAGATTCGTCAAGATGAACGCATTTATGACTGTAAAAGTCGTGCTGTCACATCAGTCGCATGCATTGGCATATCACTCAAACGATTAAAGCAAATGGGAAATACTTAAAAATGACTAGCTGCATCAGTATAAGCAAAACAAATGTTACATTGTAATATCTTTAAATAGGCCATATTGCATCATTCTACAAATGTAATGATTTGTCAACACATTAACTGAGATTCTATCAAACAATACTAAAAAAACTCAGAAAAGACATATAGTGTGATTTCTTTAAAAATGCCATATCGCATCATTAAAAAATGTATTGTTTTGTCAACACATAACCTGAGATCCCACCAAGCAATGCTAAAGAAAAGTGAGAACTTTCTGCAAATATTGCATCCGGATGCTTTATTAACGGAAGAAAAATCTCACCTTACGTTTGGCTCAAATCTGTGAACACTTCCATTTCTTATGGCATCAGTGTTTTCCTACAGATTCACCAACACATGTTTAAACGGAATTCAGTATACTCTTTGGTTTGTTTGAATAAAGAATTTAATTTTAGTTCGGGCAAATTGTTCATAACAATATGTTCGTATGCCTTAGATGGTAATTACACAGACCTGTCCCAGTGTTGGTTGTAATACATGGGCGAAAAAGAAACTATAAACATAGAGTTGTTTTATAAATGTGTTTGCTGTTAAAACAAACACAGAGACTGTTGATAGCGTCAAACATACTTCCCTGGCATGTTGAACACTGCAACATCATAAAACGAATATAACATTACATATGCAACTAATATTTTCACATTATGTATGTTTCAGTGCTGGCTTTAATACCTGCAGAAGACGTATTATGGTGTCGCCAATGCCTAAACGCGAGGTCGCCGGACACATGCACCACGAGTGTAGTATGCGATAAACGGATAGAGGTGGGTTAAAGTTATATTACGCCTAAACTCATTTGAGAAATCTACAAATCAAAAGCCGGCAAATACAACACCGCTTATACAACGCGAATAATTTGTTTGATTATGCATCGATTGTCCTGACTTTGACTCCTTTTCTGTTTTGAAGGAATGTTACATAGACAAGGCTATAACTTCGAACGCGGAAACCGTGTATAGAGCTGGATGTCGGTCACGACAGGTAGGATATAACGTTTGTACTGTGGACCAAAACAATTCACAACTGAAAACATTTACCTTCATTATTGTACAAAAGCACAAACGCCTAATGCACAAGAAGAGACTGGGGCCGGTATTCACAAAACTTTAAAGTCATTAATTAACTTAATTCAGCTCCTTAAAGTTTCATCGTCAAATTTAGAGAAAAGAGTTTTAAGCATTAATTGTTGATAAAATCCTTGAAAGCAAAGTACTTTAGATATTACAAAGTCATTTAATATGACAAGAAAGATACTTTATTAAGGAGCATAACTGGGGTTGGGAAAGGGCTTAAGATGCTCCATGAATATCGGCCGAACACTTCAGTTTGAGAGAAGCATTGACGCGTGGTACTGGTGGTTTATGACGGTCGTTTTGAAGTCGTTTTGAAGTGTATGGTCATAAGACGCTTTATTTTATTTCGATTACTCTACAGAATACACGGCGCGAAAATAGGACAGCGAAACTTCGTATTGCATGAATATTAATATTGAATTGTTAGTTCAATGTCCGTATTACCTTATGTGCGTTTCAGGCGTTCACTCAAACGTCCGGATTTCACCGCACTAATTATTCATGAATATGATATTTCTTTAGCAAATTTCTCCAGGCTATTAATGGATCTATACTTTACAAAAAGACTGGTTACAGATGGTGAATCACCTTCTTATTGTTATTAGTGCGTTCGTTCAATGGCTAAAATGGCTTTAATGTGTTAAACCTTATAGCAAAACAATTTTGAGTATGTACCTTGAACTTAAAACTGGACTTAAAAGAATGTGCTGATAAGGAACTTTATAATTATTGACACTTTTGATAAGACACTTGATAACTTAAATAATGTGCTGATAAGGAACTTTATAATTATTGACACTTTTGATAAGACACTTGATAACTTAAATAACGCAGACTGATTTTCTGGGCACTGTGGGATCAATGATAGAAAAAAAACATAAAAATTTATTGCTATTGTTTTGGAAGTTTTGCAAATCATGGTCGCAATCTGTCCTCTCAAACTCCATATTCGCTCTGTCATTTCAGCAATGCAGACCCTCAACTAACGTGATTGGAAAGCGACAGTTGGCGGGTGAGGTGATTGCATGTTCTGAGTAAGTACTTAAATGACGATAAAGCGAGTGTATTAGACCTAAGGTCCTCTATTGATTTGGAGGTCTGTAAGTCTGCAGTTGACCTCAATATATGTGTATGTCAGTAGGCCAATTACCATTGTCGCTCTGATCTAGGTCATAAAAAGCTTGTGTTTTGATAACTAGTTATTGTCTTACGATCCTCAACCTTGGCAGCGAGAGGGGCCTCGTTTTGAGTTCAGTAAGTCAAATGACTTGAACCTAAAGAATTTGCCCTATAGATACCTAGCATATGATTTATCATCAAATTTGGCAGGATGGTTGGTCTGTATGGAATGAACAGCAGAAGACTGTACATATTAAGGGGCATGTAGATCAAAGACCAATATCGCAGCAAAAGCTTGTCTTATTGATGATTAGAATATGCTTGGTCCTAAGGTCTTCAAACTTAGTAGGGAGGCTAGTCATGACCAGCAGATGACACATTTTAATGTCAGTATTTCAAAGTTCACATGTTGTGACTTCAACAAAAAAACTTTTTCAGATTAATAACTAGCGATTACTTAGCCAAACTATCCTCAAACTCGGCTAAGAGGTTGGTAAGCAACAGCAGTTGACTTCATCGTAATAGCGATCAGTACGTCAAATGTCACGGTGACCTTGAGCACTAAAATATTTTCCAAATGAAAGCTACAGTAAATTTATCCTTACTATCCTCGAATGTGTAGGGATACTAAATTAATACACAAACATTAAATTCAAAAGGAATAATTCGTTGATTTATTTATGAGTGAAAAGTCAGTAAATATAAACTATTTATAAATTTATTTCCATCATAAATATCCACTCCTCTATATATATTGTTCAATCTTATTATCTGGAAACAGTCTTAGAAGCCACTGTCATTCATAAAATGTCGGATATTCTTTTAAGTTGTTCAAACACATTTGATTTTTATGTATGTTTATGTGTTTTATCTGTATTCCAGTAGAAACAGTGCGTGTACACCACGTGATAAATTACGTCAAATAGGCTACGTCGGAAGGCAAAAATTTACTCAAAATGTAGATTTAAATCAAAGATAACTTTTCATTTACAACACCATTTTAAATGAAACATAGGGCAGTCTATGCCGCTTAAAGAGTCCCGCATTTGTTTTATATCCGAAATTTGATGAGGTCCTTAGTTTCATCAAACACTTTGACAAACCTGTTTCCAAAATTATGTTTTGACAGTGCTCCGTCAGACGTCCGTATTGTGAAAAGGTTTGTCGAAGTGTTTTAAGAAACTAAACTCGCAATCAAATTTGGTAAAAGACCGAAGGTATGGCTCCGTAAGCGGCGTAGACTGCGCTTTGTTCATTTAAAATGCTGAAGAAATAGTGAAGTTATCTTAGTTAAAAGTATTTTTCAAATCAAAATATTGCCTGCCTATGTAGCATTTATGACGCAATTTATCACGTGGTATACACACACTGAGTAATGTTGATATTGTATTCTTGAAGGTTAGATACACCTTTACTTTCTAGTTCCCATATGTTGACATATCTGTCATTTCTGCGGCATTATCTTTCATTCGGAGTGTAATGAATATTACAAGCTTGCAATTGAATTATGTTTATTTTTTTACTAGCAGTTGCACGACCATTGAAGACTGCTTGTATTGAAAGATGATCGCTGTAGTAGATCTGAGAACGAAAATCTTATTTATCATATCAGCTTTATATGTTCATAAACATCACGTGATATAAAAATGCATATAAAGCCAAACAAGTCGTATTTGATATAGACAGTTTTAATATTTCATGAAATCAACCAGACCTGGATATCCTTGTATTACTCTCATGGAAGATAAATTAACTTCTGATTAGATAAAAACGCACTCGGGCCCTATTCAATCAGCAACTTACATTGAACTTGACTTTAATATAAGAAATACGTGTTTTGATTGGCTTGTATATATAACTTGCCAATAGGCTAAATGGAATAACTGAGACATGTCTTAGGATAAAGAAATATGGAATACTGGCTCTGATGTCGCGGATAAATTTTGTGACCTTTGTCACACGTTTGTCTTTGGTAGGAAATATGGAATCCAAAATAAAAACAAAAATCGAATAGCCTAATTAGAATATCCGACATAACATGCATGACAGTGGCTTCATTTGCATCAAATAATCTATTCTCATTGCATTTGAAGACCGCTATATAACCGTGATATTGTTTCTTGTTATAAAATAGTGCTTCACTATATATTGCTCTGCTTTTTTATTACATTTTACGACGACATCAACATCACGCGGGACACCGTTCGTTTCAATACTATCAGAGTTAGTTAACATAATAAGTTAAATTCAGTCCAACCACATTCCTGCAAACGGGGACTAAAACTTATTACAATTAATTGTGTTTTTGATGACAAATATAACTGTTTTATTACTGTTGGTGTGCCGCAGCTAGGAATATGTTTATTAAATTCATCAGCTTTGTAGGTCGCTAACGAGTATAATTCATTGTAGTAATAATAGAACAAATTAATCAGACCCATTGTTTAGATTATTTGCTTGGGATATGCAAAATACGTATACAAAATATATTTAGCGTGGTTACCATGAGAATGTTTTGTGTTTTGATTGGCTGGCAGCTGCGAGGGCTCTGGGCGAAAGTAAATTTGGTCAGTAAGTGAGGTGCGAGTAAAAAGACATGAACGAATGTTTGGGCTTTGGTTAAATAAATCGGAATACGTACCAATGTTTAGTAAGTTATATTTTGTAACATTTTTGTTTTTTATAAATGAAATTAATCTACAATATATAACGGAAAGGTTAGTTAAGGCAATTTTTGATAGCTACAAAACTTCAGAGCATTTTCGTAACTTTAAGTATTTTTGATTGAATGTCCTGAAAATACTCTGTGAACATCTATTTGCTACGTTAATTGCATTATTTGGATTATTATTGTGTATATGATGTATGTGTCTTGATTATTGTGTTTGGGTTATTTCAGATAACTGTTCATACGTTCATACGATCATACGTTCAAACATCCCTTAGCGTTCAATTACGTTCTGTTATGCTGACTGATTGACTTTTTGATTGTATGGAATAAATGTGAACGAGTATATTATAACGAGTTCCGGTTTATTATGTGAAAAAGCAGATCCCGCGGTTTAGTGACTTTGAAGCCGCGACAGTTGGTATGCATTTAGTGAAAGTCATAGAAAAAAGTTTTGAATGTCTTGGAGTTGAAAACTTTATAACTTTTAAATGTTTGAATCTATTATTTCAAAATACTATTCTACAGATGTTGTGACAGCAGTGCAGATTGCAACTCTCGCCTTTGTGGGATGCAAAGTAAGTATATTTATTTATAACCTTAATTCCTTTTAAAAGAGTAGAATATCTAACATAGAGAAGGGCGAGGATCCATTCAATTTCGGTTCGAATCATGTTTTCGTAAATCAAATTAATTCTATGGTAAAGGAGTTCTCACTTGTTCATTGCAGTTTCAGCTTTAAGGATTTCATTTGAACATCGCAGTTATGTTAAAAAACTTAAAAACTCATTTCAAGCAAAATGTTAGAACACAAAACTAATTGTCTGTAAACGCTGTTCGCGTACGTCAAGGTTTAGATGTTGACCGTTTCATACGAGTTCTTTATAAGGCTTTTCAATTTGCTTGGACTCCTGTATCAGTGACAGCATCAGGGCGATGATCCCAAAATATGTAAGATCGCTCTACTTTGTACGAAAATGATGTCTTTTAACCATGCATTACATGGTAATCTGTTCTAGATGTATCCCAGTGCTACCTTTGTGATTCGGATGTAGCAGGCAATCAAGGTGACGTCACCGATCCGAACCAATGCGTCACATTTACAACATGTTATCCGAATGATGTGTGTACACAAATACTTTATATTTTACCTTTTTCGCATTTCTTGTGTATTGACAATTTGGCGAATTACAAGCATACATTAATATCGTTGTGAATTGGCAACAAAATGTATCATGCTTCTTTTAATTCCGATGACTTAAATGGTAAGATGTAGTTTACGGAGTTTGATTTGATTTATCTTTTGCGTTTTATCTTTATTAAGAATTGTTGGGATAAGAGTGAGGTTTGTGCACATAAACTGGTTTAAACCCCTAGTATATTTACATTTTACTGACCGTTCCAAGGCGGTACTTAACAATTCTTGATAAACATATATTTATAAATTATTTATATATATATATATATAGTATTTATGCACTGTGCTGTTTGTAGAGTTGTGTGCTGTTCTATGTTTCTTGTTTGTGAATTTGGGTTCTATGTCTTTGGTGTTGCCCATTGCCAATAAACCGGGTTTATGTTTAAACTTTTTGCTACTGAGCATGTTTCTGTAGCTTTTTGCACATATATTGAAACACACACCTAGCACAATTCTTTACTGGTAAATGCTATAATTATGTAGCCTGTTTGTATTTGTATGAGCTGTTCAAACATTTGGTCCTATGCAAAACCACTAGAAAGCGAATGAAACAGGGTTTGTGTGAAAATATTCATATTCAAGTAGATTTCTCGAGAGTATATAGAATAAAATGACATCTGTTTCATTAGGTCGTACTTATAACGCATTCCTATACCTTTTGACTTTCTTTCTTTAAAACTTTTAGCAACGATAATGAAACTTCAACTTCAATCCAATACCTTGATAGTGGTAGTGGTAGTGGCAGTTGTGTGAAAGAAATAGTTTTATTGGAAGAAGTAGATGTAGTGGAAGTGGTAGTAGAAGTTGTGGTGGTATTTATAATGATAGTTGTTATGGTAGTGGTTGTTGTAGTTGTAGTGGCACTGGTTATGGTAATGGAAGTAGTAGTGATAGTAGTGATAGTCGTAGTTGTTGTTGTTGTCGTAACGGTAGTTGTAGTGGAAGTTGCATGGTACAAGTTATAATTATTAAGACTGTTTGTATTTTTATAAGCTGCTCAAATGTTTGGTCCAATGCAAAACCATTTTACATTTATAAATATCAAAATAACGGATCTCTATGATTGTTGGGGATTGTTGTAGTAAAATGTTTTCTGTTGTTTTTGTTGTCGTTGTTGTTTTAATTATTTGTATGTGTTAGCCATTTTCTTATATTGTAGGCATGTCTTGCTGCTAATCGCTAACACATTAACCAACATCCAATGACGTTCAAATATGGATGCTTCAGCTTTCAGGTAATATGTTTGAACGACAGACAGATACAAATCTATAACTGAACTTTAATACACCAATGTGCGTCAGTGTTGTCCTAAGATGGCAACTGTAAACATGTTCCTTGTAAAACCAATTTAAGTAATTCGAATTTCAGTCGCCTGACAAACCCTTCCAAATCATCCAAATCCTTTTTACTGAATATATTTTACAAACTGTTTTAATGGCCTTCATATATTGCAATTTATGTTATTTTCGCCAAATTGCAGTCAACCTTATGAGTACATATTGAAACTTGTATACTGTCAAAAGGGTATGTGCTTGTTTCAGTGTAAGAGAGCATTACATTAAACAGAGTGAACACAAACTCTAAATTTAAGTTTTTTGTTCACTCGGTTGGAAACAGTGTAATCTTACACCGAAACAAACATTTCTTTCTTTTCTTTTTATTATGATAAAGTATGAATTTAAAGGTTTAAACTGACAGTTAATTGTACTGTTCTCCTTAAAGCTGCCCTCTTACAGATTTATCGTTTTATATAAAAATATTGTTTGTCTTGGAAAGAGGAAATATTTGCGTAAATATCTGCAAACCAATGATAAAAGATTGCTTACAAAAGATCAGAGCGCAGATTTGCATATTTCCGTTCAAAAATTAAAGTTTTATGGCTTAAACCGTAACAGTTTAAGAAAAATGCATAAAACATGAATTTTTGAACTTAAATATGAATTTCTGCTATCAAATATTTTGTCAGCAATCTTATTTCACTGGTTTCCATGGATTTTGGCAAACATGGATTCGTTCCAAGACAAAAAATATTAAAAAAAATGTCAAAACGTTCAATCTGTGAGAGTGCAGCTTTAAGCGCGAGTTTGAGTGCGAACGTATCGTCATTACGGATTTGAAGGCATTGTAATTTTATCCAAGCCATGGTTGCACTGGCATCTGATTTGGAAGTGACAACAAGCTAGCATTGTACCACAGTGAAAAAATCACATTGATATTTTTAAGGTTTAAAAGGTTAAAGGCATAGTTAGAGCCTTCTATAAGTGACCCCCCCCAAAAAAAAACAAAAAAAAAAACAACAACAACAACAACAAAACATATGTGTACAATACACAAGCTCTGTTCATTGATCTTAAACTACTTGTCTTGATTCCTCTTATTAGATCTCTTATCTGAGTATCCTGCTGCGCAGATTTGGAAGTTTTATTATAGAAATGGACCCTAAATGGCCCTGAGCCAATAAACGAATACACAGGAAATTGGCTCCTAATGTGACACTTGCGCAATTAGAAGAAGATGCACAGCATGTGATTATGATGGCATACATTCCTTAAATTGGGCATTTTAATATCATTATTTGTTTCACTGATCAATCGTTAAAACCTCTGAAAAGCATACGTTGTAATAACGTGTTTAATACACGTGAGTAGTGAAACGTGTCCTTTTCAGCTATGCAGATTTCTAATGAGGAATGCCTTCGAAGATCTAGAGAGATGTGCCGGGAAGACTGATTGTGCACAAAACAATAATGGCGTTTGCAATGTCTGCTGCAGAGATAACAGTTGCAACCACGGTAGTTGCGATCAGATAAAACGTATGTATGTGTTTTAAAGCTGTACTCTCACTGATTGGACATTTTGTCAAATTTGCTATTTTTTTGTCTTGAAACGAGCAATATTTTGCTTACTTATCTGCAAACCAGTGATAAAAGATATCTTACAAAACATCAAATCGGAGATTTTCATATTTACATTCCAAAATTGATGTTTTATGAGTTTTTCTCAAACCGTTAGTATATATGTTAGTATCGGATTAAGCCATAAAACGTTAATTTTGGAATATTTACCTCACCATATTTACTGCAAAATTGAGAACGTTTAAGTTATATTTTGCTGAGTAAAGGCAAATGTAAAGTAACATACAAATATATATTACTATTGATATTTCATCCCACGTGCAGGTCGGCTGTTTGCAGAGTATAAACAGGGTTTGTTTAGTCTGGATACCTTGAAGTCAACCACATCGTAAGTACAGCGATGCGAATACAGACGACAACGTGAAGCATGAGATCGTAAACAATGTATCCATCTTCATGTTGTAGTATGTGAATTAAACATTAGGCATTTTATTGGAATGTCAACTTAATCCGATTTGCTCAGTTTTTCTTAGTCCGGTGTATGCCATCCGTCGCGTTGTGTCGTTATTATTTTCATATCTGAAAACCATCATCTCCTTGACTATTGACGCCAAAATATGTTTTGACGTAAAAATACGAAACGCCACGTTATATAACGTTATTGTTAAATAAAATTCTTTGATGATAAAAAAGACAAGGATTTAACTGAAAATCACTGTGTAACAGATAAACCTTGAATAAAACATACCAAGCTGTACATCGCAATCTCAATGACATCGTTTGTCTATTTAATAAAGCAACCAATCATACCTTGTGATGTAATATTTTCTTTGACACAAATGTATTGAAATTGTATGCACAATAACTTTATTGTTTTAAGAAGATATACTGCAACATTTTAGAATGATATAAATTCATATTTAATTATTTTGATTTGCTTATTTCAGAGTTGTATAAACATACAACGTTATTTACGTAACGTTTAAAACGTTGAGCCTGACACAAAGGTTTGACATGGAATGGTATTTGAATTTATATAATGACGTAGAATTTTATATCACCGTTAGAAATAGTTAAGGAACTATGATGGAATTATATGGTTTATCTATTGATTCTGATAATTGCGCTCAGGAAAAACAAAGAAAAATGTAGAATATATATTTCATTTGTCCGAAATAATAGGCTGCTATATTAAAAATGATATTAACATAAATATTAAGCTTATATGAAAAGCAGGCATAAATCCTTCATGTTATGATACACAAAATCAAAATCCTGAATAAATACAATGGACATAAATTAGAATTAACCGTATCAGTAAAGTTGTAAAAAAGAACTTGTCTGATAATATATACATATATATATAAGTTATTTATATACATAAATATACATATATATATATATATATATGTGTGTGCATGTGTGCGTGTATGTGTGTGTGTGCGTGTATGCGTGTGTGCGTGTGTGCGTGTGTGTGTGTGAACTAGATGGAAGTGAGGTAGAAAACAAACGCCCGAACCGGATTAAAACTAAAAAAAGTGCAAAAAGGCGCCAAATGAAGAGGGGCGGATAATATGAACCTTCGGCAATGAGAAATATTTCCCTCCCTTAATAAACATTAAATTTCCTCAAAATTTGTCAAATTATTGCTTCCAGGAAAAAAACAAAGACAATTGTAAAATATATGTTCGATCAAGAACAACATAAATTTGCTTAAAATTATGTGGCGTCAAAGACGGTGCCTGCTAAGGGGAATGAAATAATAACTTCCATAGCCCCCCTTTAAGTTTGTTGCAAAGAAATGTTGGAATATCAGGGAATTCTTCTTTTCACAAGACATGATACATACGTGACCCGTTGATAGAGTTTTTAATATTCTGAAGAGATTTCATGCCTCGGCCTAAGAACTGGGCATATAAACAAAGTGTTTCAATATAAACTGGGACATATCGCAATGAATAAAATTCACAAAACAAAATATATGAGCAAAGTTGAGTCTTTAAGCTCTTGTAGGTCCCGTGCGAATAATCAAAGCGTTGGGTATGAATTACCTTTTGACGAAGATAAGATGATAAAGCCCCATACTTTTGCTCGATCCTTGATCTGTTAAAAGAGGAAACTCATCTAAAAACAATGCACGATATATATACATATCTTAAAAAAGTAAGAAATTCAGACAAAACTGCAATCGAAATGTATACAAATTAAACATTTCTGATACGGACACCCTTTTCTCCCACCTCAGATAGGTAGATCGAAAAATTTAACCATGCTAAAAATTATTATCTTGCCCACGGGCAAAGATAAAACAAGTACCCGAATGGAACACCCTTTTAATGGTCATCACATTGTAATAACCTTCCTTGTTGAAGACTGTCGTCTGTACACTCATAGAAACCTCGCTTTTGACAATATTAAGAATGCTTATTTATTATTTCTCGTTTCAAATTTCACCATTAACAAGTTTTCACCCACCTTTCAAGAAATAATGCTTCACTCTCATCAGAACTATTTAAATACCGATTTGACTATTAAAATAATCTGAATCACTGTTCGCATATCCATACGCATTTATTTTCACTATGCACAAGAGAGTTCCAGCAAAAATACATTTTTTACTCGTCAGTGAAATGACAGGGGATGAAATTTCCCATATTTAGTGACAAGAAAGCAGTTTGCTCAGTTGCTCATACAATTCTTTTATCATTATTGTACATACCACGTGATTAGACTTGTATACGAGAGATGAAAACACGACTAGGTTTCACACATAAACTGCATTTTGAAAGGAGTGAATGTTATTCCCGCTTTGAGGCCGATCTCTTATGCTTCCGACTTGGTAGGCGAGAAATTATTTTCTCCAAAAGCTCTGGGTAAGTTTGTAGCTCCATACGTTCTGAATCGACACCGATGAATACCATGACGGTTGAGTTCACAGTCCTTCTCAACATTTACCTGCGCATCAACGCGGTGCAACGTTTCCCATAAGGCAGGATAATGTGTTGCGCGCTGGAGGATGCTTTAGCACCGAATAAATTATCTAAATAATTTACTCACAGTACACGTTTCTAATAAAACAATATTACTGATGATGGACATAACTCTCTGCCACTCCGCGGCTCTATTTTTTTTTTCAACGGTATTCAACGGCGAAAAGGCCAAATCACAGCGAAGGTAATTGTTTTGAAATGGATCAACCATAGCCAAGTGCCCTAATTCAGTGTCAATGATGTTACACCAAGCGGGTAATTATTAACCCCTTTCGTATTTATTCTGTCCGAAAGCGGTAAAATGTCCTTACAGTGTCCAATAGGAAATCCAAATTCAAGATAATCACATATTTTATAATCATGATCATCCATTAGAACCGACCACTTAAAATGGAATATTCCGATTTGTCTTCAACGTCTTACAAGCAACCTTTCAATTCGGTACAAACATAAAACCGTATAGTTTTACAATGTCTTAAAGTTTATGATTTCTGTACAATGGATATCGTCACGGACATTGAGCTCACATGTAACGTTTACATGAGAATCCATAGACGAACATGACTTCTCAGGGACGAACGACGAAAATCCCATTGACGTAAAATCGCTTGACACAATGCGATTCGACTGTTCAATGTACAAAATTATATTCCGGATATGACGAATACATATCTGACGAAGATTAGCACGGTAAAGCACCTTGAACATGAACAGGATTTAGGGAAAAAAGTTTATAATAAGTGGGTATACACGATGTAGGTATATAAGGAATGTATCCCTCTCTTTGTCTGTAGTTGTGTCATGGTTTATATCTCTTGTATTGCCTTCCAATGGTGTAAGAAGCTCTCTCTTGAAATATACCTTCGCTTTTTTCCTGTATCTTAATTTTGTGGTACAATTTATTCTCAAATTGTGACATCCCCTGTATTTGTTCAATCTCTACTTCAGTATCCCTATCGTGGACTAGGTTACACGTCGCACGCTATTTTAATTTTTCTTCTCCCTCGTTGATGTCGGCTTCAAATGTTGTCCCAGCCCCTTGTGAATCACTTGTCTTTTAACCGCTTCATCCAACGTAGTCTCACAGCTTTATAAACTTTACTATCTACCCTGAATAAGTGTTCATATTTCCCCATCTTGTTGAGAAATTGAAACAAAATGCCCTAGTATTTCTTCCCTTGATTCCAAACTCCCACAGGGAGCATCTAGTTTCTTTAAATTATCACACACATATGTATTAGCATCCATTATTCACAATCATCAAAGTGACTTGAACATCTATGGCACTAGTGTTCCACTATGTTTTATTTCACATAATTCTAATTTATTTCAATGCACTTCGAAATTGACAATTTGTATGCTGAAGCATATATTGAATGAATAGCAGTTTGCGTTAATTCTAATATTAACAAATGTCAAATTTAACTCCATTCCCTTCAGATAATCCTCAAATTAATCTCTTCTCACATTATGACACATGAATAATGCACCATAGTTCAAACTCGCCGAGTTAGAAGAAAAGTTATGCGGGTGGTCGGAAATAGACGCACCTTGTCAAGATTGTTCTTTTATTTCCGCCCACATAAAATTCATTCAAGTGTTGTTATATTTCGAAGTATTACATTCTCTCAATGACGTTAAAGCTATAATACCATCACTTCAATACGTATTTTAACATACCAATTCATCCATTTTACTGGGCTTTAATCATTGTATTGAGATATGTCCCACTTTTTTAGAAAAGGAGTCGACAAATTGGGCTAAAACGACAAAAGTACTCCTCAAGTATTTTAGAGAAGCGGCTGGTTTGGTGCGGGCAAAGTCAATCAGTTTGAATTAGGCAGCAAAGACATACGGGGTGCCGAAAACAACTCTACAGAATGCTGTTTGTTAAAAGTATGGTGGTCATAAGGTTGGTCTACCTGATTTACTTTTCCACCGGTACATAAAACTTGTTGGGAAAGGTTAAAAAATTGTTAAATATTTAGAAAGAGTTCATTTACGGATAAACACCCATAGCACGGTGTATCGTGTATAGTGTATATATCCATTCGTGTATTCACAATGGCGATGATAACAAGTCAACATACGGAAAATAAACACTGGTTAGTAGAAAGTACAGAATCAATATAATACATCGTATTTTTTTAATAATAAAGTATTTAACAATAAGACTATCTCTGCACATTAATTACTGAAGTCATAATGCGTCTAATGCTTACATGATGAAAGAGTGCAACAGCAACTGTGGAATATATCTTGGTCATGGCTTGATTTTCCACATTTAAAGAAAATACATGAACGCTATGGCGAAAATGGACACTTATAATAAAAAGAAGGACAACCACGCGTTACAAATGGCAAATGAACTCGGAAAGTTGTTTTTTCCAAAACTTGCACATTTGTTAGGAAAAAAAAGAAAGTGAGTAAAACTGATTCTTTAAATTTGTGCACAGTAAGCGCTAAAAAGTAAGTTCATCGGTGATTTGTATAATACAGGATGAAATGATATTTTGATAATTTCTCTTACAATTTCTTTGTGATAATCCAACTAAAGCGTTGAAAAATAACACTTAAACGCTTAAATAATTGGACGTAGTATAATTCGGTTCGTTATACAGGGCATCGTCAATGATGTCATTTGTTTTGTTGAACTTGCATACATTGTTGCGCAATAAAAGTTCTTTTTTGTATACAGGTCAAACATATTTCAAAGATTTGCGAAGTGTGAATGAAATTGAAAGAATATGCGTTGATCTAAAGAAGCGAAATATAAAATTGACTGGTATCTACTACAAAAACAAACAAACACATCAGAAAGAAGAAAAATAACGCGATAGACGCATTTAAAGAAAGTGTGTTAAGCTCAGAATTTGTAAGGTAAGCAATCATACTTTACGTTGACTAAAACACAACGAAATAAAATTCCGCATTATATTGGCTTAAAATAACTTGACTTCGACTTGACGTATTGTGCTGAATCTACCTCGTTCGAAATGTATCGTTGCAAACAGTTTTCGTTTACGTCAAAGAAATGTGTGGTATTTTGATTTTGTTCTTAACAACGAAGTCATGCGCAAATGGTGTAGGAAGTGTGGTCGTTATCATTATAAGAATGATTACAATTTCTCCTAGAAAGAGCTCGCAATGGACACAAGCAATATGTATCAAATATCTTATCATATCTAAAGTTTGAGTTCCCCCATTAAAGACACCATCTCTTTTGAATGTTACGAAATAAGAAATACATTTTAACCACATCTTTGTTTTTAATATGTCTTTAAGTATATATTAGCCTAATAGTTGCTCCAGCATTCGGATTAAGAGGGGTCGTAACTATTGTTAGCGCCGCACTTCACAGAACATAAACAAATGTAGTTGAGTATCATATATCTTGTTTATGTTTACGACATAACGAAAACGGCTTTCCATCTTTACAAAATAAAACTCCGTTATAACGAATCGGATATTCCAATGTGTCAGTTTAACACTATACTATTGCGTTATAATGAAATAATATAGGAAATAATTGCAAAAATAAATGTGTTTTCTTTGTCAGCCAAATGGCTCCGTAAAATCCAGGTTCGTCAATCAGTCCTAAAACACCATAAATTGATCAATTCCCAAAGGCCGTGTCTAATGTTACACTTAAATTCAAATAAAGACGTCTATCAGTTATATTGACCTAGATTAAGTTTTAATTATTTGAGGACTCTATATAGGTGCAAGCTTACTGGCAGCTGAGATAACGATGCACTAGTTTAAGTCCTGATTGTAGAACACTTTGCTGAAGCTAAGTCACAAAAACGGGTTAAGTAGAGCATCTCCTTTTTTAATAATCTTTTGGTCGTCGTATGATATATGTTGACAAATCATAACATCACAAGTAAACACAGAAGCCTTATCAGAGCCAGCGTCATCTTTAAAGCAATAAACGTAATAAATGAGCCATTTTGTATCAGAAAATTGCAATTAGGGATGGGTGTTGTTGGAAATACGTAGCGCGGTATATCGTATGTATATCATATGTAACTAAAACCAAAGACCTTGTGAAGAGAATGCAAGCTAATATTCAATATTCAATATTGTCTCTCTATCTTGGCTTTCTTCGTTCGTCTTTGACAACCGGTTATACTTATGATAATACTTATTTAACTGACCCTAAATCATTTTCAGATTTGTTTAAAAGTTGGAGAACTTTCTATTTTTTGATGTATTGAATTTAAGTGATACCTTTAAACTTGAGAGGAAGTTCCTATGGTCATTGAAGAAAGTTTAGTGTTTCATATCTCAAGAAGTTTGCAAGTCGTCCATCAGAGAACGTATCGTCAGAGAAAGGCGTCTGTCCCCGTTACAAATATAGATTATCGTGGCTCAGATGACCTAATTTGCAATGACATATTTGTCATCTGCGATAACTGCATAACCCGGTTTTATTCAATTCCACAGTTGAAATGTTTTTGTGATTTCAGGCGCAATGAGTGAGTTTATTTTAATGTTTATTGAAAACAACTGTAAAATAGCAATGCATATATATATATATATATATATATATATATATATATATATATATATATATATATATATATATATATATATATATATATATATATATATATATAAGCGGGTGCGTTTGTGTGTGTGCGTTCGTCTGTGTGGTTATAAATTTTATGAGAAACTATTTCGATTATTTCAGATATATTGGTTCTATCGTTAATCTGTGTCGTCCTGCCTGGCGGTAAGAATGAGTTTTGCATTTTATAGTCTATATTTTGTTTTAAACTCGACCTCCCTATTTTCAGTCAACATTATTAGAAAGACTTTTAAGTCTTACAATACAACCACACTTTTTTAAACAACATTGCACAATGAGTTGGAAAATTCAATAAAAATAGCTTTTAGATGAAAACAGTGTTAGTTTCCCGCCACCTTTTAGTTATTATTCAAACACATACTTTAGATTTAATTTTTTCAACTTTGTGTGTTTTATAAGGATTTCATGATGCAGCGCCAGAGAGTTGAAACCCGTAGTACTCGGAGACAAAACAATTGTCCAGTGTGGTAACCAAAAAACTAAACGCACATAAACCAAGACCGGAAATCAAACCTGATGCTCTTGTATAGGTTCGAGTGCAATTACTACGCAAACTACAGTTTCCGATTCACATTGTCTTCATTTAACTGTGTATGGTTTCACTCCTTTTCCAGCGTTTGCACAGATACCATCTCAGAATACGTTGAAGTGTCGCGTATGCAGAAATGCCAGGACACTAGCCGATTGTTCAACGCAAACTTTTTGTGACAATCGAACAGAGGTGATGTTCATATTATGTCATGTTTGTTAGTAAAGGTTTACATTTTTTACAATGATTGCAAACCAAGTTATCAATATTGTATAAATGACAACTGATGGCATCATGTTACGCAAGAACGTGTCCACAGGATGTGTGGAACTCGGATAACATAGAGGAACTCCACTTGTCCGGTGTGGTGATCATTTTCCAAATTCACATAGCCCAGGCCGGAAATCGAATCCGGGACACTTTTGTGAGCAGAACAGAACGAACAGGCGACTTCAGATGCGCTAACTACTACCCTCGTATGTTCACCAGGCATCGCCAATTCACATTAGTGTACGTCGGATACCGTTATACTTCCTAGAAATAGAATATCGCTTCCAATTCCTAGGGGAGATGACAGTTGCTGCTAATGAACAGTTTCGGTTAATTGTCAGGAATAACTACCATGTAACTGTTGATTTAGTCTGTTCTCCCAAAGTCTATCGTCTTCCTGATATGTCTCTGGGTTTGGATAAGCCGGAAATATTATTATACCACCAAGGCATTTAGTATTTGTGTCCATGTGAAATTAAATCCATAGTTTGATACGCGCAATTCCATGTCGGATTGTATCTACTCATTGGCGTAGTATTATTAGAATAATTGTGCTTACGCACCTACGTTGAGCAAACAATGGCTGAAAACGCATACAAGAATCAGGCCTAGGGCTTAATCGCCAACACGGAGCTAGCTCAGGCCTTAAGCGCATACAAGGATCAGGCCAAGGCCAATAGCTTTTACTTCGAGAAAGGCCGGGCTTAATGCGTCTTCAAAGCGCGGGCCGAGGCATCAAGCACCTACTTGAAGCAGGTCCATGCATATAACGCATACTTGGAGAAGGCACAGGCCTATAGAACCTACGTAGAGCAGTCCTTGGCCTAAGGAGAGTATTTGGAGCAGACCAAGACTTAAATCGCCAACCAAGAGCTGGCCAAATCCTAAAGCAGCTATGCCGAGCGAGCCTAGCTGAATTCCGCTCTTTGGAGACAGGCTTCGACATACAGCGCCAACGTGGAGCTTGCTCAGGACTTAAGCGCCATTATGGAGCAAACCAATGCCTAAAGCGCCTTCAAAGAACAGGCTCAGGCCTAAAAAACTTACATCGAGCAGATCCAGGCTAAAGCTCCTACTTGAAGCAAGCATATTCTAAAAGCGCTAAATTGCAGCAGAGTAATTCCTATAGCGCCTACATGGAGCAAGCCCAGGCATATAGCGCCTATGTAGATCAGGCCATAGCGTATAGCGCCTACTGTGAGCAGCCCAAGGCCACCAACATGGAGCAAGCTCAGACGTATATCACATACTCGCAGCAGGCCGAGGGCTAAAACGACAACTTGGAGCAGGCCAAGGCGTACAAAGCTTTTGGGAACAGGCCAATGTCTCAAGCGGTTAGGTAGAGCACGCTCGTGTTTATAGCGCCTTCTTGCAGCAGGTCTAGGCCTCAAGCGCTACTTGGAGTAGGCCAAGGTATAAAAATGCCTACTTCGAGCAGGCCAATGCCAACAGGCCTATATCGTCTTTCTTGATCAGGAAAAGGCCAATTGCGCCTACTTGGAGCAATTCCATGCATATAGCGCCTACTTGAAGCAGGCCTATGTCAAAAGCGCCTTAGCAAAGCAGGCATTTGCATATAGTGATCACTTGTAGCAGGCAAAGGTGTATAGCGCCTTCTTGGAGCAGGCCCAGGAGTTAGCGACTTTGTGGAACAGACCCCTGCCTATAGCTCCAAAATAAGCTACATTTGCATTTTGTCGTTATTTAAACTACTGCTTTAAATTTTAAAGTATGTGCCATTTGTCCATGTAAATTTCAGATGCCATGTGTCCTTCGTTGAATGTCACATTGTGTTTCCTTGCAGGGTTATCGTAAACTAATTGGCTACTTGTTTTTTTTCTGTTGTTTCCCGCATATTTCTGTGATAATTCTAAAAATGCGCAGCCTATGTATTTGTAATATTTATAATTGAAATGTTTTCCTTTCATTGGAAGGAATGCTTCATGGATGAAGTGATTACCCCAACCCTTGAGCTTGTCTACAGAGGCGGATGCCGTGAAATAAGCGTATGTGTCCCTGTTTACTTTAACACTTCAATTCGGTTTACATCAAAGTTTACTTTACTATTTCATCTCATTAAACATGCAATGTCATGTAACATTGTTTTAAACTCTACATTTTCTCGAACTATGTACACGATTTCTTTGTGCGATACGTCGTGCTCGGTACTCGATAACGCTCTGAGCATTATTGAACCGGTTACTCGAATTCGCTCCGCGCTTTGTACTCCATCATGCTGTCAATTTCGCCAACTCAAGTACTAGATCAAGATCTACCCATTATCGAATCCGGTACTCGATTATGCTCTTTAATTGTCCCTTCCGGTACTAATTTACTCTTTGCGCATTTCCGAACTCGGTGCTCGATTACTCTGTGCAGCGTGAATAACGTCACTCGACTACGCTTTGTGTACCGTCTAATCGTTATTCGACTACGCTTTGTAGTTCTTCGTGCCCGGTTGTAGTTCCTTGTGCCAGGTACCCGATTAAACTCTGCGCATTGTTGACGGGATACTCGACGACGCTCTGTGCAGCGTGAATTACGTTACTCGACTACGCTTTGTAGTTCCTCGTGCCCGGTACCCGATTAAGCTCTGCGCATTGTTGACGGGGGGGGGGGGGGGTACTCGACGGCGCTCTGTGCAGCGTGAATTACGTTACTCGACTACGCTTTGTGTATCGTCAAATTAGTATTCGACTACGCTTTGTAGTTCCTTGTGCCAGGTACCCGATTAAACTCTGCGCATTGTTGACAGGATACTCGACGGCGCTCTATGCAGCGTGAATTACGTTACTCGACTGCGCTTTGTAATTCCTCGTGCCCGGTACCCGATTAAGCTCTGCGTATTGTTGCCGGGGTACTCGACGGCGCTCTGTGCAGCGTGAATTACGTTACTCGACTACGCTTTGTGTATCGTCTTATCGGTATTCGACTACGCTTTGTAGTTCCTTGTGCCCGGTACCCGATTAAGCTCTGCGCATTATTGACGTGGTACTCGACGGCGCTATGTGCAGCGTGAATTTCGTTACTCGACTACGCTTTGTGTATCGTCAAATCGGTATTCGACTACGCTTTGTAGTTCCTTGTGCCCGGTACCCGATTAAGCTCTGCGCATTGTTGATATGGTACTCGACGGCGATATGTGCAGCGTGAATTATGTTACCCGACTACGCTTTGTGGTTATTCGTGACTGGTACCCGATTAAGCTCTGCGCATTGTTGATGTGGTACTCGACGGCGCTCTGAGCAGCGTGAATTACGTTACTCGACTACGCTTTGTGGTTATTCGTGCCTGGTACCCGATTAAGCTCTGCGCATTGTTGATGTGGTACTCGACGACGCTCTGTGCAGCGTAAGTAACGTTACTCGACTACGCTTTGTGCATCGTCTTACCGGTACGCGATTACGTTTTGTCGTTTTTTCGTGCCCGTTACCCAATTACAGTCTGTGATTTGGCGTGCATAAATGAAATGTTATTTTACGTACCCGTATTAGTGTCCTATCGAAACTGCTCTACCACTGCACTTTTACTTGTACGCGTAGATACGTGTAAAAATGTTTTCAATCGTCATTTGCTAAACTATTCTCCGCGTGTAATGGTATGCTCTTCGGATATCATGTAAAACACCTTTTTCTGGTTGTTAAGTTGCCAATACCGTGCATTTCCTACAATCTTTTTCAAACTGTTCAGTGAAGATAACACAAACCATGTTTCTTAGATATCCAGTAAACCTTAAACTTCTACAAAGTAAATCTACTTATACCCGGATGACTAACGTGCTAAAAGACGTCTACACGTACCCTAATTATCCGGCCTAATGGTTAATATAGAGATGGATGAAGTGAAAGCCAGACAACTAAGATGAAATATAATCTGTTGAAAATTTGGTTTTGCTTTTCATTAACATGTCGTCACTATAAAGAAATGTAGTTTAAGGTGTTCACGTTATATTGGCAAATGTGCATTTTCTCACATTATTCCAAAACAGTGGTTTTCGTTTTAAGAGTGATATTGCGTTGTCATAAACATGACATAACTGTTTACTATATACACAACATCAGAAAGACAGCCTAAATGCAGTACAACATAAGTAAAGGATTTATACGATTTTCGGAAATAACTTCTTAAGTTTAGACATTAAAAATCAAGTAAACTAAGATCCGAAAGCAGCCACTGCAGCATTTGGCAGAACCAATGAATTAAGAGATAAACAAGTGTTCTTTATAAATGTCATTAACATTGACGATAAAGGTCGTATTCTGCGAAATGTTTTTGGCTGTCAGAGCTCTTCTAAAGATAATCACATGTGAATCTGGTAAGTGATCGCATTGTTGGAGGCATGATGCTGAATACTGACTCAAATTATATGTTTTTTTATGAGTCGGTTAGACAAACAAAACAAATTGGTTTTATTATTTTTTTATTTTTTTTTCAGCAATGTACAGCTTCATTGACGGCCATTGGAAAACGACAGGGTGAATTGATTTCGTGCTCGGAGTATGTATTTTTGTTCTTTTTCTAGATAGTAACCATAGATCCATTGTCTTCTTGCCCTTTTTCTGAAAGGATAATTTTTAAATCCTTTTGTTTCATTCTCAAAACTTAGAAACAACTGCAAGGAATTCATTTAAAAAGAAATTGTCTTGGAACGACCCAATTTTTGCAAAAATCCATGGAAACACGTGATATAAGACTGCTGACAAAAAATTAAATCGCAGATTTTATAATGAAGTTTTAAAATTAATGTTTTATGCATTTTTCTTAAACGGTTAGTAACGGTATAGCTGCCATTTTTTCAGCAAACTTTTATCATTTGTTTGCAGATATTTATGCAAACATTTGCTCTTTCCGAGACAAAAAATAAAAAAAAAGTTGTAAAAACGGTAAATCTGTGGCAGTGGTAGCTTTAAACAGTTCATCACATATTTAAGAAGATGAGTAATCAATTGGGAAATGCTTGCTTAGTTGACCCGAAATGCATGCGTATGTATACGTACTGTAAACTGTAGACAGTTGACTACGCAATGTCACATCTTTATACTCTAGGGACAATTATAAATGTTGAATATGAAACGCCACGTTCAAAAACTGAATTATCTCCTTTACGACAGCATGCTAGAAAAACCGTTAAGTAAAAGCATTATAAGAGATCAAAAACATAATTCAATTCCTTGACGTTGTTTCGGAGTATTGTTTTTTGACAAATATTTTTGGAAGAAAATTCAATTACAATGGAGGCTTACGTTGAAGAAAGGTATCCAAAGGTTAAGATTTCTTCATTGTTTGCTGCTTGGCATCGTTTTAATGTAATTTTAATTTTATTTAGTAGCTCCTGAATTATATATGTCAGTCTTTTAACTTTTTTATATTGACATTAAAGTTTAATGGGTGATCAATATGGAAAACAACGATTAGAGTTGAGGTCACTGCGCTTAGCACATCTAAACGTTGCTTTAAATTTAAATGAATTTTAAATTAATTCCTTGCAGTTGTTTCTGAGTAATGAGAATGAAACAAATGGAATCAAATTTACAGAAAAAGAGCCACAGGGTTATAAATATTGTACACAACATCACATTACCAGCTACATATGTCCAACGTGTCAATACATTCCATTATGTCATTTTCAAGGCCTGATTCGGACAAAAAATTGTAGTTGAAGGCTCATAATAATACTGAGAAAAACACTATGTCTAATGACCAAACCACTATACATCCCTTCTTGTCTTTGAAGTTGTTATGTATAATTCCAATAGCTCGAGACCCAATTTCTTGAAAAATCTAAAATCCCTTATGACAGCCTTAAGTTTAGCAAACAAGTTTTGTTTCGCATCATTAGTGCAAAATTCACATATTTTTGAAAGGACACTTTTCTTTAATATGTTAATCAAGATAAACTAATGTTTATTTAAAATATTAATACATTTGGCTCAATACAAAATCTTATTATGCTTGTTTCACTTAAAAAGCCCGGTAGTGACATTTACCTTGGTAAATGTGTTAGGTTGTGGGGTGCGAAACGTTTCAACAATACTTTTGGTAAAAAACATTTTTAAATAGTATCTTTCCGCAATATTTACTATTTTAATATAACTTTGTCGTTAAAATGAAAAACTACTTGTAAAAAAGCATACATATGGATACATGCTTTTTTTAAAATGAAAGAGAGGGCACAAAGAAACAGTCATAGGTCATAGAAAAAATATGGTGAGAAGTTGACGTCTACGTATTTGGATTTTTTTTTTATATTTGACAGTGAAGTTCCTTTTTTTACAATTAACATAATAGAATAATTATTCAATATTATTCTTTAAGTGTTTGTATTTATCCTGGTATTGGTTCATTTCAACGTTAAATAAACATGACTTTACTGATCCTTTTATGAAACAAAAACAAGAACATTGTTTTGCAACAGATAATTAAATATTAGAAATAAATATTCTAATATTTTAGCCGCCTTACTCTGTGACAATATAGCAACTTTGCATACCATGACAAAATTCTGAGACTATTTAATACAACACTGAGGGCTTTTCAGAAAATAAAGGTAAACTTTGTAATGAATATAAATAATGATCCTCCTATAATTTGGGGAAATGCGTTTACAAGCATGATAGTAGTGTTGCAAATATGAATTGCGAAAAAAGACATCACTACCTCAAACGTTTCATATAATTTTAAATTCAATATTTATTAAGCTGTAGAAATCGAATACCTATTCTTTTGCTGTTTTGTATAATTTTGAGCATTCAATTTTTTTTATTTTCTGTTTTACGTTTGGCCATATGCTTTGCTACCAAGCATGCAAATGTTGGCCACGAGTCAGATACAAATTCAATTTAAAAAAATGACCAACCTGCGGCATGCACTTCTGTACCCTCACTTATAAAACCAGTCAGTATATTGAAATATTTTCTCATTACAGATGTTGCAAACGTGAAAATGACTGCAATATAAAGATGTGCGGTATAAAATGTAAGTAGAGCGAGATCTTGATCTAATTTTCTGTGTTGATCGTATATGTAAGAACACAAAAGAAGCATTCAATATGGAATGAAACTGAATTCAGCTCATGTATGATTAAGATTAATTGTAATGGCTTCAATTGTTTTGTTAAAAAAAATCAATATGGTGATCGAACGGATCTATAACATCTATGTTATTGGTTTTGTCGAGGTTTTAGAGAAGTTTGGAATATGTACTAAATTGGAAAGATATAAACTTTTATGGACTTTTAAAAAGCGTCTCAAATGATTAGAAATAGTGTAAAAGGGTATTTTTCAACAACAATCATAGTTCATTATATAATCATTATATAATCATCGCTTTATTGTTCTTTGTTTACAAGCACGGACAATTAAGCGGCGATTATCATGCACAAACAAAATTATAAAACATAGTTTACCTTACAGATTGCTGTACAATAAAATCTAATAAAACATGGCCCTAATGTATAAAGTCTGCTGAAAATGTATATAAATTGAATCATTTAAAACAAACGCATGAAAGATGAATGTTTTATTTGAGCGTTTTATGATACGAAATACAACTGCTTCAGTGGTCTCACTCAGGAGAGTGTACACCACAGTCAGTTTAAATTCTTATCAAAATTGGTAAATCTGAATGTCATTTCAATTTAGATGTGTGTGGTGTTTAAGAAACTTGCTCGATAAAACAGCATTGCTACAGTTGCTTTTCGACATTCCGTCAGAAACAATAGCAGATTAGAACAGAACAGAATATTGATTAGACTTCAGCATAACAAGCTTATCGTCATAATAACTCATATACATTCCAAAACACATATTTTGAATGCATCAATTTTTAACACATATTATACGATAAATATATTGGATTTTATTATTACTAGGATTGAAATGGTTAGAATGAATTTATATATAATATTTTTATGGAATAATAAATATAATCGGACGTTATTTAAAATGGATCAAACAGTAATGTATTGGTTATATATTTAACCACAAATGACTGAGTATAATGGGTTTTAAAGGCATTGCTTCATTTGCATTAGAAGTCCCCCCCCCCCTGCCAGGATATGGCTAAAAATTCAACATTAACTATATGGGCAATCATAGTAATAACATGAAGCAAGTATAAATCATCTTTAGAGGCACATAATAATGGAATAAAAGACAATGGCCGAGAGGCAATAGTACGAAACCTGAAACAGACCAGGCGAATCTAAATAAAAGTATCAATTAATTATTATATTGGTGCATTCTAGCGGTAAGTAAATCACGAGCTTACTGGACCATATGTGTACCGAAGGCTCAAATTAATTTATATTTGCATACCCCACAATTGTTCGACTATTGTTTAACAATTACAAAATTAAAAATAAAGGCCTAATCGCATGCGAGTTGAACTTTAAACCAATGAATGGTAATAGTTATTTGTCCTAAGGTGAGACAATGTCATTTTGCTTACCTCCCCCTTAAAGGATTGAACTGGTTTGTGTAAATGGCCCCAACATTATTTTTCAAACCTAAAATGAGCTTTAAAAATGTTGACATTGAGAGCATTATAAAGAATAGTTATATGAAAAGCTACAGAAACAAGCTCCGTAGGCAAAAGTTTAATAAAAAATTAGAGTACCAATTTTTCAAAGATACGATGCAGTTATTGTTTGAATCTACGAGCATCACATACACTATACCTTAGCAAAAAAAGGTTTAAAACTGTGTGATCATAGAGTTTCATAATGAAAAGTATCATTGTACTAACTATAAAGAAAACAAAGAAAACATTATTAGAAATAAAATAAAAGTGCTGAAAGCACTGATGGACTAGGGCCTCATTCAGGGGAATGTTGACAACCATGTTCTAAGCATTGAAAAAATCGGCTCATATCACAAGGGGTCACTGTTTAATGGGCTAGCTTAAACTTTAGACTAAAACTGCTTGCAAGCTGCAAAGGAAATTAGAAAAATCTAGTTAAGTGTGTGTAGAGTGAGGGGGGGGGGGGGGGGGGGGCTAAAGCGTTAAATCAGATAAAGTCATAGTACTTTTGAATTTCTCAAAGTCGTTAAATCAGACTTGTACAAATTAATTTACGTGGTTGGCACACATACTTCTTTAATTTGATCAATTCCTTTTAATCAAAGGACTGTTATTTGCAGTTTCAGCGAAAATTTTCAATGATGTAAGTATATACTATATAAAAAACCTGTCGCCTCTTTTTCAGGGGAACTTTAAACCACAAAGCCATCCTTTAAACAATCTTTGTAAAAGACATCTACATTGTACACCTATGTCATACTGCATACACAATGCTATTAGGAAGAAGTTTTTATTTAAAAAGTGAATAATTATTTTCTCCCTCTTAATTTGTGCTTGGTATTCAATTCATATAACATGTTACCATGATAACTTAGTGCTGTTGATAAATATTAGGCACTGCCTTCTGTCTAATGCTATTCATATAACTGCTGCAGACTTTTGTACATAGCAAAGCAAATTGAGTAGACTAAGATGAGATGAATATCGTTTTTAAAGTATAAAATATTGAAATGTCTTTTAAATACTTTGACCATCAAATTTCATAACATGGTATCAGCAGTTCATCACACTGCTAGTGAAAATGGAATACAAAACATAATTTTATTCTTTATTTTATACTCTTAATCAATCCACATGCAATACATATCACAAAATACTTTAACCCATATTCCGCTCCAGTGCAATACGGCCATATACCACTCTTGTGACGTCGGTACGACGCTCTTCTATCTGCTGTTGTAGAACCGAGCGTTCACGACGTAAAGCATCCAGAGAGTCGTAAGAGGTCTCCTTCTTCGGAGTCAATTTCACAAGCTCCTCTTGTACTTCCTTGTTCTACTCCACAAGAGACTCAATGGCCTCTTGAACTTTTCGCGAAGCCTTTGTCTTCGGTCGAGAGCCATTTTCTGATGCCGCCATTTTTTTAAATCAAATACTGGACGTCTGGACGGGACGAAATTAAACTGAACAATGACCAGATCGGATTAACACCTAAGCGACTATGGGTGACTGCGCATAAAAGAAGTTCCCATAATTATAACATTTTAGGCTAAAATGTGGTAACTGCGTTTTGATCCGGATATGGCGGAATGTCATATTTGATTCTGGTAGTTTTTTGTAGATTTTGATTTTACTCGGCTTGTGCCTTGTGGTGTCCGAATCTGCAAAAATCTACTTGAGTCGAATACAACCTACTGGATCAAAACGCAGTACTTATAACCCTATTATGTACAAAACCTGTTACCCCGTGGACAGAGCATCTTTAATCCACAGGGCCATTGTAACTTTGAACAATCATTGTAAAAGACAACTACATACATGTACAAGATGCTTAAGCAAGTAGTTTGGAAAATTTTAGAATTATTTTCTCCGTCTTAATTTGTATGCATTAGATAAGATGCCATTCTTATATTGTCCTCTGTCACTGTCCTGATAGCTCCCTATCTCAATAGATGCAAAAGGTTGTAGGTTCATGATTCCCTGGTCCAATATGCCATACAGAAAGAAGATGTTGAATGTAGAATCAAGAAGCTTTCTTTTCAGTCACTCCAAATTGAATAGTACTGTAACATTTGGAGTGCCAAGAATTTGTTGGATTCCTAGGCAACTGGTATCAGGTGTTGCAGTACATTTGGAAAATACTTTTCACCCGTCCTTGTAAATCTAAAAAAGCTTTCATTTCGCAAAAGAAGTTCATATAACTTAATTAAGGTTGCTAAATCAGAGTTTGAATAATTCTGAAAACTAGATGTGCCTTTAATTGCAGCAATTTGAACTCTAACTCATAATGTCAATTAAGCTGGTTATGCAATACTGCAGTTTCTTGGTGTTGGGATTGCTTTATTTACTTGAATAAACAAACAGTTCTTGTGTTGGAAAGTACAATGTATTAACATGCATTTTTCTTGCCCTGACTCCATCCAAGCCTTAAATCTTAGATCAACATGTACTTGGGGCTATGTGTAATATCAATGAGAACTATAAATTATGTTCAATTTAGTGCCACTTATGATATTTCATTCCACATACAAAAACACTAACATGTTCAAACCAATATCCTATGTTATGATAAAACCATTGCCAAGTTGGTAATTTGAAAAGACAAGAAATTATATCTGGTCAGGGTTTGACATAGTCTTTCTAGACAGCTGGACTTGTTTTGCAGTTACTTTGAAAATCTTCAAATGCTAAACTGAACAAGACTTGAGCAAAAAACTCACAATACCAAAAGGGGTTTTAAAGACTTATGAGATCATTCTCACATCACCTATACCATTAGTTCTTATCTACAAACTTAAGTCAACATAATAATTGATGTTTTACATAAATATTGCAATGAATAAAACATATTGCAATAAGTGCCAATAACATAGCAATCAAGTATGATCACTATAGGCCTAAACATGATATTTCAACATTTTCCTGATAAACAATAAATAATTTTACTTTACAATTTTCCCATTTTTTACACAAGCTGAAAAAATGGTCTCTTTTTGAATACTTCACATATTTCATGGCTTTCATCATTCAAACTAACATTTCGCTTGTTATTTCAATATTCAATGATTGTGTAAACATTCATAAATGGTGGTTAAAATTAACACTCATGTTAATCATTCCTACCAAAAGCACCTGACTGACCAATCAGTATCCAATTTTGGCAGGGTTATTGGTGGTTCATTGAAATCAACCATGACCTCCCACAATCTGCACTGATCAACAGTAGTTAATGAATTGTTTCAATTGTTCCTATTTTCATAAACTTAGAAAACACAACTGCAGTGAATAAAATTTATTCCTCAACACTGAGAGAAATGTAGAAAAATGAACGAAGCCGAGTTACATCTAGTAGGATATCAAATCCTTCAAATGTATTCATCATTTTTTATAACCGTATTTAGTAAATTTTAATTTTTGTATGTCTAAGAAGTTTTATTTTTTAGTATATCAAAGAGCATTTGTGTGTATAAATTTGATGATATTTTGTGATTCATTTAATTTCATTCCTGTTTCATTTAGTGTTCAATCCCAAGCTTTCTTGTTCACATTTAAGTGCAAGAAAAGTCACTGATCTGAATAAATTCATTATAATGTAAGGTCACATAAAAGAAATATTGTGCTTTTTAAAAATAACATTTTTTCATCTGCTTAAAATTATGTCAACTTAAGTGCATTGACATTTTATTATGAGTTTAAAGCTGCACTCTCATTTTGACAACTTTTTAAATGTTTGTCTTGGAACGACAATACCTAGTAATCTTTTTTAATGAAAAAACACGAAATATTTGCTATTAATAAATTACTTGTAAACTATGGGGATCATCAGTAGTAAGTTTCAATGCATTAATTGTACACATCGATACCAAGTTTATGTCAATTTTCTACAATTTTCTTTAAATTTTGCTTTTTCATCATTAACTTAGTACAGCCCCTTTAAACTGTACCTTAAAATGTCTGTGACTTATCAAATATTTAATAGTAATGGTCTACAACCAAGATTTGTTTTAATTATTCAGGTTTCAAACTGCATTGTGTATGCGATTGGAAAGGTAATCTTGAAAGCTTACCTAGTATAATTTTTACAAATAACATTCACCCTGCAAGGTACTCATATTTGGATGATACAAAAAGATTTGCACAGTCATTTATTTATATTTGCATTTATTGATAAAGGATACCTTTTTCAAATCTTTGAATTAGATTACAAAGTATAAGTTATATAAATAAATATTTATTCTTAACTTTATCTGAATACACAAGCTAATGCATAAGTCAATTGTAACCATGCCCCCCCCCCCCGCCCCCGGTCCCGGTATAGCAGGGACTTTTACTTTCGGTCCAGCCAAACCCAGCTAAAGTCCCCGACCTGCGGAGATAATCTGATGGTAAAGTCCCCACCAAATGCCCCGCACCCAAGGGACATTAGGTTAAGCCCCATCCACACTGTATTTTTCGGGAAGACCTGGCACTGCGGGGCCACCTGAAAGGTAAAAACATGGCCCATTTCGCCGGCTATCACCGGTATACCCCCGGATGTGAGAGCCGTGGTTACAATTGACTGGTGGATAATGATACATAGTGATCCAAGCTCACATGCCAAGATGATTTCTGGTCTGACATCGCGAGGTTAGATATTCATAAGCAAAAAAAGCCTTGACAGCATTTGAGAAAGACTGTTGTGAGATTAAATATTCTTTACTTTACTATTCCACAACATAAGTGATCTTTATTGAATATTTTGATTTTGTTCCCTAAACGCCACAAGTCAACTGATTATTAAAACAAATTCAATTATATCTCCACAATTGCGGCACTGCATTAATGAATAAAACTCAAAAGTTACACTTGTAAATTATTTAACCAAATACCTTTCCCTCAAATACTTCACAAATTTATATTGATATATCAACAACAATGCATCACCATACTGTATCTCTGACTAATTTTTGATTTTCATTCTTGGCTAGAAAACAAAAAAGTGAGCACAAAGCGTCTTCAGAAAAAGAACTTGTAAAGTATTCACCAGACAATTGTAACCACGCCCCCCCCCCCGGATTTTCATCCAGCCAATCCCCGGTAAAATCCCTGCCCTGCGAGAACGAACTGTTGGTAAAATCCCGTGAATAACCCCACACCCCGGGGATCTAAGGTAATAGCCGATATATTTTGAAGGAAGACAAAACCACCGCAATCACCCAGCATTGCGAGGACACTAGTTCTGGCTTCCATAACTGTAATGTTGATATATATTTTTTGATGTTTACAACACGTCCAAAAAGGTAATATATAATGTGTTCGCTGAAGTTCTTTAGCTACGAGGGCACCTGAAAGGTAAAAACACAGCCCTTTTCCCTGGTATATCTTCGAGGGGGCCGTGGTAACAATTGACTGGTGCATTATGTAAGAGAGGAAATCAAAATTGAGCATGCAAGATTGTTTTATCAATGCCATGGCGATGGTTTATCACAATGTCATGTACTTACACTGAGAGTGGCTCCAAGATTTTTCTATGCACATAGGTAAACAATCATCTTATTCACAGATCCTGTGCACATATCCATATATTTGGCTTCATTTAGAATGAAACTTCATAAATAAGTACGCGCATATTTGATATTTTTTATCTCCATTTTGCAAAATTGAAATCACATGAGTTTTTCAAACGAACTTGTATTGCTTGAAAATTAACGTTTCAAATTAAAAATGCTACCCTCGGTAAGATGAAAATTAATCCGTTTGATGGTGGTAAGCATTCAATGGCGGCTTTATTGATAAATTTCCTCAATAAAACACTATGAAATTCACATCAGCAGCATCCGGAAGTAGTGATAACATACATGTCTGAATCATTCGGCCGCTCTGATCAGAGTAAATTTTGAGGTCAATAAGTAGACTGGTACCCTGATTTACTTTTCCTCAAAAATATAGTTATACAGGTACGCGGCATATGGTTTTTAGTTAACATTAATAGTATTTGAACAATAAATACCAAAAATCATGTTGTATTTAAAAAATTGCTATCTGCCATGCGATGATTAGTTAAAAAAACTTTGTATCGAAAAGAAAAAAAATCACGGAAACATGCAAATTATGTCGAAAAAAATATCAGGGACCGACTTCGGAATACCAACATTGTATACAAAGGATAACACTACTTTTTTAACCAACTTTCCTGGTTGTTTTCTACTTTGACCGCACTCTTTATTCGCTTTTAATACGTATGAATTCACAAGACATTTCGAATGCGCGACGGGTACCACGGTTAGCTGATACTTATTTCTTTTCGGATAAAAGCGAAAGAAAGTACCAGTATATCAATTCAGAGCATTGAACGGAAAAACCTCGATGCGTACTTTTCCAATATGTTCATATTCTTATTGCATATAATCTGACCGTATGCAAGAACATTCATGTGGTTAACTCGATTAACTCACTCGCTACGTATGCATTTATTGTGCTTCATTAAAAGAACATACAGTTAGCTTGAATTGTTAGGAGAACTATTTTTATTGGATGTTGTGATTGTAATCAGTTCTGGTACTACTTTGATTATTCAAATTCGCTAACGGCAATCAAATCAAAATACAGCGTATGAATACATTACGTCAGTGAACCCTCAGATGCGGCTTGAAAATGCAGACATCGCGGTTATGGCTATGAACTAGGCCACAAGTGCCCTAGTCCAAAAACGACATGTATACGCTAAACCTTTCTTTTAAATGATTACCTAAGTTAAATTTTACAAGACAGAGACGTCACACACTGGAGCATCCCTAGCCAGCAGAAAAAAATGGTTTTAAAGATAACATTAATCTGCAAAATTTCCATAAAATCAAAGCACTGAAAGTAATGTAAGGACGCCATATTCAACCTTATATTTTGAATGAGTAATTCATCGCCAAAAACAAGAAGGCAAGTACTCTTCAAACATCTCCATAAAAATCGGGATGAGCAATACTGTTAGCAATTAGCGATTTAAGACTACTATTGTACTTTGATATAATGTTATAATGACCATTTATAAATTTCGACAAGTTTTTTATTAATTGATGATATCTGAAACACTGTTCAGAATTTTTTCCGTCATAAGTTTTTACTTCATGGCTATGTTAAGTTAAACTACAAATTGAATTTCATGTAAATTCAAATTCAATTTTGTTATTGATGGTAAAAATGAAAGTAGTGTATTAACCACCTTGACAAAAATGGCACAGTATCACATCACAGCGTTTTGAGTTTAATATTGCTTTGTTTAAACAAGTCGTCAGATGTTTATCAGTTTCTGATGAGTCATTCTAATGGTTAATCATTATATTGCGCATTTAAAATTTCCATAACTTACTCACTCTTACTCACTTTAAGTTAAATCACCAACCGGTTATAGTCAACTATATTATACAGATTTAACTGATTATGATATAATTCCTAGATGATCAATATGTTGTTTTTTCTATTTAAGACTCCATAAATGATTATCAATGCTACTTCTGTAACTCGGCGCACTCAGACCATGGTGGCGTCAGGGATCCAAACGACTGCACTATCCTTACAACATGCGATATTGACCAGGTACGTTTCCTTGTATTGGTTCAGGTCAATTTGTCATTACCTGAGTTGGTTTGTAATGTTTTAAAAGCAGTTCATGAGCAACATATGTTTCATGTAACATTTGTTGTGTAAAAATGATTTTTCAGAAGTTAATGCGAAACATTAAAATAACAATAACTTATTTACTATTCATACAAAACAATATTTGGCTATAAATGCACACGTAATTGCCATTAAACCCGTAATTTCCGAATTTCATTATTTCCATTTCATAAAAATAATGGAATCCGATTAACAGGAAATATCCCAGTAGTCAAACATTTTTAAAATCCGTTAAGGCAAAATGTAAGGATCAAAAACGACAATGAACTAAAGACGCAAACGTATAAACATATCAACACCACATACAGAAAAATGTAAACACCACAAACAAACTACACACACGCATCGGAATAGCTTTACCGATAATTGATGTGTTCACTCCATTCAAATCATTATGTTTAACCGGGTTTTAATAAAACACATTCTGATCCTTTTGGCCTGGTGTTTTATGATAGTTTTAATGTTGGCCATTGAGTCAGTTTTGGTTCCGCTCCTGAACTCATTGTTTTAACTGATTGTTTTGTAACCGATTATAATATTGATATATTTTTAAATCATCTGTTTTGATATCAAATAGAGCAAAGTTATTAAATATATAAAAGTTTGTATGTGTCCCATTTCGCATTGCTTTAAACTTTACAGAAATCCAGTTACTGCGTTTTATGCATATTGAACACCTGATGCGAGGTTGAAACATTACCTGCATTGTCCGACTGTTGGATAGAAGAGGATAATAGTTTAAGATGCACTCTTACTCCCAAACAGGATTCACCAATATTAATACAATTGTTTTTATCTACTAAAAAGGATGAATAAATGTCGATAACAATGGTTTTTATGAAGGAAACCGAGTTTAATTAGAAAGAAAGGTGCGGAAAACATGTTTTTTCTACATTATGAGACTTTAGTACATCACAGTAAATATGTTAGCACTCACCAATAATTAAGTATTTCAGTGTTTTCGGGTATTAAATACACGGTTACAATCTTGTTATCATACATAGTGATATTATACAAAAATGCATTTTTTAGTAAGTAGTTAAAGGTTTATCATTCAAAATTATGTTTGTTATACACGAGTATGTATTGATTTTGAATAAGAGTGTCTCTTTTAATTATTGTAAGGGGCTTTTACTAGTTTCGGATACAAATAATATATATGGACAGTAGCAATAACAAATACAGATGTCTTATATGAAATATTTGTTCTTTTATTCATGATTCTCGCTATAATATTTTATGCAGTATAATGCAATTTTTTTAATGGTCTGGTATGGCAATCTAATCGAGATAACACACACAAGTCCCCTTAAGAGACTTTTACCTCTCCAAATGTCAACATGCTCTAAATGGATGCAGTATAGACTTAAAATATTTTTAATATAAGATGTCAATATTTATAATTGTTAGGATAATATTTTTCTAATATTTATAATATTTTCTCAACCTAGAAGGTGAGTCTATTTGTTTGTCATTAACGACACTGTTTATATCCGGGGAACATCAATATTCTAATATGGCTTCAAATAGATAAGTAGTGTTAAATTTTAAAACATAGATAATACTTGATCTTGTTTGAATTTTAAGGCCATGTTTTATTCTCACCAGAAACACAGGATGTAGTATCGCCAAACGGATTGAATATCATACGTATAAACTTGCCTGATATGCCATCTTGGAGTAGTTTTCTCCACAAATAAACTCACAATTGTCAGATGTAGAGGCGGACTCGCCATAACAGCAGTATTTTTTTTTCTTTCTAGCCAGTAAATGTCTACTATTTAATAACACTCAACGCTTGATCAGTCGTTGCATATTTTGCTTTAAAACCATCTTGATTTTCTTCAGGTATAGTACTTTTTGCCAAATATTGATCTAATCTATTTTTTCACAATAATGTTAATTTTCCAAGTTTACTGAATTGTTTTGGGTTAATATTTCCTAGCAATTTTGCGGACGTGATTTTTAAAATGAGCCGAATAACACCAGCAGTCCAAACTTCAGGTTTTAATGGTCTCCAAGATAATATTAAATTAATTTTCATAAATTGGCATAAATGATGAGCACGTAGCTTTAATGTGCATGTTAAGGATTCATATGGGGAGGGAGTGGGGGTGTAGAGCGATGCGAGTTTTCTTATATTCACTCTGTTAAGATATGACCGTACTGTTTGGAGTTGTGTGCTTTTAAATTACGTGTACACGTGTTTTATTTCTTTGTGTTTTTTTATAAATTTATTTATCGTACTTTCATAAGCGTAACTAGAATTTTTAAGGACTTTTTATGTAAGGAGCGGCTTCTTAAATATTTTGATTAAGCCAAATTATATGAACATCTTGTTTTTTGACATTCTGGTTAAATAGCATGCTACAGAACGTGAGTCAAAGGAAGAGATACATGGAAGCAGTGTTTAAAATACAGCATCTACAGTCAGAAAATGTAGCAAATACAAGCATATTAATGAGTATGTTACTATGACATATGCAGGTAATGTTATCATATTGCAATAAAGCATGCGATCAAGTCACCAAAGCAGTAGTTGTACATGAACAGAGTGTTTTAAAGTTTATAGTTTAATACATTGGTACACACTGGGAAGATGGCATTTAAAAAATGGAAAAGATTGAGCATCAGCAATCTAAGCGAAAGACCCAGGACACTAAGACTTGTAATCGGAACTAAGTCACTAGACCGAATAATCTACTTTTCGAACATGGTGAAGTGAGTTTACGAAAGCTGATGTTGATTGCACAGCATTTTGCATCAGGAGGCAGTAGCAAGAATATTAAAGGTTAACTAGCAATCACTTTGAAGATTCTCTGGACAGACATCTTATTATTGATTCCAGAGTTTGAGTGATGGCTATATCATCATGAACTTTTTTCACTTGAAATTCAAATGTTCAGTCTGTTTACTGACGTTCAAGATTGGTTAATTTTAGCAATCTTATGTCTTGCCTTGTTGATTTCCGAAGAAGCAGAGAAAATATGAAACTGCTTAGAGACAACCACAGGTGCTGCTTTTAGGGTGTCTAGAATGTCTTTTATTTAGTTTTGCCTCATGAAGTAAAATGGAATCCAATCTCATGTTAGTCATAGTAAGTCTAGCCGCTATATGATATCCGAAAACGCAACATGTCCGAAATGAACAAAAGTTATATACCAGGGCACTGACAGCTTTACCAAATGGTCTTAATCAACATCGTTTGAGGTTCATTTTCAGGACCTGCATTCTGAATATTCTAAACACACGATTCAGACAATTTGACAAATACGTTCTTTCCAAGGAAATGCGCTCAATTCTGTTTTCAAGCATGATGAAATTTGCCGTTTCATTTCAATATTTACTTTTTTGGAAACAACGCTTATATGTTGTTTTACAAACAGGCAATTATAATTATGATCAGAACACTGAAAACATATATTTAACATTTATTTTTAAACTTTTCAAGAAATAGTACGAAAAATGAAATCAGTCTCGGCAAAATTCTTGGTGCGGGCGCAGAAAAAGTACTTCTCAAGCATTTCGTAAAAAAGAGATGCGGTAAATCCAACGAATTACTGATGGATTTGTGGTGGCCTGACTACCCTAGTATGTGTTTCATTCATGTCATAGGACCCTTAAATATCACCTTTTTAATATTTCACATAGAGCTTTCAAATGTGTACACTCTGTAGTTGACCATTACGTCTGCGTTTAAACTCTCTTTTCAAATATTGTTTCCGCTGGTTATGAAAGACTCACAATCTGTAAGAACTAAAGCGAGCGTTAAAAGCGTTAGCCGAAAAATGTTAATACCTTTAATAATGACCGGCCCGATGAGAAAACTGACTTTAAAATTAAATACAGTTTTTGAGAGTTAGACCTGTCGTTAAATGCTACATTATTAACATCGTGCTTCAAATGTGTTTTTCCATCATTTTTTTTTCTTTGATTGAACAATTCACAATACGTTCAACCGAATTGGTTCTGTACAATTTACTGACACTTTGGCGTCTCAAGTCTTGATTTTCACAAGTCCGTTTAATAACGATTAACTCGTATCAACTAGAACAACTTTCTGATTGAAATTACGCAAATATGTTGTATTCTTTTTATGTCGAACTGTGTTCAAGATATATGGAAATACAAAATAGCCGTTTCAATTGTTTTCAATGTCAATGTTAAATAAAAAAAACCGACGCCCTATTTGTCTTCACTGGTTATAGCATACTAGCATACTTTCCGAACCGATCGCTTTTCCTCCATCAAATTCTAAAAAAAATAATTGAGCGTATCAATAAATTGTGATAACGTAGTCAAGACTGCAATGTGTTTATTTTGATTTAAAAGCGAAAATTGAAATTCAAATTCGAACGTTCCATTGGCAAGACGATAATCGGTCTGAAAACTGAAAAATTGTATCGTAAATTTTGTGATTATTTCGATAAGAAGCGTGAACTATGCATGCACCATCATAATAGTATTTGCAGGCAGGCAAATCAACCTCTTTAAATCACTTTTAACTTGTTTTGCTATATTTATCAGGCCTGTTATGCGAAAAATCTATTTACTTGTTTTGCTATATTTATCAGGCATGTTATGCGCAAAACCAGTACCATCCAGGGTCAGATATGAGCTTCAGATACGGATGTTTGAGCTATGAGGTAATCAGTTAAGTATATCCATTAATAACACCCAATTAAGAACCGATCCCAGCTAGGTAAATCATTATTAAATACTTAAAATGGATTCGGGGATCTTTATATCACTCTCATGTGTTCTGCATGTGGTGAGTGAAAATGCTTTTGTCTTGTAAAGAAAGTATAATTTCTGGAATATGTGAATTTTATAACAAATTCATTGTCTATTAAAGTATGAATTTTCATTGTTAACCAGTGACAAACACAAACTCGGTTATTATGGGAGGCCTTAACGACACATATAAAATTAAAGAGTCAAATCATTATTTATGTTACACAGAAAGAAAATAATGTACATTTGTTATTAAAATGTATTATGAATCTGATCACCAAACAACCATTGCAGAATTCATTATTTCATATGTATGTGGTATAATGTATTTGGCATGTTCTTATTTCCGGTCTATCAGGGTATGATATATGCTTTTGGCTATGTGATTATGCCACGAGATTTTCATTGTTCGTCATATCTATATCACATAAAGTAAAATGCGACACGATGCGAAAGGCAAACTTTAAAAAAATCCAGCAATATTTTAACGAAGCAATCAATGGGTAAGTGTTTTTGCACCCGGTTCTAGACATGTTGATCGTTGTTTGTTTTTTAGAGATTGAGAGTTTAGATTATATAAAAGAGTCAGTTATTATAACCTAAAGCAACACACTTTACGAGTAAAACATAGCGTTACAATAAAGTTATACAGTAATTGCACATCAATCGGGAGATCCGGCGAACAATGGGTTATCAACTATTGAAAAATGATGCTCCGTTAATACTTTAAAGATATGTAATTGTTAAAAGTTTTTGTTATCGTGAAAAGTATGTTTATGATTATCTTGTTTAGTAACTATTGGAGTTATAATGAAAATTTTCCTTAAGTCTACAGAACTATGCAATTGAAGGCAAACACAGGCATGAACAGATATACACCATTCTCTTGTTTTTCGATGAAACATATTATTCTATCAGAGAAAACACTACAGTGAAAATATTAAATTGATAAATTCATTTCAAACTAAGGAGTGAAAATATCAACTTTAAGAACTTATTTTTAAATCCATTGTAGTTTCTTCCCCTTGATCAAAATTGAACACGTCACTTCTGGCCCTGAAAATATTTCCAAAAAATAATAATTGATATTTAAAAAAAAGGTTGTAGAAGCTTATATAATGACATAATTGGACGAAAAACTTACGGTTTATTAGAAAAATTGTTATCCTGTTTTCCAACGATTTTAAACGTTCGAACATTTGCCTACATACAAAACAAGTCAGACAAAAACAACTGCTCGAATATAAATACGATTGTTTGTCTTTGTAATACGAACCTATTAGAAAATTCACAGAACAATAAACTGATTGTTTTACCCCACCCACGCTTTAAATTTTCTCAACAACCTCGCGTGGTCTTTAGTCTTTTCAAGCGAAATAGACTGGTCTCTAAAACGAAGAAAACTGTTTTTATCTAATGATTATCCACAAAAGCCTTTTTAACATGTTCGATCATTAAAGCTTTCATTCAGTAGCTGGCGGCGTAGGAATTTGGCCATGTATTAACTTCCTGTTTAATTTAAAAGTACTTTCGTGCATTAACTATTATTATTTGGAACATTGATGCATTTACAAAGTGAACTTCTTTTATTAAATGTTTGCACTAAAACAACAACAATAAAAATCTATAAGGGAACTGTTTTCTCTACGAACAGGAAATAAGAAATCGATAGCTTTGTTATCAGCTATTGATTTGCGTAAGGGGTGTTCCACGGGTAGCGGCGTAGAAAAGGGTTATTCTAGAAAACGTAAATTCAAAAACTAATAAAACTACGAAATAAGCAAAAAAAGAAACAGAAAAAAATGTTTATATCAGTGTAAGATTTTATTTGATTTTATTCGCAATCATAGAAAAAAATATTTTCACGAGTGGCAAAATACGATCTTACAATGAAATCAACAAATATCTCCATATAACATCGATATTTAAATGGTAACACCGTTTTTCTGAAACAAAATACTAGTAAAACTGTATTAATAAAAAGGTTTGTGCTAATTCGCACTTAACTGATCATCTGGTTGTTGAAAAACGCCTTTTTGCTTATTTTGCCAATGATGTATATGATACTATTCTATAATCATTAATTAAAAATGTGAGTGAGCATATGTCGTTCGTTATTTTTTATTTAGCGTATTGTTTCTTCATAATGTATTAAGATTAATTTGACTAAAGGCTCATCTAAAAGATATGAAACACATTTTTAGTAAAATTTGAATATAATACACATCTTAGGTTTGTACAGTCATTCGTTGATTTTAGGTGGTTTCTCATTGTTAAACAAATTGTAGCACCGTCTTTTTAACAAATGAATTATATCTCTAATTTATGCGATGTTTTTTCCACTTTCGAAACACTGAAACATCGACCTTTATGAGAGGGGTCGACCGCAAATTTAAAACGTGCACCGACTGTTCAATATACCTTTTTCCATATAAATCATTAAATTTAATCAATTTTAATTTTTGCTCATATTTAGTCACTTTGTAAATAAATGTTATGGTAAACTGTGCTTTAATAGAGAACATTTAGATATGACTATTAATAGACATATACATTTTGCTTTCGAGATTGAAAATACATATTTTCACATATAAACTTAGCCTCGTGTCTTTTTTTAATATACAAAGTTTGATTTTATTGTAATCAGGGAAAGGGGCTTGTGTTCGGAAATAGCAATCTTCTTTTTATACCATCTGCTCCGAACAACTGTGAACAAATATGCAATTTATAACTTTTATCTCGAGAATCGAGATTTGTTTTATCTTTTTTATAAAGCATCATGGTTTGTCTCCGTCATAACGATATCACGACTTTAATTGTGTTTAATTGCCATTAGAGACATGAGATAGAAGTGACTGATATCCGCAGTAACTTCCAGATATAAGAAGATTTGAAGAAACAGAGTGAGATGCAAAAGATCCAGGGCGATACCCTTGCTCTTTGCGAAAAGACAACTTGTTTCTTGAACATGCTCTGTGTAAAGCAGCGATACATTGGATACACCTTTCTTGGGTTGAACCAGTGCTGACTACCCTTTTTCCAAGGACTACCCTTTTATTGCTGAGGACTAGGCATGGAAGCTACTGGTACCATATACTTTCGGTCTGTCGCGACCGAAGTTTTTACCCACGAACTTCCGCACCAACACCTAACGCCCTACCACTGAGCTATCACTGAAATAACGTGGTGGCTAGTGGTGAACCATGTACTTTTCAGCACGAACGCGCCTCTAAATGCATTTGCATACAATACAATTAGGTCTAAGCGTAGCCAGTACCGTGCGCCAAAACCTATGTGGGATTATCGTAAATTATTTGAATATTCTACAAAGCAACAGGCAATTATATAATATAAAACAATCTGTACAGATATCATATTTAGGCTTGTTATTCAGATTGTTTATTAATATTTACTACAACCACTGCTCTGGTGACTCAAATAAAAATCGCTCGTTGATTAATTTTCGTTCACAAGGGAAGTGGATGGAGTTACTTTTTGTGTCATAATTTCAAGGACTATGTAAAATAACTTTACTTAGCTGGCATATAAGTTAAGCTACGCATACTTGTTATCGCTCAATAACCGACACTCTTAAACACTGCGCGATAATAATAATAACATGTGTTAACTTTGAAAAGAGTCAACTAGTTTTAACCAATTAACTGACTGCATAGATGACCAAAAATACATATAGGAAGAACTAGCATGGCTTATGGTCGTAATTGGCAAATATCATTTTCTGTCATTAAGGCATACGTATGTTGCAGATGTGCAGCATTATGATGAAAACGGCATTTGACGATTTAAACCAATGCCTTGGACATAACACCAATTTATCAGCTTGTGGTACATATATGACGGGAGTCTGTAACGTTTGCTGTAGAGGTAGAGGATGTAACTACGGTGATTGTCGTTCAGTAAGACGTAAGTCGTTTACTGTCGTGTGAAATTTAGATCACGGAGTTGCCATGTCCTGTTTTTCATCACGATTTTTGTCTTTTCATAAAAACGGTTATTGACTATAACGTTCAACACAATAAGTTCCGTTTTAAGTTATTTGGTATTAATAACCTATTGAAATGCATGACTTTATATTTGGAATTATAATAAAAGATGCCAAAGATATTCTGATGTGCATGTTTACCTTTAAATGTATTAAATACAATTTATTACATCGGTACATTTGTAAGACTTATGCACAATTACTCAACCAGACTGTGTGAAAAATATAGCAAACTACACGTTTTCAATTCAGATAGTCGTTCCAAGTTCATACAATGAATCGATATTATTTTCGTATATCGAAGGATGTAAACGAAAATGTATTTTCTAATGCATTGCCTTATGGCACGTAGAACAATAATGCTTTCATCCCCATTATGTGAATAAACAATCCGATCAACGGTTTAACATGTTTTGCAGTGCGACTGTTTGAGGAGTACAGACATGGCTTGTTTAGTTTGGACATCCTAGGGTCCACGTCTGGTGTAACAGGGTAACACATGCGGAGCGGACTTTAAGACATCGAGGTCGCCGTTCAGACGACTGAGAAATGTCTTGTTTGTTTTGAAATAAATTGAAATAATGGTATCTTCGCAGTGGTGGTTTTTGTTTTTGATGTATTATAATATTGAAAATCACCTTCATGAGCATGATTGTATTACATATAAAGGCCTAGTTTGAGGAAAGTTTGGACTCTTTATTACCAGCTGCCCAGCGCTGAATTTCCCTACTGATTCCACGAACAGGGTGCCAAATCTCCCATGTAAATGTGTATTGCCCAATTGCAATTAAGGGCTATTTCAACGTAAAAGGGTTGTACTAGTTATGCTGTGACTCATCAAATCAGTGGTCCGAGAACTGAGGGATGACAAAAAGCAATAAGAATTAGGGCAAAAGAAAATCAACCATCTGAACTATCCTTTTTTCTTGTGGTAGTAGGGGGTGCTACTTATGGAGGGTTAAACAAGGCCTTTGACATATATATTACTATTTGCGGTAGTTAAAGGTAACTTCAGTATAATATCATCGTTGTAATGCATTTGGACTGTTAATGTTTCTGATGCGTTTTGTGTTTTGAAAGAAGACCAGTCTAATGGCCGTTATACAGGGATGTGGTGAAACTAGGGTTATGTCGTATCGAGCACAAAATTACTGAAGCATTTATTGTGCCTGCTTTGCCGATTTAGGTTGTATCTCCGGAGATTGCAATCAGTTAACATGTGCTTGACTGACATGGTGTGATTTACATTCATTCTTTAAATCAACCATTGGAGATACAACGTCCATTAATGAATAATGATATTGTATGATAACAATCTCAAAACTAAATTTATCAAAATTATGTGGATTAGGAAAACTAAAAAAGTTCGCTGTTATTTTTACTGTTTAACTAGACAATAAATAAACAGTGCCATAGCGGATATTGTTTTAATTAATTTAATAATATCTTTTTTTATCTAAATATTTTGCCAAATAAAATACTCCTATCTATTTCCTGTCTTAAGAGTATTTCACGCCTACCACTTCCGCTATCACTACGACTACCATAACCACTACCATCATCATTACCAAAAACATTGCCACTAAAACTACCAAATACAACTATTACTTAAATACAAAATAACAACCATTACGGCAACGTCTTCAACTTCACCAGCCTTGTCCACTACAACTACAACTACAACAACCTATAATTACAACTACGATTATTATTACCACTACCACTACCACCACCACTTTGACTACAACTAACACTACCACAACAGCTACCGCCACCACTACCTTTACTTCTACCAGTACAACTATCACTTCCACTACGACCACTACTTTGACTACAACTAACACTACCACTTCAGCTACCGCCACCACTACCTTTACTTCTACCAGTACAACTATCACTCCCACTACGACCACAACTACCACTACAACAACCTATACAATTATCACTACCACTACCTCTACAACAACCAACACCATAATCACTTTATAATAACTACTACTACTACCACTAAAGCTACCATTAGCACTACTACTTCCACTTCAACTTCCAGTGCCACTACCACTTTCACTGCCACTGCCACTGCCAATTCCACTACCACAAATACTACCACCTTCCAGTACTACAAAGGTATTGCATTTAAGCGAAAAAGTATGTTGATACGTTTAGTTCGTGTCAAAATGCCCCAGACTAGTTAATCAACAATGTCCTGTGGATTATTGATGATATATTTACAAAATAGAAAGATATTCAATTAAATAATTAACAATCGCGTATTATATCCATGACTTGTTTACAAAAATGCAAATATATTTCTTAAAATAGTTGAAATCACCACAAAGCCTCATGACATCGTTGGTTGGGTAGTTATGACAATTTGGACACAAAAACATAAACATAATTATTTTGTTTTCATACATTTCCAAGCTTTTTAATTTGTAATCTGAAAAAAATCGTCTTTCGAAAAAACTGCTCAATTCCTGATTACAGCTACTACTACTACTACTACTACTACTACTACTACTACTACTACTACTACTACTACTACTACTACTACTACTACTACTACTACTACTACTACTACTACTACTACTACTACTACTACTACTACTACTATTACTACTACTACTACTACTAAAACTACTACTACTTCTACTACTACTTCTACTACTACTGCTACTACTTATCATAATAATCAAAAAATAAAAATGAGATTGGCGCTTCCTTTTCAAAAATTGATTTTTATTGCCCATGTGTTTTGATCGAGTTATCGTACGTGTACGTGAACAATATGCACTTTCACAAGTATATCACAAGGTTTGTGAATTTTTCATGAATCGCGTAAAATGGGCAGAAGGTAACTACTTTAGTGATGAGCTAGAGTTTATATGGTCATAGATACTGCGGTCCAAATGTTAAGTAATTTGTTGATGAATGCAAATCAATAGTAACGATATGTTGAGACGAATTGTAAATGTACCCCTAGTGAACGACAAACAGCCCTAAACAAGCATTGAAGTTGCTCAGTAATAACCTCGTCTACGTAATATTCCTGCAAAAAAGCAAAGGTAATGTTGTAACTTGTTTATCCTGTGTGTCACAACAAAACATAGATCAACAATTCTACATACAAAGAGAACCCCTTTGTTGGGCACCGTTGCATTTAAGATCTCAGTTAGAAGTTGAAATTATCTAAGTGTCAAAATATCGTTATAAGGCTTGATAAGTGTGTATTTAAGTTGAAAAGAAACCTTGATATAAGGTAGATAACATCAGCTTTTTTCTTTCATAAGTTTTTTTTTTCAAAATTTGTGTTTGTGAAATTAGATCTAAAAACTAAGATCCTTTAATAAAACGGGCTCCTGGTACATGCACCTGACGTATACATGATGTTTTAATAACCATCGAGATACATGCAAATAATTTATCCTAAAAGACCAGGTAATACGAATGTGTGTTTAGTCATTAAATAAATGTCTACACGTGGATACAAAATTTTATTTCGTTAGATATTTAGCTGTTATAGATATTTTGAAATTGTGTTATATATTGGTCTCTTGTGTAAGCTCTTTGGTGATTTGTATAATAAAGGATTGAATGTGTTAGTATTGCTGTTCAACGGTGTATGAAAACATTTCGTCAGTGCAAGATTGTCCTGCACTAAAAAAATATTTCATACACACCTGAATCGCAGTTCGAAAATATTAAAAACTCCACTCAAAATATCATTGGGACAATCCAACTACAGCTGGGAAAAATAACGCTTAAAGGAAAATTTGACCTAGTTTTGTTCAGCAGTTTGTACAGGGTCTTCATCAATGACGTTACTAGTTTCATTGAACTCACATACATTTCCCACAATAAAAAGTAATTTATTGAATAGAAACGTTTCAAAATCAAGGTATTCCGAAGGTATTGCGTTCATCGAAATGTGAATGAAATAAAAGGAATATACGTCAGTTTCAAAAATAAGGGGTGTCAATATTCGCAAACATCATCAGTATGTACATTCTCATCAATATCAACAGTTTGAAGAAAAACAACGCGATAGACGCATTATACGATTTAGTGATTACATTAGACATTGTAGTTTAAATTTTATGCTGCATGGATTCAGATTTAACAAAATAGAATTCCGCTTTCTCTTTCCTTAAAAACATCTTGTCTCCTCCTTTAAGCATTGTCAAAAGGCCTTCAATCTTTTTTGTTCGAAATGTTTCGTCGCAAACAATTTTCATATTCGTCAAAGTCGATTTAATGAAAACAGTAAAGCGCTCCAGACATCCCCTTGACCTTCAAAAAAATGGGTCAATTCTCAATTCTGCACAATTCCCATTATTCTCAAGATCTGTTCCCTGTCATGTTTGAAGTTGCTATAAACCTAATGTTACTTATTTAATTTAATGCTCATGTTTGAATTATATGAAATAAATACAGGTTTAACCAAACAAATTTCGTCATAAGAATATATATGAAACACGAGATGTTGAGTGAACATGTTTTTATTTTAAACCCACTAGCAATAGGCATCTCAAATGTATGCCACAATCTACTGCTACCTCTGTCCTATTGTCACAGATGGGTTGGGTATGGAAATCCTGTAGCCCCACCCCTTCACGCCCCTCCTTTCCTGCATTCTGAAAGAGCCGAAACATTAACTTATTCGCGTCAGGGATCTGGCCTTTACTTTAGAATAACAAAGCAAAACAAGGGGATTTACTTTTTATTACTTACATTAGTTCATAGTTTTGGTGGTTTATCTAAATATTGCAGTAAACAATATTCTGATCACTCACCGTTTAAAGCATACCGGTATTCTTAATCAACACTGAATAAAAGTATATAAACAAACAATGACACTATGAAGAAGCAAGTTACGTGATGTCATTAAAATGAAGAGAGCTACGGCGAATTTGAAATAACGAAATATATTGTTTTGTTATTTTATTTATAACGGTCAACGAATAAAAATAAAACACCTAGCCCACTAAACGCAACTTGATCTATGCTTTCGAGGGGTATATTTTCTGTCATTCTTTGTTGTGTACTGGGTTTTTTTTATATTCCAATTTAATTTGGAATAAGTGAAACAGCCGACAAAACGTCTATTTTAATAATTCTGCAAAAACAATAAAAAAAAACCAGATATATACAACTGGTTCAGAAAAACATTATTATCGCATTATTTGATAGTTTACGATTTCTTTGAAAAAGTATATATATATATGTATTAGCTTTTAAGATGCTTTTTGTGAAGAACCAGTTTCAAATATATGTTTCATTATTTGTTACTTATTTTATGGTATTAGATTAAACAAAGTTTCTTTTTTCGGGCTCGAAATATACACAAAACTTTTGTATCATATATATTGTCATGTTTTATGCTTTTAGTGTACAGCTATTAAAGATATAATCTCATTTAGAATGTTATGACAAATGTATTTTAACCGAAACTTAGCTCTTAATATGCTATTGGCTATTTCAAGGGTATATAAGCCTTATGGTGGCTCTGAGGTTTGGAGTAAGAGAGGTCGTAACCTCAGATATTTGACGAGCTTCACAGAACTAAACAAAATGTGCTTGTGAATTATATTTCTTGTTTATTTCTACGACATAACGAATTAGGTTTCTCATCATAAAGAAACATTAAATTCCGTTATAACGAATGAGTTATCCCTTTGTGTCGATGTAACAAAATAGTGTTTCGTAATATAAAAAATAAAATAAGTATACTATTTCGAAAATTAAAGTGTATTTTTGTCAATTTAATGGCTCCTAAAATTCAGGGGCTTCGTGCTATAAGTTCCAATTAAGCATCAATTTATAAATTAACAAAAGCCGTATCTTATATTACACTTAAATCTAAATAAAGACGTTCTACAGTAATATTGTCCTAAAGTTAGCTTTGATTATGAATGCACCAAGTGCATGTGGACCTGCAATGAAAAAGACTCTATATAGGTGCTAGCTTACGATCAAATGAGATAAGGATTCACTAGTTATACTCCAAATTATAAAACAGTTTGCTTTGGCTCAGTCTTAAAAACGGATTGAAAATGAGAAAGTAGATATTTGTTTTTCAATTAATTATTGTGTGCGATAATTGTATGAAATATATTGTCAAACATTACATCAATAACACCAGTAATCACATAAGCATCATCTGAACAAGCATCAACTTAAAGGCAATGTAGTTAATGAATGTGACTCAGAAAGGTGACATTTTTTATCAGAAAATAACAATCAGGGATGGTTGTTGCTGGAAAAACGTTGCGCGATATATAACATGAAACTTAAGTCTTTGACAATTGATAATAATAATTAAAATTGCTTAAAATTTTTAATTTGCAATTGGTTAAGATTGCATTTTATATTTTTTCAATATTGAAAAGCAACATGATCAACTTTTCTATGAATTGTTATCAAAAGGCATTTTAAGTGTGCTGGAAAAAATGACCGTACCAATAAGTAAACAAAACTGTTCTTGCATTTGTGGTTGTGTTGTTAATATGTTTGTGTCTCTAGTTTATTGAAGCTTGCCTTTGTGCCCCTGGAAACAGGGGTATTATTTGAGTTTCAGACTTTTTAGCGTGTCCTTGCAGTTTTCAAGTTATTGAATATAGATGTATAGATATTGCGCAAACGCGTATGCAAAATTATTGCTTCTGCTCCGTATCACAATACATCATGCCTCCAACATGAATGACGCAACGCCATTGATCCAGGAATGGTCATGCTGTGACTCAATGTTTTCCATATCAGGTCACCTATCTTTAAGTCTTTCGGAAGTGTCGTCTATAAACCGAATCCGATTCTGATGAAATAATGAAATCGTTTCCATAAATTAATCAATGTTAACGGGTTGTTGACGTAATATATACATTACGGGATAAGTAGTCGACCCGGTATTGGATGTACAATGCAAATGGTGTTAACGAGCGAAGCCGAATATGGTTTTCTGCGCCACGTATGTCCCATATCGGGTCACCTACATGCCCGTACCTTATTGTATCGATGTATCGTTAAAGTCACACATCCCTGTTTGTAATATAAATGTTAGATACCTTCCGGATACCTAAGATTGGTACATTGGCTAACGACAATTGATCAATGTTCACAGGATGCCGACGTGATATACGTAACGGGATTAGTAGGTAACCCTATATGAGATGTACGGGGCTCTGGGAACCTTATTCAATCCTTTGAGCCGTATATCCCATATCGTTACACTTTTTAACCACGTAAATAATAATGTAATAAATCCAAGAAGAGTTCAAAGGTTCTCTTGAAGGTCTTATGAACAAGCGACATAACAAAAAGTATATACTTATCAGATTTTAATATGACATCTTTAAATGCACCTATATTAAATTGGGAATGTTTTGATAGAAATAAAGCAAACACATTGCAATATTTCTTTGTGCATATCAAAGGTTGATGGTTTAAATAAATCTGGATAAAACTATTACTCTAACCCAAACGTTGTAATACTATATCATCTTTTCTTACACATTAATTTATAATTATGTATCAATAATTACATTTTGTTAACAAAAAGTTCCAACTAATAGGTAAATTCGAGAAACAAAAGCAGATAATGAATACAATTTTTAACAAATCCCCCGGGCCATGGTCTGGATTTTGACCACTGAATAGATTGACATATTCTCAAAATATACAAAATATTTTATTTTTAAAGATCCTTTATCAGTAAAGATATTTTAAGAACTTTAGAGGAGTGTGTATCATAACTCACGAAATTTGCCAGCGGTCGTTCAGATAACGTAACTCAAGGAAAGATGTCATTCCCCATTACTAATATTGAATAAATCGTGGTTCAGATAACCTTATTTGCAATGAAATATGAGACATCCGTGAAAATAGCATAACCAATTTGTGCTTATTTCTTCAGTAATAATGTGTTTGTGATTTCAAGTGCAATGAGTGAGTTCGTTTCAATAAAAATTATATTTTATATGTATTTATGTTAAATTTGATCTTGATAAATGGTCCGTAACATGGAAATGCATATTTATATCTATGTTTATAAATTTATTGAGAAACTGTTTCGATTATTTCAGAACTTTTGGTTTTATCGTTTATCATGGTCGCCGTGCATGGCAGTAAGAATTTTAAAATTTCTATTATTTTATGATCATGTTTTAATCTCATCCTGTCTTTTTTCAAAACTGAAAAATTAATATCAGTCCTGTACAATAAATAAATTGATTAATTCGTAATTGGCTTAGGTCCAATATCTTACAATCATATATATATATATATATATATATATATATATATATTTGATTGCAAGATATTGGACCTAAGCCAATTACGAATTAATCAATTTATTCATTGTACAGGACTGATATTAATATATATATATCCTATATTAAGACCTTAAGTGGACAATGAAACATACAACCCTGTTAGAATGACTTTTGAATCTTACAATGCAACCTCACTTTTTAAAACAACAAAGAACAAAAAACGGCAAACGATTCCGGTGCTCTCGAAGCGAGTGCGCCAACCACGCGAACAACAGTTTCCGAATTACAATTTGAAACGTATTTATTGAACTGTGTACGATTTCATTCTTTTTGCAGTGTTTGCACAGATACCGACGCAGAATATCTTGAGGTGTCGCTTATGCAACAATGCCAGGACATTATCCGACTGTTCCACGCTTACTTTGTGTAACAATCAGACACAGGTGATGTTTATTTAATACCGTGTTTGTAAGTTAATGTTCATAACGATTGATAAACAAGTTATCACTATATTGTATTAATTACTCACGATGACACGATGTTACGCGACAGAGGGATCTCGTGATGTGGGGGAACCCGGATATTCCGAAGGAACAGCACTTGTCCGGTTTGGTAATCATTGACGAAACCCACATAGCCCAGGTCAGGAATCGAACCCGGGACACTTTGGTGAAAAAAAAACTGAACACAACAGAGCAGACGAGTGTGAACGCACTTACCATTACTTTCGAATGGTCAACAGGTTTCGCCATTTTACATCAATGTTCCTCGGATACCTTCATACCTTTCAGAATTATAATACCGCTTAAGCCGAAACTAGGGGCGTTGACAGTTGCTGTCATTTCTTAGGACCTACTATCATGTAGTGGTGGATCAAGACTGTTTTTTCAAAGGCTATCGTATTCCTAATATGCCTCAGGGTTGGGATAACCCAGAAATATTGTTTTACCACCGAAACGTAAATATTTGGTGGCCATTTTTATTAATGTTCAAACCTAAATACACGCAATATGTGGTATTATATCAAGTCAGTGGCGAAAGTTGGATTTGAGTTATAGTGCAGGCCGGTTACAAGGTGTATTCACCCGAGAGTTTTGTTTATGCAGGATGCGCCTAGGTTCAGTTTCCACTATGTAAAAGGAAAGACCGGTTAATATTCTTTCCTGATGCATATACCCCATTACCTTTAGTTTTAGATGCATTTTCAGATTTTTGAAAATGATGTGCAGGTTTGGGCCTAAAGCGCCTACGTGGAGTAGCGCCTTTGCGAAGCTTGTCCAGGCCGAACGCGCCTATGCGGTATAGGCCCAGGGCTATAGCATCACGTTAAGCAAGTCCAGGCTTATAGTGTCTTTTTGAAGCATGCCCTGGGCTGTAGCGCCTACATGGAGCAGGCCCAGGCCTATATGGCATACAAGGAGCAGGCACAGGCCTTGAGGGCCTACAAGGAGCAGGCTAAGGTCAATATCTCATTCCATAAGCGCTTACGTGGAACAGGCAAAGGCCCATAGTGTCAACGTTGAGCAGGCCCAGGCCTATATCAACTTCCTGGAGCAGGCCAAGTCCTAAAACGCCCACTTGGAGCAGACCCAGGCTTACGTTGAGCAAGCAAAAGTCTATAGCTCTTACTGGAGCAGGCCCAGGTCAATAGTGTCTCCGTGGATGAGGCAAAGTCCTAGAACGCATGCTTGGAGCAAGCCCAGGCCTAAAGCGCCTACGTGGATCAGACCAAGGCCTATAGGGCATAAGTGTAGAAGACCTAGACATATTGCCCCTATTTGAATCAAGCTAAGGCACTATATGTGCCTTCTTGGAGCAGGCCAAAGTCTATAGCTCCTTAGCGGAGCTGGCCCATGCCTACTTGGAGCAGGCTCAGGCCTATTGTTCCTACTAAAAGCAGGGCATGCCTATAGCGACTATATGGAGCAGACCCGGCCTATAGCGCAATTTAGAGCAACGCTACTGTAATTAAACTACTGCTTTACATATTAATGTATATGATATGTATCCTTGTTTTTTGTGACGCCATGTGTCTCTCGTTGAATGTCACATTGTCTTTCTTAACAGGTTGATCTTTAACTACGATATGTTTTCTTTTTCCTTCGAAGGAATGCTACATGGAAGAAGTGATTACCTCGTTCTCCACCATCGTCTATAGAGGCGGATGCCGTGCAATTAGCGTATGTGTGACTGTTTACTTTTACACCTCACTTCGGTTTACACAACAGTTTACTATTTCATCTCATAATACATGCAGTGTCTTTTTACATTGTTAAAACCTTTTTCTCGAACTTGATACACGATTACACTGTGCGCTACGTCTTGCCCGGTAATCGATTACGTTCTGCGCTTTGTCGAACCGGTTACTCGAATACATTCTGTGCTTTGTCCAGCCGGAAAATCCCATTCTGCACTTTTCTTATTGATCTTCAAACTCGGGAATTCTCTGCGCTTGTCGCACATATTGTATTCGATTAAGCTGTCCATTTCGCCGTATCAAGTACTAGATAAGAATCCACGCAATGTCGAAACCGATTCTCGATTATGCTCGTCATGTGCCCCTTACGGTACTCAATTACTTTTTAATTTACTAATTAATTTGCGCATCATCGAACTCGGTTCTACACTACGATCGCTGACATCGTCTAACCGGTATTCGGTGACCCTCTTCGATTGGTCGTGCAACTGCTCTTCTACTCGTATTTAAAATTGTACATGTAGAAATCTGCAAAAATGTTTTCAATTGTTAAAGTCGCTTGCGAAAAATTTCTCCGCGTATTTCGATACGCTCTTCGGATATCATGTAAAACACCTTTCTCTAATTGTTTAGTTGCCAATTCCGTACATTTTGTAAAATCCGTTTCAAACAGTTCGGCATCGTTGACACATATCATGTATCATGTTTCTTGGATACCAAGGACACACCTTAATCTTGAACAAAGAAAATAGACTAATATCTGGATGACGAACGTACAAAGAAGTTTACACATTCCCGTCTTTTTCAGCGTTATGATTGATATATAAATGAATGAAATTAAAGCCAGACAACAAAGATGAAATAAAATCTTTTGAAGATTTTGGTTTGGCTTTCAATTTAACATATCGCCCCTGTAATGAAATGTAGTTTACGATGTTCACGTTAAATTGGCAAATGTGCATCTTCTCGCATTATCCAAACAAAATGGTATTCGTTTTATAGTGATATTGCATTGTCACAAATGTGATACAACTGTTTACTATATACACAACATCAATAAGACAGTTACATTGCAATAATATGATATAATTACTTAGTAAACTACGATTAGAAAGCAGCCACTGACGCATTCTGCAGAACCAAGGAGTTCGGGGATAAACAAGTCATCAACATTGGCGACAAGCTGAGGTGGCTTATTATGGCATTTGTTTAGGACCAAAAAGTTTTTTCTTTTCAAAATAATTAATCAAATATATAAAGCATTCATTAGATCTTATTTACAGTTTTGACAGTAGATTACTATTTATGTGGTAAACCTATGCCCCTCACACTCATTTATCAAATTTTCTGAAAGATTATGTTTGCATCAAACAAAATACTTACATTTCAAATTATATTTGAAATTTTCATTAAAATTTAGTTGATATTAAGAAGCTCGGTGCCGACTTATCCTTGAGATCACCACACATAAATGCTTACATTGTGTTCACGGCAAAAGCAACATGCCCATGCATGAGCTTCTATACAACTCATGGGCTTGAATACTGACTCAAATTATATTTTGAGATTTTTTTATGAGTCGGTTAGGCAAACGAAAAAACATTGGTTTTATTTTAAATATATTTTCTTCAGCACTGTTCAGCTTCATCGACGGCCATTGGAAAAACGACAGAGTGACTTGATTTCATGCTCGGAGTATGTATTTTGTGGTTCTTTTCAAGAGATTAACTGTATGAACTTTGTATTATTGTCCTTTTTTGGAAAAGATGTTTTCTTAATCAAAATGAGGTATTGTCAAAAATTAATATCAACAACAGTTCATTACATTATTTTAAAAGATGCAAATTTAATTAGGAAAAGCTTGCTTAAATTACCTGAGTTAAATAAATACGTATACGTAACATCAAAACAGAGACAGTTGGCTTAATAAATTAGTTTCTTTATGAGAACTCTTTGAACATCTATAAAATGTGTTTTTGAAACTCCGCATTCTCCGTAATGGGAGCATGTACGAAGAACTGTTCAGAAAAAAACATTCAAATTGAACGAAATAAAATCTGAGTTTTGCTTCGACACACATTATTGGGCGAAAATCAATTACAACGGTAGTTTACTTTGAAAAACGTTTCTATGTAGTAGCTACTGAGCTATACGTTTCAACCAAACTTTGTATATTATTATCCTAAAATTTCAACGGGAGATCTATTTGAAAAAAACCAACAGTGCTTAGATATACCGTTACTGCATCCTCACATTGCTTTTAATTTCAAATAAACTCCTTACAGTAGTTTCTGAGCTATAACCGTCACAAACTATTTTTTAAAGAAAATCGAAGTACAACTGAGGATAACTTTTAAGCAAGTACACAAGAGTTTCAACAATTTGCGTTGAGAACACATTTTTGTTGCCATCTATGAATAAAAGGAATGAAATATAATTTTCGGTTAAAAGAAGTACTCTTTAGATGTGTATTCATTATATGTGTTCTCCACTCCTTTTATGGAAGTGCCGAAGGTGGATTGTACATGTACCTCGGGTATTTCCGTATTGATTTTCATTGGTTAACGGAGGTCAAACCCCGCCCTAAACATGTACAATTTGCTTGCCGGCATGCACGCGCTTTATATGAACAATGTATGACGAGCTTTTCTGGTTCTCATGTTCACGGTTCAGTGGTGCCCAAATTTTTTAATGCCTATCACTCCGGCAAAAAAGAAGTAGTCCCTTGCATACACGTACAAACCGTAAGAGGGCTTGTACAGCGTTTGTCTTCAAGCCCGTATTATTAAGTCCATTGAATATTTTCCTAAATGACTTTCACATTTTTAAAATGGAACAAGGGAAATTAAATTTACAAAAAAGAACCTTCGAGGATTAAATCTTGCTAGACACACCTTCACATTACCAGCTATCTATGTTCACCGTGTCAATCAATTCCTTCGTGTCATTTTCATGGACTGATTCGGACAAAACACTCGTTGAAGGCTCATAGAAATACTGAGAAAAACAGTGGCTTCCTTACTGAAACGGAGCACATGATGAATTATGACCAAACCATAATCTAATCCTCCCTTCTATCATTTAAAGTTGTAATGTATAATCCCTTATAACAGGATTTAGATCAGCTTACTATTTTTGTTTAGTCTCATTTGTGCAATATTTACATATTTAAGAGTTTTGGGACTTGAAAAGAAAATGACCATTACGATAAACAAGATAAATGAATTGTTATTTAATAAAATCAAAATGAAAACATAAATTTGGCTTTATGAAATAAGATTTTTCGGCGTGTTACCCTTAAGAACTTGGTCCGCGGTAGTGACCTTTTAAAGTGGTGAAGATGTCTTCCAGAAGTGCGAAACATTTCCAGAGCATTCTTAGTAAAAACATTTTAAAATAGTATCCCTTTGCAATATTTACTATTTTCAATATCAATGTGTCACGAAAATGAAATACAGTTTGAAAATATATATTCATGTTGCAAAAAGTTGTATTTTTAAAATGAAAGAGGGCACACAAAGAAACAATGAAAATAAGGTCAGGGATATAGAAAAAACGGCGAGAACGTCTTTGAAAGCGCAATTAGAAGGATTCTCCTTTAGTTTATTTGAAAGTGTGAGTTTCTGTTTTAATGCCTTACACTTTAGACACATACTATATTTTTCTTCAGTGATTGTATATTTCCTGGTATTGTTTCGATTAAACGTTATAATGGCATGTCCATACTGATCACTTTATGAAACAAAAACAAGAACATTGTTTTGTAACAGATAATTACAAATTAGGAATCAATGTTCAAATATTTTCCCATTTAATTCTGTGACAATATGGTTTGTTTTCATAGACTTTCAAAAAGCCATGACAAAGTTCTGTAACTATGTTAATATAATACTCTGTAGGTCAATCACTAAATTTCACTGAATTGTCAGGAAAAAAAGCTGAACACATCCGTATGTGATATCCTTTAAGTTTGGAAAGAAATCCGCGACTATGTTTCATATCATTTTGAATTCAAAAATTATTATTATATTTAGATTCTATACCTGTTTGTTTTGCTATTTATTGAGCATACAATTTTGCAAGTTCATTTTTATGTTTTGCAATGTGCTTTGTTATCTAGCATGCAAATGGGTTCATGAGTACAAATACAATTTGAAAAATTAAAAAATGACCAATCTGCGGCATGAGCCATTGTACCCTTATTTATGAGACCAATCAGTATATTTAAATATTATCTCATTACAGATGTTGTAAAAATGGACATGACTGCAATGCTAAGATATGCGGTATAAAAAGTAAGTAGAGTGAAATCAAACGTTCTGTGTTGATCGTATATAAGTGACATACGAGGAACATTCAATATGGAATGCAATTGTAGCCAGCTCATGTATGATAAAGGCTTAAATTGTATTGTTTCAATCAAATATGCTGCTCGAAAGGATCTTTTGCATCATGTTATTTGTTTTGTTGAATATTTAGGAAATTTTTTCATATTTACTAATGGAAAATTAACAACTTTTGTAGACTTAAAAGCGTAAAAAACAATAAAAGCATTGTAAACATATGTTTTTCAACAACAAGCACAGTTAAATATTTAGTGATCAAGTTTTCTGCTCTTTGTGTACAAAATTCGTAAATATAAAACATTGTCTAATTTGAAGATGCGTCTGCTGAAAATATATATAAAGAAGATATTTCAAAAAAACTCATCGAATGTGAATGCTTTAAATGAGCATTTTATTTTACGAAATTCAGCTGCTTTAGTAAGAGTGTATACACATCTGTCAGTTCTATTTCTTTCTAAAATTGGTTAATTAAAATATTATATTAATTTAGCTGTACGGAGTGTAACACAGTTTGTCGACAGATCAATTATGGGATGGATGCATTGGAGGGGTCAGTGAATCACGAGCTTATCGAGGCTTCAAACTAGTTTATATCCGCATTACCTCACAATTGTTCGAATGCTGTTTAACAATTACAAAATTAATAATAAAGGTCGTAATGCATGCGGGTTTAACTTAAATACAACGAATGATATAGTTATGTGTCCTGGTGTGAGACAATGCCATTTTGTAATCTCTCACTTAAAGCTTTATTTAACTGGTTGGAGTAAATGGCAAAAACAATATATTTCAAATCATGAAACACCTTTTGAAAATGTTCACCTTGCGAGCATTATAAAATACTTCAAGGTAATTTTAAGTTTAGCTACGAATTGAAGTCCACGTTCATTCAAATTCAATTTAATTATTGGTGGAACAAATGAAAGAAGTTTATAAACCACCTTGACAAAAATGGCACAGTAACACATCGTAGCGTTTTGAGTTTCATACTGCTTTGTTTAAACAAATCGTCAGATGTGTTTCTGTTGCGTAATTGTTATGGTATATGATAAAGATCCAATTGATAATTCTCAATGCTACTTCTGTGACTCGGAGCACTCAGCCCAAGGTGACGTCACTGATCCAAGCGACTGCACTACTCTAACAACATGCGATCTTGACCAGGTACCATTTGTTTCATTGGTTAAGGTAAATTTGTCATGACTGAATAGGTTTTGTAATTTTTGAAAGCAGTTCATAAATAGCGTATGTTTCATGTCACAAGCTTTTCTAAAAATGAATATTCATCATCAATTTTAAGATATTAAAAGTACAATGGCTTTGTTTAATACACTTATTCGGTATTCATGTAAAACCATTTTGGGTTTTGAATGCACGCGTAATTGCCATTAAACAAGTTTTTTCCGACTTTCATTATTTCCCTTTCACAAAATAATACCATCCGATCTACAGTGACAATCTCAGTGGTCGCAAATTAAAAAATAACAATGCGTTCAGGCACACGGTAAGGATCCAAAACGACAATGAACTATATACACAAACATATAAACGTATGATCACCACACACAGAAATATACAAACACCACTAACAGACCGATATAGCTTTACCGATAATGGATGAATTTACTCCAAATTATTATGTTTGACTGTTTTCTTACAAAACACATTCTGCTCCTTTACTATTAAGCCTAGCGCTTTATGGCAACTTAATTTTTTTGTCATTGAGTCACCTGCCAGGTTGATACCCGCATTGCCCGATTGATTATTTTATTACTTGAACGGTCCGTGGAACACTAGTTCACTGGAACCCGAGTCTACTGAGGGTTTAAACGAGTGTGTATGGCCATTACCTCACACTTGAATAAACTTATAAGATATGTGGACAAGCATAAAAAATATTAATATTCAATACAATACAATACAATACAATACAAACGTCGTTATTACACTCAGGTCATACGTACACGACAACATGAAGACAACTAAGGTTGGCCAACAGTGTCAATAAGAGCTGAATAATACTAAAACGATAAGGGATGACTTTGCCTCGAGTGGCGGAAATAAAATAGTTGTGTACTATTAAAGTCATTTATGTATGAAATATGTCTCTTACCATGGAAAAGAGGGAGATTAAATATATTTACAAAATAAAAAGGAATAAACAATGGATTGCCAGACTACAAACACTGTGCCTTGCACAAAAATAACGTATGAATAAGTGACAAACGGTATGCGGGAACTAAATATATTTGCTTTAATAAAAAAATGAAAACAAATTACACTAGTTAACTGACGTAACGTTATAAAAATATTTCACAAATAAAGTTTTTTTTGTCGTTGGTTTTACATTTGGGCAAGTTAACAGTTCCTTGTATTTAACAGTTTTTGGCATATTGAGATTATAGGTTAAAATGTATTTTCTTCTTACAATTAAACAGAATGAGCCAACTAATAAGTAGTGGTAATCATCAACAGGGTCTGACCTACAAGAATGACAGTATCTTTCTGCATAATCAACATAGTTATACCTATATATTTCTATTTGGGATATGTGGTTCGTCATACGGCATTTCCTTAAATAAAGTTTTTAGTTAGGAGAAAGATTTAACAAGTATTTCGAGAGTTTCCTTGAACAATGAGTAATTCATGCCCTTTGAATAGTTCTTTATTGCAGAAAGCCAACCTTGTTTGAAATGGTCGGTTAACACATTTGTGTAAATTAGGGTTTTTATTTGTAGATTGTTCTAGAGAAAGATTGGAAAAACCCGTACTATCTTAAATTAATAAAATGTGATCTTTCCGTTAAAAAGGTCTGGAATTATCATATTGCATAGACCTATAACTAGTACGTGATGATTTAGTGTGTTTACCTTGAAGAATGGATATCCAGAATAATACAACGCAACACTTTATGATAATTTTAATGGATATCGCTCAGTTTCACCATACATCAAATAAGCGTGCGTGCTCATTTTAGTTTTTGTTATTTTCCTGAGAAAATTAAGTGAACTTTCACAATAATTCTTGGGTTTTCATATAGCCCCATTCTTCAGCCGAGTATATTAGTATTGGCAGGAGTGTAAGGTCAAATAATATTTTTTGTAAGTTAATCATTAAATTTTGATTGTAAATACTTTATATAGAAAATGCATTGTATTGTTGCCTTGTTCAACTTGAAATGTTTGCCTGTAAAAAACACATCCAGCACTTGAAAAGAAACCTCCAAACCATTTATTTCTTACCATTTCTATGATATTTTCTCCTATTTTGAAATGATAGCGAGTCGGTCTATGAGTGCCGAAACAACTACCTTCGTCTTATCGATAGTGACCTTTAAATCAAATGTACTGCAATAATTATCAAAATCATTAATCATTTTTCGCAATTATGTTTCAAATTCGTTTAACAGCGCTCTATCGTTATCGGAAAGTAGGGCAATTATTTAATGATGGGTGAGTTTTGTTCGTTGCGTACATTTGTTTCAACACCTGTACTGTTCGTATTAAGAAGAAAATATGCCCAATCATTCAGAAAAATTGCCGGTGACAAATATTTGCCTTTCGACAAGCCTTTTTATTTTCAGAGAATGATGATAGGTTGTTGCATTTACCAGAAAAACAGGATTTATTATTGCTCTACGGATTGTATATCATAGGTATAAACTTGTCTGATAAGCATTACTGGAGTAGTTTTCTCCACAAAAAAATCTCAATATTGTCAAATGCAGGGGAAATATCGACACACAGTTTATGTTTTCTTTCTAGTCCGTAATATATCTATTAGTTTATAAAGAACAAAAATATAATCTGTCGTTGCGAATTTTGCTCTTTAACCAGCTTGGTTTTCTTCAGGTATAGTAATTTCTTCCAAATATTTATTTAATTTATTATTTAACACTTATGTTGAATAATTTTCCAAAATGAGTTAGAATTGTTTTTGTTTTTCATTCTTGCGGACTTCCTTTATTTTTAAAAATGGGCCTAATATTCTAGCTGTCCATACTTGGAGTATATGCCCGGTCTCCAAGATCATATCAAATTATTTGACATAAATTGGCATAAATGATGAGCACGTAGCTTCATTGTGGTCGTAAAAGATACAATCAAATTGTGACGTGCCTTGGCCGTTATTTAAATTATTAATACGTTTTTTTTTTAATTCGTAACAGGAAAACGGATGATAACGTAGGTCATCATTCATTGTGCGGGGGACAACTCAAAATCTTCTTGAGGGTTACTATCATTTAGATTTTTGAAATGGCCATACATATCAATTAAGGGGGGAGGTAGAGCCGTGCGAGTTTTTTGTATTTACTCTGTTAAGATATGACCAATACTGTTTGGGTGTGTTGGCATTTAATTTACCAAGTTGACGCTCTATTTTTCCTTTGTGCTTGCTTACAAATGTATCCATCGTACTGTCGTAAGCGCAACTAGCATTTCTTAAGGATAGTTTATTATGTAAAGACCGGCTTTTTTATTTGATTTAGCCAAATTACGTGTACGTCTGGTTATATGACATTCTGGACCAAACTAAGGTTTATTAATCGTATTGACGTCATAATGGGTTCTGTTCTTAAAAAAAAAAGTTTTGATGAATATATAACTGATTTCGTAAGCTTATACATCTAGTTCTTCTTTTCGTGTTTGAGTTACCACTAAAGATCTATATATTGACTGACCAGTGGTCAGTTGACAACAATAATAAGTTTTTAATGACCAATGAAGTTATCATTAGAAGGAAATTTGTTCAGGCCTTATTCATTATATTCAAAATTCTGAAAATACATGTCTTCAGGTCGGATATTTTGACTATACAAGATTAGCATTTCAAGACACAGATTGTCAGCAACATGTATTTTTAAATGCATAAACATTTGTACTTCTATTTTTTTCTTATTAAGCCTAATTATATTACCAACCAATGTTCTGGTCCTTTTAACAGTTTTGGGTATTCGTCTTGCACCGTAGGCCAAACAAAATGTTATGTATGGTTTCACAAATCTAACCGAACCTAAACCGCCGACCCAACCTTTTATTGATCCAATTACAATTATTTGACTAATTTCGTGTAAACCCGTTCATTATTCAGCATCAGCTATCATTGGTCAGCTGCTTAACTTTTTATGTGACAAGCTATTTTTACTGAGCCCAGGGGTCCCATGCTTAGAGCGCCTTTTAAATGGCTAACGTGGGAAATGTGCAAAAAACATCGACCGTGCAGCTATGATACTGAGCGGGTTAAATAGCATATGAACGAAAGACCAAGGACCTTAGGACATGTACTTTGGACCTTGTCACAAGATCGAATATCCTACTTCTCTAGCATGCAACTTTTAGACCGAGTTTCCGAAAGCTGATGTTGATTACCTCAGGAGTCAGTAGTAAGAGTACCAAAGGTCAACTGTCAATAACTTGGAAGATTCTCTGGACAGATATCTGATTATTGATTCTAGAGTTTGATTGATGGACAAATCCTCATGTACTTTCGTCATTTCAAATTCTCTAGTTCAATCTGTTTACTGCCATGTCAGATTTGTAAATTTTTGCCAAACTAATTACTTGGCTTGTTGATTTCCCATAAACTGAGAAAAAAATGGAACTGCTTTAACACAATCACACTTTCTACTGTCAGTGTGTCCAAAGTTTTCTTTTTATAGGTTTGCCCTAATGAAATAAATTGGAATCCAATCTCATTTAAGCTAAAAGAAGTCGAAGCGCCAAATGATATCCGAAAAAGTCACCATGTCCGAAATGAACGAAAGTAATTAAACACGACATTTACTGTTTTACCATATGGTCTTAATCATCCTGGTCTCAGATTCAGTTTCCGGATACCATGTGCTACCATGTGCAATCTGCATATGGTAAACACACCAACCGGACAGTTTGACAAATACGTTATTTCCTAAAAGTGCGCTTTTTAGTAATAATTCGTTATTGTTGATATTCTTAAGATATCGACTTCCGTATCCAAGGATGATGAAATTTTCCGTTTTATTTCAAGATTTTTTGTTTGAAAACAACGCTTATATGTCATTCACAATCAGGCATTTATTTTAAGGCATAATTTTAATCAGAGAATTGAAAACATATATTAAACATTTATTTTGTAAACTCACGTGAATTATCACGAAACGATATAATTAGCCTCGGCAAAATTCAATGTGCGGGCGCAGAAAAAGTACTTATTCAGCATTTCGGAAAAAAAGAGGTGAGGTAAATCTGACGAATAACTGATCAATTTGTTGTTGCCTTACTACCCTTTACTTTTCAGACACATCTCAGCAACCATACATATTACTTTATTTTTCCTTAGTTTTGTTCCTTTTCAAAAAACATTTTTTTTAAGCAATGCAAAAGTTATAAAAGTATATTTTCCCCTTAAAACTTGTCTGGTCGCCATGCTGTACATAATGATAGACCTTTTTGATTTCAGCTATATGGATGCGTGTGTGGTCTTTTGGTGGTGTTTGAATTGTTTAATGTGGTTATTATAAGTTTTTATCTCTAGTTCATTGTCGTTACTACCTTTTCCTTGTGCCATAAAGCAGGGTTTATGGTGGACTTTTCGACTCGGTGTATCCATGTAGTTTGCATTGTAAATTTTATCTTAAAAAGTATTAAGTAGTTGCAGTTAAAAGGTTTGTTACATGCAGACAGCATAAAATCAGTCTGTCCCTGCCACACTTTTTGCGAAGAAAGACATACATATAATTATATGACAGAGACATCGTGACAAAATGTTAGAAAGAGAATTCTACAAAGATAGAATAAAAAGCATCGTACAGGAGCAGACGTAACATTTCAATAATGTTATATAAGGGGCTTGCGTGAACACTTTCATTAATAAAGGTAGTTTTTTATCTTGGGTTCTACACAGATGATATGGACTTTCGGGGGATCATCTTGCTTGTTGCTAGTTATTATACCAAGACATTCAGAAGTGCTCATCACGAGTATCGTTAAATATTGCCAAATAATTTGTTTCGACAGATACTCATATTGTAAATACACGATTTTGTTTATAAAATACCTTCATGAGCGTTGCATTCAATGTCGCATGAATGTCCTCGAAATTAATTTCAGTCGTTGTATTTTCAGCACACATTGTTTTCTCGAAATAATTGAAAATGCTTATGTGTTAAATACGAAAGGAAATATGCATGGAACAGCGAAGTAAAGCTCCCCTTTTACCACATCACACAAATGCATATATTTTCGCAGAAAATATTTCAGGTATATTGTGTCGTATTATTTGCTTTTTTATCTTTTTAAATGGGGAAAAAAGAGGGAGATCTGTCTTAGTGTTTCATTTTATAACAGCTCTATATCTATTTTTGAAAGAAATTTGAAAGACACAGTGTGCATATACAAATAAAATAAAATATAAAATAAAAATGAGATTGAACGAAGTTATTCCATTCAAATAACCTAAAAGTAAAATAGTCGTTGAATTTTGATGTTATGCGTTACCTTATTAAATTTCAAAACACAGTTAAATAACAAGTAGAACAACTTTCTGTTCTAATATCTTGTATTCTTGATGGTGAAATATATAGACATTGTTTAAGATATTAAAAAAAAAACACAAAACAAATTGACCGCTTTGTTTGTTTTGAATATCAACGCTAAATAGAAAACGCCGCCCTAAGTACAATGGTTAAAACAAACAAGCATACTATCAGTAACTCTGTTCGCCTGACTTTAAAATATCGAAAATAATTGTATTTGCGCGTATCATTAAATTGCAATTACATGTACGCATTTAGAACTGCACTGCTATCATCTTGATTCAAGAGCGAAACTTGACATTCAAATGCGAATTTTTCCACAGGCAAAACGATAGTCTACCCAAAAACTAATGGTATCTTGTAGCGTTTGTTTTTGTTTGGATAGGAAGCGTGTACTGTGAGTGCACCCTAATTTTATTATAAACAGGCGTGCAAATCATTAACTTTGACTCACTATTTACTTGTTTGCTATTCACCAGGCCTGTATTGGGCAAACCAAACCAAAATATGTAGGACTTCCATCGTACTTCAGATACGGATGTTTCAACTTCCAGGTAATTATTTAGAAATATTCATCCATACAGCCCTGGTCACAACCGGAGGCAGCTTGTTTAACCCATATTAAATAATTAAATTGGTTTCGGGAATCTTTATATTTACATCAAGTTGTTTTCAATAATTAGGATGTATTATCATTGTTTTTGAAAGGAAAAATACACAATCGATAATCAGATACTAGAGAGTAATAAATTATACATTCGAAACTTGATTCCCGTTACACAGAAAGGTAATTATGTACAAAAATACAGTAGATATTATTTTTATTATTATTATTATTCCAAACATGAGATCACCAAACTTCTTTGGTGTATAAAAATTGCAAATTCAATATTTTATATGAATGTGGCTATAATGCAATTTGCATGTTCGAAAGACAAAAAAAAACGTATAAGTGTCCTGTTTATCAGGTTACGTGCTATCAAATGTGTGGTCATGCCACGAGATTGTGACGTCACTTTTGGATATCGCATAAAGTTAAACGCAGCCAGATTCGAAAAGCAAACTAAAAAAATATGTTTCTATAAATATTTTATCGAACCAAGCAAAGGATGAGTGTTCTTTGCATTCGGTTCTTGACACACCATTTTTATCATTGTTTGGTTTATCAAAAATAAGGGGGGGGGGGGTCTGCTCAGTTTAAAACAGGCCATTTATTAATAACGAAAGCAAAACCCTTTTGCTAATTTGCACTAGAAACTGATGATCTATGTGGGAAAAAACATATTTTTTTTTACAAACGGAGACAATATAGCTTATTTTATTATGTTCTTGCACGAACAGTAAAAACTTGCATATTATTATTGTATATTATAAATGTAAGTGAGCATATAGCGTTCGTCATTTATTCAAAAGGCAAAATATACAAGTACTCCGACTGTACACTTTACGGATTATTTCTTCGGCTTAAATAGTAATATCAATTTCATCTTTGCTCATATTTACTCCCTTTTAATATAATGTAATGGTAAACTATGCTTTAATAGACAACAGTTAGATATGTCCATTAATAGCTAGATACATTTTGCTTTTCGAGATTGAAAAAAAATACATACTTTTACATTAACTGAGCCTTTTGTATAAATAGTTTTGATATACAAACACTGTTTGATTTGATTGTAATCCGGAAAAGGTAGTTGTTTTGGATTATGAAAATGTCCTTATTATACAATATGAGCATGTTCCTTTAGTTTGGGACACCAATATGCAACATATATCTCAAGCATCGTGTGTTGTGTTCACTTTCAGCTTTAAACTGCTCTGTATGTCTGTCAAAATATTTATTTTTTGTTATTTTCTTTAAATTTATCAAGGTCTGCCCGCGCCTATTGGCTGCATTATGGCTTGACCGCGCCGTGACACCAACACGACATAAATTGTGTTCAAATGCCATAATTCACATGAGCCAGAAGGAACTATAAATCCCCGTCGAATCCAGATATATGAAGACTTGACGAAATACAGAGAGATAAAGAGATCCGGGTGCTAAACCTTAGCTCTTTGCGAAGAAACATTTTGGTTCTTTCACGTGTTCGAGCCTTGTAGCACGGGATATAACTTTTCTTGGCTTCACCAGTATTGAGTACACAATTTCCCGAGTACAACCATTTAAATCCGAGCGCTATTCACGGGAAATACTGATACAATATTTTTATTATATGTATATGTATTTCTGTTTGTCGCGGCCAAGTAATAAACCCTCTACTACTACGTTAGAGGTACAAAAAGAGAAAGCTAGCGGTAAAATATATACTTAAATCCTTTTCACCACGAATTCGCCTCTAAATGCAATTTAAAGAGGAATTTATATTTAAATTGCCATCATTTAGTCGTGAGTCGATGCGTAGCCTGTTTTTAGAATTTGTCCCATTCGTTGAAACCTGTGAAGTATATTCCTCAATCATTACATTTTTAGAAAGCAAGAGACGTTTGTATAACATTAAACAATCCAGAGATCAACTTTAAGTTAGTTATTTATTGTGTTAATTATACTTACAACAACCACTTCTCAAGATGATATAATAAAATTCGCACGTTGATTATTTTTCAATCACAAGGGAAGTGGATAAAGTTCGTTTATATATCGATTTTACAAGGAATATGCTAAGCTTACATATTAGTAATAATTGACTGGTTCTGCTCTACCTACTTGTTACCGCTCCAAATTCCTTATTCTACCAAAGCTATAGAAAGCACTCTTTACACTGCGTAACAATAGATTTTTTTCAAATGTGTTCCCTTTGACCAAACCAAATAATCAACTAGTTTTAACCAATTGCCAGCAATAACATGAATGTCAAAAATGCACATAGGTAGAACTATAATGTGCTTATAGCAAGGAGTCATTGGCAAACATTATTATATATCATTAATGCAAATGTATGTTACAGATATGCCGCGTTATGATGAAAACGGCATTTGACGATTTAAACCGATGCCATGGACATAACACCAGTTCAACAGATTGTGGTGATCCTAATATGGGACTCTGTAATGTTTGCTGTAGAGGTGGAGGATGCAACTATGGTGATTGTCATACAGTAAGACGTAAGTCGATTACTGTCGAAATTAGTATCTTGGATTTGCCATAAACTCTTTATTTTTTTTTACTATTAACAATATTATAACCGTGTATTTAGTAGCTTAAAACGCACAAATATTAAGATTAGTGAATGCTAAAAGAATTACTGCGATCTACCATGGTCTCATAAGGTAGCAATACAGGGTTTTCTGCACATTTCTTTTAAATTAAACTCGGTATCTTTCATACGCATCATTTCTCTCAACATTTGATCATCCTTTTTGGTATATTAAAACGATTGTATTAAAAGTCTTAAATCTTATTTGGGAGTAATAGTGTATCTTTAAAATTAACACATATACTTTGAGCATGATCACATAATGCTTTTCGTATGCTTTTATACACAGGACATAGTAGAAAAAAACATGTTATTCCGTTTCTACTGCATTTAACAAAGCGGACAAATTCTTTCATGCTCTGGCAATTGCTCATATCTACCAGTTTCCAGACGTAAAGGTACAACTCCAAGTCTGAATTTGGCCAAAGCAGACCTGTGTGAGATTGGTAGTAAAAGTGAACAATAAATTTCAATTTCATAGCTTGTTTTAAAATGCCTGTAAGATCGCAACTTTCCCTTTAAAACTGTTTTCACTATTTCAGTCAGTTTTCTTTAAATTTATATAAGCCAGAGCTTAAGTTACATCATCCTGCATGTTTTACGATGGAATGACATGTGATTGCTGGTAAACATATTAAAATTTAAACATAATGATTTGTTTTATACATTAAGCATCAGGTTTAACGATTTCTGGATTTTCTGTCTAGTGTCTATTTGGATTCAAACTCAAACACCAATGATTGCAAACAGATTTCCACTGGTCAACTATAACTGGTATCCAACTAGTGTCATCATTAACAGCTGCATTCGATATGTATTTACCAGTGCCAAGGAAAACCTCATTGCTCTATTTTGGATTGTGTTAATACAAATATATAATTATACAACCCAAACCGACGCTCCATAGGTAATGTCAGGAACAAAACACAGGTATAACTCAATCTCCTGTACTCACTGAAATGTAATCCGCCAAAACTTTTATATTTTGCATTGAGTAGTCCAAGTGCAAGATTAGCATTTGGTGATACCAGTTTTGCTATTATATTGTAATTTAAATGTTCAGCTAACCAAAGTCCTAAATACATTTATTGGCTTGTAACATATAACGGAGAATTGCCAAATGTAAATTTAAAGCTAGTTTTTGGTACTGATTGATTTCTAAAATACACAATATTACTTTTTTAATATTCACAACCATTATAATTGCAATCTACCAATTGCAAAATGAATTCATAATATATTGTAAGTCTTCCTCAGTTGCAGCTCTTAATAAGCGAAGCTAAATCATTTCCATAGATACTAAATAATAAAGTTGATAGGGAACATCCTTATCGTACGCCAAAGTTATCAATGAACAAGTCTGTTGCATACCTATTAACACAAACACATGATAAACATTTGCGTACAAAGATTTTACTGCCATAAACATTTTGCTAGATAAACCTATATTGTCAAGCTTATTTCATCCGACATTCATATCTAAAAAGTCGAACGCCTTCTGAAAATCCATGAAAGCACAGAAAGTAGACAATTTAAGTTTTCTACTAGTCTCATCTGTGTTTTACAGACTAGAGACATGGTCTATAGTACTTCGAACTTTTCTGAAACCATCTTGTTTTTCAACGGTAATATTTCAACAATCTGCCAATTTCACAATTATGTTGTTCAGAATGCTAGTATTAACTTTATACATAGTACACGCAAGTGTTAAACCCCTATATGACAGCGGCTGGCGTGGGATTATTCCCTGATTTTGGAATTGGGTTATTTATTTTAGACCAAGCAGACGGAACTTTACCAGTCTGAAAACAGATGTTAAGAGGCTATCTTTGTAACATCATTAATGCCGACTCGTGTTTTTTAAAACTTCTAACGTGACAAAATCAACTCCAGTCGCTTTACTTAACTTGGCTTTTTAACTGCTTTAACGATTTCAAGTATACTTTTTTATCAAATTCATTTACAGAAATACGTTAGCTATTATCTAGATTATCAGTATATATATATATATATATATATATATATATATCTAGTAAATGAACAATCAACATTTAGTAAATTGCAGTGTGTAAATAATATAGCAAGCTACATGTATTCATTTAAGACAATTGTTCCAACTTCAAATAATGAATCGACAGTTTTTTTCGTATATCGAAGGATGTAAGCGAAAAAGTATTATCTAATGCATTGCCTTATGGCACGTAGAAAAATAATGCTTTCATCCCCGATATGTGAATGAACAATCCGATAAACAGTCCTACATTCTTTGCAGTGCGGTTGTATGAGGAGTACAGACGTGGTTTGTTTAGTTTGGACACCCTGGAGTCCTCGTCTGGTGTAACAGGGTAACACGTGCTGAGCGGACTATAAGATATCGAAGTCGCCGTTGAGACGACTGTGAAATGCCTTGTTTATATTGCTATACTTTGAAATAAGGGTATTTTCTCAGCGTTGGATTTTGTTTTTAATGTATTATAATATTTAAACAAACTCTTATGAGCCTTATTATGTCACACATGAAGGCCTAGTTTGAGGAAAGTCTGGCTTGTTAACAACCAGCTGATCAAAGCCTAATTCGACCCCCTGGTTCCACACCCAGATAGCCAAAATCCCCTGTAAATGTTTTTATTTTATGCCTATCAAATTCCCTTTTCATATCGAACAGTGAAAATACAGCACGCCGTATTGAAAAATCCGTATATACTGTCACTGTTTTTTTATTCCGTATCTTGCATGTACCGTGTGTAATCTTGGAACTTCTTTCGTGTTGCTAATATAGCGTGAAAAAAACCTGGTAAAACGTGTCAACTTTTAAAAACTTTAAATTATATAATTTTACTCACGCTCCAGAACCATGTAAATATTCAGGAACATGGTTCTCGTTTTCTTCAAAGAACCATGAGGATAAGCACGAAGCGGAGAACACTTCCAATCCATATAGACAGCTACTTCAGTGAAATAGTTGTTTGCCATTTCGAAGTTCGTTGATTGTTAAATTATCCATGTTTATTATCTTATCTATGAGCAGCTCGTCAATACAAAGTAGAAGGCGAATTCGCGTCATCAATAGAAATAGCGATTGACTCACGAACCTCCCTCAATTCTGCATATTTATATGATCGTCAAAAATTCCCACGAATATTTATTTGATTACAAATGGCCGCGTTACGTCTACAGGAAATGACGATTAGTGTTTACTTGTAAGATAAGTACCGTTTTGTGTTGTTGTTTTTGGTACTGTGACATTTAATAATTGTTTTCGTATTAGCAATTTGTTAATTTCGCTAAAACATGAAATATTTTGTCCTTATTTTCCTCTATAAAGTGAATTCTGTAACCTATGTCTTCGTTTCGCTGTAGTAGCCTGCCATGACTTCATTACACAAAACTACGTTACACATTCGAATTCATACGCGCATTTGTCAGATAGCGGTAAATCTAAATCGAATTGATACCAAAAAATACAAAGGAAAAAATAAATGGAATATTACGATCTAACGATTTTCTAGTGACCTGCATCACGTCTCGTTCGGTAAATAAACATGTATCCGTATACGTGTTTACACACCGAACTCGACGTGATACAGGTCACCAGAAAACCGTCCTATCGTAATATCCCCTATATATATATAGTTCCATGTAGAAATAAATACATACAGTCCAAGAAGGCTATTTCGATTTCTGATATCTCGTTTGTCCGGTTGTGCCAAACTTTTTCCACGGTCCCGAATTTATTCTTTCTTTTTTCTATATAAAATAACTCCGCCTAAGCCGATTTTTCAAATCTCATTTTCTGTGTTCTTTATGTCGAACTGCAAATCGAGCTTTAGGTGTACACAAATCATGACGGTTTGCGGCATGTCGCTTAATTATCGAACGTTTCAAAATAACAAACTGTCATAATTTGGAGGTTAATTGGTTAGTATGAATAATTGCAGTTGTTTGTTTATTTTATATTTAAGAGACATTTATAAATAAAGCTCGTAATTTTCGTTTATATGTAAAACGTGGAGGTTTTATTGATTCGATGACAATCCCAAATGGGCACAGAAAGAATAATTTCAAAATGTATATTGTTTGTTCAACTGCTCCGATCGATCGATTCAGAGAAGGACCCGGTAAAAAATGTTTACCTGTGTTTATGTAATAAATAAATGTGAATTAAATAAAATGAACACAAATAATTCATGTCTTATTTTCAATAATAAATTTTCTGTTTTCACGACGGATGAATGTATACAAGATCGATCCAATTGCGAATGTAAACATAAGACATACTTAGGACCCATATATTTGGGGTTAAATGCTAGATTTTTTTTATTTCCAATACGTCAAATGTTAATCATATCGATTCTTTCTAGGTCTCGAGGACTTCGAAATAACGACTCTAACTATTTATTATCTATTAAACGTTAACTGGAAAGATCCTGTTTCCGAAAACATTGTTTCGCTTGTAATCGGAAGCTCAAACTACATCCAAAACGCGCAGTTACTGTTCGATTTCCTCTAAACTGGGATGATATCTGACGTTTTACTACTGTCTTATCCCTGTAGTTTTCATTTTTTAAATGTCTCTAAACATGATTTATATATGTTTTATTTTCTTCTAGACTTGTCCTTGTAGTTTTTACGGTATTATTGCCCTTAAACAGGGATTATGTTCGAGTGTTGTACACATAGCTTGTCCGTGTAGTGTTCATTATTGACCTTAAACAGGGATTATATTCATTGTTTTACAAATAGCTTGTCTGTGAAGTTTTAACGCTATTATTGACCTTAAACAGCGATTTTATTCGATTGTTGTACAAATAGCTTGTCCATGTAGTGGTCACGCTATTATTTAACTTAAACAGGGATCATATTTGATTTGTGTACAAATAGCTTGTCTGTGAAGTTTCCACGCAATTATTGACCTTAAACAGCGATTTTATTCGATTGTTTTACAAATAGCTTGTCCATGTATTTTTTATGATATTATCGCCTCTAAACTGGGTTTGTATTTGAATTCTGAAGACTGACTTGTACCTGCAGTTTATATTGTATTATTGGCTTTAAACAGGGTTTGTTTCTAATTTTTCGGTAACTAACTTATAGGTTTGATTAAATTATTTATAGGAGGGTTTATGTTTGAATTGTTGATTACTTGCAAGTGTAATTCAATGCAAAAAAGTAGAGCAAAAGTCTTGAGCTATATATATACAGATACAATCAAGTCATTTATTTGAAAATACTTCATGCAGCACAACTATCTTTTAAAATTGATGGAATTTATACAGCGATTGCTGCATAAAAATACACGTTTGCTACTTATAAGCCCAAAATGGGTTTTTATAAACCCTTTATGCATACAAACAATTGGTATTTATATAATAAAGATCTGTAAAAATCACCTCTTAGTTATTATGAAATATATTTATTTTAGATGTTATTAATCTAACCACCACTGGGAGCAGGATATACTATAAAATAAAATAAAATTAATAATGTATGTTAAATCATTCACTTAATTAACCAGTATATATTATAAGCATGTTCGACATCACTGACATCAAATAGAGGTCAACATTGTATTATGCACAATGGGAAGGAATGACTTTTCAAGTAGATCCATTACATTTATTTCAGTGCATCAGCAGTCAGTCATTATTAATTTAATCAGGTGAAGCGGTATGTATCAACAGTTACTGTCCCTATCAATCTGTAGTTTACACAATAAAATGTAGACAACTAAAATAACTTAAAATGTTAGTAGGTACTAAAACTAAATAAATGGCAATGCGAATCTGACGCATCAAGCCATTCATTCAGACAATACACTTTTAGTTAAATATTATTATTGAATACTGGTTTAGTTCCGTTATGTTTAAAATGCTAGATTAAAAAAAACCTTAAAACAATTAGTTACGTGACGTAAATGACGTTACGTGAAATAAAATAAAAAATAAAAAAGAACAGATAAAAAAGTCTTTTTTTAATTGAATACTTCTAGGTGGATAACGCACACTACAGCATGCAAATGATCAACAACACGGCTCTCAAAATATATTATACCTTAACATACCCACACCCACACGCACATGCATGCACGCACGCTCGCACACATACACACACGCACGCACGTACGCTAGCACACACGCACATACACGCGCGCACACACGCACATACACGCGCGCACATACGCACATACACACACGCACACTAGCACCCACGCACACGCACGCACGCACGCACGCACGCACACGCACACACACACACACACACACAAAGGTGATTGATTATACGTATGCATGCATTTGATAATTGAAGTTATTCTAACATTAATCACATTACCATTAATCAAACAAAATAAACTGTGAAAGTTACCTCAGGCAAATCAAACGTCTTTCGTGAATGGATGATCGGGTTTTTGATAAGTTCACTGAACAAGGAACGATTTGCTACGGGAAAAAGTCTCTTAATGAAGATCGTTGTCAACAGACACTACGTACTAGCTAAGGGTCAAATTCTTTATATTTTTACGTTGTTTTTTTTCAGAATAAATGAACATAATTGCAATAAAATACGTCTGAAACAGAGTGGCGCTTGGTTCATTAGTTGTCTTTTAGAAGGAATAAAAGAATAGTATAATATTTTATATCGAATTTCATCCACGAAATGTGGACATAAGTTGCCCGAAAAGCTTAGTTGAGTACTTATATTTTAAACGATTGCAAAATAATGTAAAACAAACATATGCTAGATCACACTCGTTGGCACGATGTTGCAGTTTGGTCTTATCACATTACACGTACGATCTAAAGATTCAAGAGCAAGAATAACATCATTAATACAAAAATAATGCAAATTAACACAGTATTTGTATACCACTTGATAAATTACGTCATAAATTCTAATTCGGAAGGCAATATTTTGATTCAAATGAAGACTTCAAACAAAGATAACTTTTTATAACTATTTATTCACCATTTTAAATGAAACATGGACAGTCTACACCGCCTACATAGCCCCGCATTCGGTATTTTATTAGAGTTTGATTGAGAGTTTTGTTTCTTAATACACTTCGACAAACCTTTTCACGAGACCACCGCCTGATGAAGCACTGTCAAAACATTTGAAAACAGGTTTGTCAACGGTTTTTAGCAAACTACTCATCTAATCGAACTCCGGTAATATAACGAAGGCGGGGTTCTTAGAGCGGCATATACTGTCCTTTGTTTTATTTTAAATGGTGAAGAAAAAGAAAAGCCCTTTATTTAAGTCATCATTCGAGGCAAAATGTTGCCTTCCGATTAAAAGTAATTTATCACGTGGTATACACACATTGAAATAAATGTTATTGAAAATCAAATTATGCAGTAAAGCGTTAACATGTGTACGTCTTTTGAATATACCTGAGGTGTTTTAAATTAGATTTTACATTTGCATAGAATTCATATTCGGAAGACCTATTAACTATCTCAAATTGTGGTGATAGTGATGATGATGATGATGATGATGATGATGATGATGATGATGATGATGATGATGGTGGTGGTGGTTGTAGTGGTGGTGATGATCTGTGCAAAAGAAAATAACATCTTGTGTCCTACCAGTTTCAAAATAACAAAGTGGTTAGCAAGAAAACATGTTAAAAAAAACAAAACAAAGAAAAACGAGTGGATGTAGCCGAGCTTTCTTTTTTTCTTTTTCAATATTTCACACACATGAGTTTCATGTGTGTTTTAAGACGCAAGCACGAATTTCGATCATTCCATAAATTAATATCAGCTATGATATGTCACCATTCGGATTTCAATATTAAAGCGTATTTTAAGGTTTCCATAGAAAAACATCATTATCTCAAAAACCAACCTAGCCAATATGTGAAGTCAGTGCTTTTCCGTATATGTCTCTATCATATTACCTATCCCGATAAGTTTCTTAAGCGCTTGGTGACCTTTAACACTCTGACTATCATTACTGACAACATTTGCCAATCATGGACACACCGGGCAAATTTACTAATTATTTATTTTAAGAGAGTATATATAAAATCATTCCAATATCCAAAGGAGTGGATTTTGTACAGGAAGGTGTCATTTTGTATTTCCTATAATTACATTATTTGATAAAATCAGCAATTTCTGATGTTTGACCTGTTGCTGAACCAGCGTCTATATAATTCGTTGAATACAAGGCCTTCTTCACAGTCTTCTCATTTCGTCGATATTGTTTGAACAATTGAACATTGAAAATATAATCATTATAACAAGAAAAGTTTTTCTACAGTTCCTATTTAATATGAATAACACGACGAATACCTCTTGGAATGAACAACTAGAAGAACTTGGAGAAGAGATGATTTCAAAATTAATTGTTGTAAACATTGGAGTACTTGTGTTGGTCCTAAACGGATGTTTTACAATGTACCTCCTTCGGGTAATAAAGGGGTTCCGAACAGACCAAACGAAATCGTTGTATGTGCAGTTGTTGTTTATTTCCGTAAATGACATTTTGACTAGTGTATTCTTTCTCATTCTTGGAGTGTTTAAAGTTCATAACGTATTTACGTCTATCATATGTGGATATGGTTGTCTCCTGACATTTACATTAGTTATGACGTCTCACATCAACGTGCTCTTCATTTGCATTCACAGATACGTCTCTACAAGAAACATAACACAATCTAATACGAACTGGAAATACAAATATACGAAAGTACTTGGTGCTGTGACAATTCTTCTGGGACTGGCACTATTTGTGCGCGCTCATATTAATAGGAGGGAAAACTGAATTTAGACGAGAGGGCTTATGTGAATTAAGTTTAAGTTTTAAACCTGAGGATTCCAGAAGGGTACTTGCACCAAGCATGGCTGTTTTAATATCTACAATCGTAGCCGTCGACGGATTTTCTGTATACTCACTTTTGAGGGTTTATAAAGCAAAAACAGCAGTCATTAATCCGATTTCTCAACCCGGGCGAAATGCGAACAAAGTTAAATCTTACCAGACTCTTCTAATGCTTGTTGTTAGCTACAACATCAGCCTCATTCCTTTGGTGATAGTGTCCACCATAATAGCGGCTGGATCGGACCCGACGTTACTTGTACGGCGCATTTCGTTGTTGTTTTTACAGTTTAATGGTTTAATCAGCCCAATAATCTGCTTCTGTCGAGTTCAGAAGATTAGAACCATTTTGTTTGATGACATAAACACCATTAAACAAAAATGCTGGTGACTGACAATACCATTCAGCTGTGCTTTGAAAAGCGACTGAGTTGCTGCGCACTGGATCGTTGACAGTCACGTGACTAAGCTGCTGCGCAAAACCTACAGCGTCACTGGATCGTTCACTCACGTGACTAAGATGCTGCGCAAAACATACTGCGTCACTTGATCGTTGACAGTCACATGACTAAGTTGCTGCGCAAGACATACTGCGTAACTGGATTGTTTGTTCAATTTACTAATACTTTTGCTGGTGTACATTAATTTTAAAGAGCAAATATCTACTGCAATAGTGACTAAGCACGATATATTTTTTTAACGAGGCTTAGTGTCTCTAACTGATTTTTCCATTGAAAGTAAAAGAAATTTCTATGTATAAGATATATAACAGGGCTCTATGTCCAATTATTAACTATTTTGTTCGTCCGTATTTGGCTCTCCGTAATAAGTATAACAACCAGTCACTTTGTTATCATAGCATAAGTCATTGTATAATCTTGTCGCAACGAATATTAATGTATTTTCATGGACGTTTAAGGATCGTCCAATATGTATTTATTGTAACGGAGTAGAAGACTACGAATCCTTCTTTATAAAATGTCCAGTTTTGACAACCTTTTGTAATGTTATACATGAGACTATTAAAATATGTGGAAGACAGAAATAAATTATGAATATAAGATATGTAGTAAAAGGTTACACAATTAATAAAAAAGTATAATATTTTAAATATCGTTTAAAGTCAGACTGCCTATTGCATTTACTTTATTTGTGAAAGGAGATCCAAACCGATAAATATTATGTACCATTTAAATAATGACTTCAAACTCACTTGAATATATACATATTTATATATGTTGTATGTAATGGTAGTTCTTCAAAAAATAAACGGGCTGTCATGAATTGGCAACTCCAAAAAAAAAAAACAGCCACTTTTGCCTGATTTGTCAAGATGCTGCATTGTTTTTCTAACGTATGTTACAAAAAGCGTTCGTACTTCTATTTATGGCGCTCAATACAAGTATTATTCTTTAGTTTTGACCAATGTCCGTGTAGTTTTCATTATAATCATGACCTTTACTATTTACGGAAATAAGTACACAATAGTTGTGTGTTTTACCTAAAAAAGGTAATATTTGGATTTTGAATCAAAATTCAGTTCGATCTGTTTTCTCTATGCGGCCAGTTCATAGTGTTTATATAATATACTGTAGTTTTAGTAACATGTCTGTTGACACATTATTTTCAATGATTTTTCCTTTCAAGAATAACTGACATAATTGTATATTATTTTCACTGAACAATCAACTTTTGCATTTGCAATAACTACGTCCATTAAAACATATTCTTACTTTAAGGGAATTGTATGATCATTTGATAATTATTTTTTGTTATAAATGCATTGTAATGAAGTGCAAGCCATTTTATGAAATCAAGTTCTATTTGCATTATTACCCGATGCCACTATACATATGTAATTCACTTTATTTGACTGTTTTATAAATAGTAATCAACAGCACAGTGTCTTGATGACAAAGGCTCATTAAAGTCATAATAAATCAGTTCAACTTGCAAAAATTATATTTTACACATACTTGAACATGTATATCATCAATATAATACTTTGCCTTAAAAATAAAATGAGATTTGACGAAATTCAAAAGTATCCTATACTGTAATATGAAACAAGTGAAAAATGATCGCCCGGCAAAAATGTAAACAAAGACCAATTCTCGTTGAAAATTATAACTTCTTCGTAAGCTATAAACAAAATACCTGTCTCATAGATGCAGTGGCCCGTTATATACACGTAAACACCGGTATTCTTGTCGAGAGAAACAGTCTACGACAAAAATGCTTCACTTTCACTAAAGGTCGAATATTGCATCTGCATGCAGCACTCTGTCATTGCCTGCCCTCACTTCAGGTTTTATTATTATAGTGTTTAGATTACTCAATTGGCTCATGTTATATGTAAAATCATTTCACTTACATGTGACAAAGTTTCATTTCATTTTCATTTTCAGACTCTGCCTGTCAAGTTTGATTCGATCAGTAGGTTTAATTTCTAAATAATGCATAGTTAATTGCTACTTCCGCACCAATTTGCAAATTCCAGTAAGGAGTTATAAAATGTTCAATCCATTATTACAAAGTTGAAAGTCTCAGTTCCCGTGTTTACAACACTGGTGTTGCAATTGGTGTACCTTTATAAATATTCTACTTATAATTTGTTATCCATCATTAAATGATATGTAAAAGCCACCCCATGTCCACCTATGAAATCAAGTTTTCAAGCCTATGTTTTTTTTCAACACCCGATAGCATTTCCGGTGATTTAAGCCGTGATGAAGAATTTGATTCACGAGCAACAACACTCCACTTCTAAGTTCTTTTACTGTATGGTTTATGAAAATGTTATTATATAAAAACAGCAATTTGCCAGACTATTAAGTAGTTACGAAAATTGTGATATTTAGACGAACTATTTGACGAGCAACGTTGCACACATTTTGGTGAAGTTTACAACAACACGTTTTTTACCTAAATATTTTAATATTTGCTCACGTGCGTGCCCTCGAGTCGGATTTTTATATTCAGACCCAAAACACGTGATAAATATCATTATTATGTATCTGCTTCTGTGTTAAATTATATTTACTATTTAGTAGAAGAAACGTTATATTATACGTTGGTGTCATTTGAAAGGATATAACTTACTTATATTAGCAGATATGTTTAAAAACAGATTGCAGTAAGTGTTTTTTGTGAACTGACCTATTGTACAATGTTTTTTGTTAGGGCGTTTTCTTTTACTGGTAATAAAGCCCTAAGGACACGGAAAATATATGGGTCACTAGACATCAATAACTCAAATACTTCATCGTGTACCTTCATTAACAAAGTGTGGTCGAATCAGAAACACTTATGCATGTCAAAACATTTGGTTTTTGTGTTCGAAATATACACACGTTGAGGAAATTGCAATGTTATTTTGCATATAACACACTCATTATCATCAATCAAAACAATGTAATGTTTCCTGGACTAAAACATTGTTCAATGGGACGTTAGTGCGTGGCGATACTGACCGTGCGGAATTTGTTAAGCGCACGCGGAAATGAAATTGCTTTCAATTAATATCTAAAATATACTTGTTTAAATGGTTAATATCAAATTACAAAAAGGCCATGACATGTTAACATTGACAAGGTGAGACACTCAGCCGTGTTTGTTTAAAAACGAAATCAGTGCCGTTTTGTAAGCAAATACTGAAAAGCTTGAGATAATTAGTAAATAATACATTGAAGGGTTTCATTTATCATTTCAAGGAGCACATTTAATCTAGTTCAATCTTCTAAGACTGCCTTTCACTTATATGAAATGCTGGTGAAGCTTAATTGAATCGAGGGTTTCAAACACGCTTGTTTAAGGAAACACAGATATGTGCGATTCATTGGGAATCTATCAAATTGGTTAAGGTTAAACGATCAACACATTCCGGTTTTGGTGAACATATTTTATTCAAATTAGACAAAGTCAATGCAAAAGGAATATTTATCAATATTTATGCGAAAAGCTACAGAAACAAGTTCAGAAGCAAAAAGTTTAAACATAAACCCGGTTTAATGGCAGTGGGTAAACGCCAAAGACATAGCACATAAACCTTAAGTATTAGTACATCTTTCTTAAAATGTTGCTAAATCTAATATTTCCATCACTCAATTAATTATTATGATTTCGCATACATCTACTCCTAATTCTTTAAGGGGAATTAATGACTGCTGATCTGTATCTAGCAGAAAGCACATGTTTTTCTTGAATTAAGGAAGGTCATATAATTTTCTGAACTTTGTACGCTACAATTCTAGACAACGTCTCAACTGATGACAGTTGTATATTTTGTATTTATTCCATAGTGATTTTTTAAACTTTTCCCAGTAAAAAGCTGGTTTGAAATTTCTAAAAAATCAAAACAAAAATCGCGATAAAGTAGAAGATATAGCCAACAGGACATGTCATACTGTTCCAGAACGTACTTTTCTGTTTGACACAAGAATCAAATGCACAATAAAAAATATACACACACACAATACGTCAAATACAAGTCAATGACATTGACAATCTATAACTCGTCACTTCCCTGCTCTTCCTCATTTTCTGATTCCTCGTTTTCCTCTGTTTCACTATTATTCCCATTGTTGTTGTTGTTATCTAAAAGGAAAAGAATGATGACTGATTACAAACGTTTTGACCCTGCAGTTAACTGATATCTGTTTCTTTTTTCTAAAGTCGGTGTTATAAATTTATGTCTTAATTTAGTTCTCACATATACTTTATACTCCATATCATAATTGAGTTGGTGATCTAGCTATCCATAATTTTGTTTTTGCTTTCACAGTGAACGTTATTTTAAGTTAATCTGGTGTATTGTAACTAATAATATAACGAGTTTGCATATACATTGGTATGTTCTTTTTATAACTAATTGCAATAATTTTGCCTTCCTAGAAAAAAACCTTATAAACACTACTAACCAATTAAAGTCATAGCTTTAATTAATTCCTTAACAGTGTTGGCTTCGAAAGATACAGTGATTGTTGTGTGAAATTAGATTACATCGTTGAAACCAAACGCATCTGATTGTACAATGTGTCATGTTTAAATGGGTTTTAAATATGTCGATAGTTGGTTACGAACCATTAACGGACATTGCAATGTAATGTGATATGACCCAGGGATCCGTTTTACTAAAGATTAGAATCTTAAGTGTTAAATGATCGTTACATGTGCGGATTGACCTTTAGTATCATAAATTAACACAACGTTGAGAAAGTAAAAACAATCAACATTTGGAATATGTGATAATAATATAGATTTTAGATTTAACAAATCAGAGGGCATTGACTGCCATTTCTCCCGCCGAAGAAAGAAAAGTAACAACTACGCCAAACGACAAAAATAAGTATGAACATTAACAAAGGGCATTAACTCAAACATTTTGCACACAGTGCTATCGTTCTGTTGCACTACACTTCTCCTCAATAACATACATTTGTATAAGATTTTTAAGTAAGTAAGACTTTTCGAGTTATACCCTGGACAAAAAGAATGAACAAGGGCAATAATTAAATTAAACCAAGAATGGTGGTTCTTGTGCAATGCACCTTTCCTCAAGGAGATACGAAACTGTATATGGGTTTGTTCTAGTATATGCAACAGACTTTTCTATAGTTCAGAAAAGACTGCCAAGACGGAGACGCACACACGTTTTACTTGTACACACGCCTACTTTGACCATATCCCCTTAGCCTTTCAGCGCAGAATAAAATATGTACTCCTTTTAAAGCGATTTATTCCTTCTTGTACAGCAGCTGTGGCTGTTCCAGTTGCCATCCCGATCCCCGTAAGTGTACTTCCGGCTATTCCAACCGCCCCTGCTGACTGGAATGCCGCAAAGAAACCTATGAAAATAAAACATTAGTTATAGGCCTTAATGACGATTATTTGACTAAATTCGTCTTGAATTTTCAACTGTTGCATTGAGCATTGTTTTTGACAATTATATTCAAAATTATTAAAGATTGTTCGTAAGCACAGTCCACATAACCATTTATTTTATTAAAGTACATAGCAGCATTCTTGAATATGTAAAATTTTCTAAATCTAATTGTATAAACCTCCCACTTTCTGCACTAGCCAGTGTTCTATCTACCGCTTCATCTAGTGGTTGAATTTTTTGCTGATTTATTGAAATAAATGCATTTAAATACTTGAGAAAAACTGCCTTCTTATTAGATACATTAAAATGATGTCCACTCAAAAATGAGAATGTTTATAGGCATAAAACGGAGATGAAAGTATATAATTAGCTGTATAGCACTATTCACACTGGATGGGATAACGGTCCATGATTCGTCAAAGTTTGACCAGATTCATACTATCTCATCAGAACTTTCATATAGAGCAGATATTTTCCAGTTGTTTTACCAAAGACTATCTACATAGTATTTATGAAAGTGTATGACTGGCAAACGAGGTCAACGTTTAAAATTATCATTTTATAAAAATACGTACTCCCGGCAGCTACACCAACGCCATTCGACATCGCAATTGCGGACATCCCTTTTGCTGCCAAGGATCCCGCTACGATGCCTCCAACACCAAATCCTGCAGCGGACAGAACAAGAGGGGCTGCAACAACCGAGGCTCCAGCGACTGCTAAGGGCAGGGCAGCTTTTTTAAACCACAACCATGCGTTACTGTTTGTTGGAGTGTTTGTTGGAGTGTTCTGGAAATACAATTTGTAAAGTGTAAACAATTATTAACTCATATTGACGTATCAGAAACTTGTCAATTCATCGTTCCATTAACCATGCCAAATTTGGATGACCTTTGTACCAAACTTCTTATGTCAGATGTTTAAAAGAAGTAAGCATGAGTAAGAAAAATTGAAGTATGGCAATATCTATCGATACAATAAAAGCTATGTACATACTTATTGAAAGCAGTATATATGCATAAGTCAATGTGACTACTATCATATAACCTAATTGACAAAAACACCTTATAATTATAATGTGCACTCTTTCTACTACAAACACTTGTTTTTTAAAGTCTTTTCTGTGTTTGTCAACATTCTTTGTCTCTTTTAATCCCAATCTTTCAAATGATATCAATTAATATGGGGTCAACAGGCTCCCCTCATCAAATGCAAATACATCAAATACATAAAACCCTTTCATTTGAAGTATATTATACGGTTCTAACTACAATCATTGTTGTCAATTGGCCAATAAAAAACAAATATATTTTTCATCTTATTGCGAAGGGAAGCTTTCCCCATTTGTGGAGGAAGATTTGTTTTTCATTTCAATGTTTTACAAAAGAAGTAGAGAACGAAGAACGGACGCAACCCGAGAAGTTCTTCTATTTGTTGTATACAACTGTCGCAGAAAGTGACGAATGCAGCCGATGGGCCATCGATTGCAATGGATTATGCAATAACTAACAGTCATGCCTTCAATTAGGAAGAGCTAAAAATACAAAGGCCATATGCCAGACACAATGATTGACGGGGGGGGGGGTGATAAAGTAAGAAGTATCAGGGAACTAGGTCTTGCATATGACGTATACAACTAGTTTTGTGTAACATTTACCATATGGAACTTATATACCAACACTACATGTCCAGCTATTGTAAACTCCCTCTGTACATAACAAAATAACAGCCAAGAAACTACAATCCAGACAAAAAACGGACTGGTGGTTCGCTTTCCATCTTCTCGGTCATAAAACTGTTTACATGTTAAGATGAAACAATTAGTTGTCGACCAATGTGAATCAAATTTGAATTAAAAGTTTTTGTCACTTCTCAACAATTTCAGGAAAATATTGTTTTGCAGCAGTGCAGTTGGTTGAGGTGTTGGCTAGTTTAATAAACCGATATCTATCATGATGCAAAGCAAAAGTGATACATATCATGCCTCTTACATGGATGAAGCAACGCCATTGGTTCAACATTATGTAACCCTTTGGGCTAATCTACTCAGTAAAAGCCTTGATGGGTGCGATAATTATTTCTTGATATATGGAAGAGAAACCTATAACAAGCAAAGAGTAATTTAGAACATTACACAGATAATAATTCACAAATACAAAATACAGAAGTACATAAATACACAATTACGAACGACATGATAAATAGAAATTAGGACAATTGAAAAGATAAAGACGCTGACCAGGACAGCTAAGATGTAATTTCTATAGTTTAGTCAAATTTATTAAGGAAATAACGAACTGTCTTTTACGATAAGCAAATGAAAAGGAACATGAAGAAGAAAAGGAAAGGGACAAAGGAATTAATAAAGTGTGCATATACCGTGAATACAACAAATCTGTTAGTAAAATGTGATCACTGCCATGACGGGATAAGTAGTATTCACACTGAAGCCAATCATACATAACGGAACATACACGCCTGGGAAATATTCACACTAGCTATGATTAAAAACATGGTTACGTTCTGGTCGCATTGACCCCATATTTTTCGTTATCACGCCTCAAACATAAATGACTCAACGCCATTGGTCCAGAACTGGTTACGCGGTGACCCCATATTTTTCCATATCGGGTCACCAATTTTATATCGTACCAAAATGGCGTCTTTTTTCCGATTCCAGTGAATAAAGGAAACATTTAAAAATGTAAACAGGTTGTCGACGTGATATATTCGTTACGGGGTGAGTAGGTTACACGATATGGGATAAACGGGACGCAGAAAATCCTGTATGGTTTTATTTGCCCAGTATATCCCCTATTGGTTCAAATACTTACCACGCATCATGTATTATTGGGACAATTATCCTTTAATCGTACAAAGATTACGTCTATTTTGTAATTATGATGAGTAAATGAAACACTTTCCATATAGTAGTTAAGTCTTAATCAAGGTGAACGTGAACGTCGACGCGATATATGCATACGGAAATATTTAATACGGGTCAAGTAGTTGAGCCGATATGGGACATACGGGGCAACGGTAACATATTCGTGTTTGTTTGTTTGTTTGTTTGCAAACACGAATGTATCGAAATACCCTTTTTCAGTATCTTGTTATATTGCAATACGTTTTTGTCAATCACCCATCCCTAGCAGTTGGTAGCCATTCTGAAACATTTTCAAAATCTTGTTGCATTTCAGTGAAGGTACGATACTCACCAAAACTTTTGTCTACCGGTATATGGAATATGAAAGTGAAACTTAAGAAAAGAATACTTAGTTTTAATTAGTCTACAAAAAATATGTTTTTTCTAGCTTTTAAATGTACCATAACTTAACTACTATTAAGCTTTATTTATTGATATCAATGAACGTATGCGTTATGTCTCTCGCCACTTTTGTAGCAGGTTTCTAGTGAATAGGTAAAACAGTCCCCGGCCTTTGACCACGGTTAAAGTTTCATGCTGAAGACAATGACGCTCACACTCCTTTAATTCTTTTAAAAGGGAAAATAGGTATTTCCCTGCAGTTTTAAAAATAAAATAAACAATTAAAGGAGTGTGAGCGTCATTGTCTTCAGCATGAAACTTTAACCGTGGTCAAAGGCCGGGGACTGTTTTAATTTAAACTTACACGATCTGGTGGTGTTGGGGGATTTTCAGGAGCTGGCATTATGGCTGGTGTATGCAGCTCCATTGTTTGAACTGTGCCAGTCTACAACATAAACAGTACAGTTTTAAATGTGCCTACCGTATAATGTAACTATTAAGTGGAAAAGGGTACTTTCGAGGATTTCTTATCCTTTACACAACAATATATAAATTTTTTCAAAGAGTATGGGCTGCTAATGATTTTCTTTACCTATATTTTTCCGCGCACTTTAAAACTGGTTAGTTACGCAAAATTGTATAAATTTGATATGTGAATAAAGGAATAGAAAACAATGATAACTGGTTTTGTGTTCATTTAATGTTGAATATTCTTTGTAAGTGAGTGGAGTTGTCACAGTATGTGACGAATGCCCCCCGAATGTGACATTGACATATGAACAAGGTCAGTACATGAAAAGTTTATCTTGCCTTTATGTGTCAAATACATATGTCAACTTATTTTAAATTGCCCCTGAACATAAAAAATACAACCCATATTTAGCATTCCATTGTGAATAAACATTTAAGTGTATCTTTGACCTTAGAGGTAGGGACATGGGTCTTGCACGTGACACGTCGTCTTGGTATGTCAAACACATGTGGCAAGTTATTTTAAAATATGGTCATACAAGAAGAAGTTACAGCCCGGACACGACACCCTACACTCTATGTCCTTATATGCAGCATTCCATTGTAAATAGACCCTTTCCATTGTGAACAGACACATATTTAATACGGGTCAAGTAGTTGAGCCGATATGGGACATACGAGGCAACGGAAACATATTCGTGTTTGTTTGTTTGTTTTTTTGCAAACACGAATGTATCGAAATACCCTTTTTCAGTATCTTGTTATATTGCAATACGTTTTTGTCAATCACCCATCCCTAGCAGTTGGTAGCCATTCTGAAACATTTTCAAAATCTTGTTGCATTTCAGTGAAGGTACGATACTCACCAACACTTTTGTCTAGCGTTCTATGGAATATGAAAGTGAAACTTTAGAAAAGAATACTTAGTTTTAATTAGTCTACAAAAAAGTATGTTTTTTCTAGCTTTTAAATGTACCATAACTTAACTACTATTAAAGCTTTATTTATTGATATCAATGAACGTATGCGTTATGTCTCTCGCCACATTTGTAGCAGGTTTCTAGTGAATAGGTAAAACAGTCCCCGGCCTTTGACCACGGTTAAAGTTTCATGCTGAAGACAATGACGCTCACACTCCTTTAATTCTTTTAAAAGGGAAAATAGGTATTTCCCTGCAGTTTTAAAAATAAAATAAACAATTAAAGGAGTGTGAGCGTCATTGTCTTCAGCATGAAACTTTAACCGTGGTCAAAGGCCGGGGACTGTTTTAATTTAAACTTACACGATCTGGTGGTGTTGGGGGATTTTCAGGAGCTGGTATTATGGCTGGTGTATGCAGCTCCATTGTTTGAACTGTGCCAGTCTACAACATAAACAGTACAGTTTTAAATGTGCCTACCGTATAATGTAACTATTAAGTGGGAAAGGGTACTTTCGAGGATTTCTTATCCTTTACACAACAATATATGAATTATTTCAAAGAGTATGGGCTGCTAATGTTTTTTCTTTACCCATTTTTTTCCGGGCACTTTAACACTGGTTAGTTACGCAAAATTGTATAAATTTGATATGTGAATAAAGGAATAGAAAACAATGATAACTGATTTTGTGTTCATTTAATGTTGAATATTCTTTGTAAGTGAGTGGAGTTGTCACAGTATGTGACGAATGCCCACCGAATGTGACATTGACATATGAACAAGGTCAGTACATGAAAAGTTGATCTTGCCTTTATGTGTCAAATACATATGTCAACTTATTTTTAATTGCCCCTGAACATAAAAAATACAACCCTTATTTAGCATTCCATTGTGAATAAACATTTAAGTGTATCTTTGACCTTAGAGGTAGGGACATGGGTCTTGCATGTGACACGTCGCCTTGGTATGTCAAACACATGTGGCAAGTTATTTTAAAATCTGTCCATACAAGAAGAAGTTACAGCCCGGACACGACACCCTATACTCTATGTCCTTATATGCAGCATTCCATTGCAAATAGACCCTTTCCATTGTGAACAGACACCTAAGTGTGACCTTGACTTTAGTGGTAGGGACACGGGTCTTGCACGCGACACGTCGTCTTGGTATGTCAAACACATGTGGCAAGTCATTTTAAAATAGGTACATACAGGAGAAAGTTACAGCCCGGACACGACAACCTATACTCTATGTCCTTATATGCGGCATTCTATTGTGAATAAACACCAAGTGTGACCTTTACCTTAGAGGTAGGGACACGGGTCTTGCACGCGACACGTCGTCTTGGTATGTCAAACACATGTGGCAAGTCATTTTAAAATATGTCAATACAGGAGAAAGTTACAGCCCGGACACGACAACCTATACTCTATGTCCTTATATGCGGCATTCCATTGTGAATAAACACCAAGTGTGACCTTTACCTTAGAGGTAGGGACACGGGTCTTGCACGCGACACGTTGTCTTGGTATGTCAAACACATGTGGCAAGTTATTTCAAAATATGTCAATACAGGAGAAAGTTACAGCCCGGACACGACAACCTACAGTCTATGTCCTTATATGCAGCATTCCATTGTGAATAAACACCTAAGTTTGATCTCGACCTTAAAGGTAGGGACACTGGTCTTGCACGCGAGACGTCGTCTTGGTATGTCAAACACATGTGGCAAGTTATTTTAAAATATGTCCATACAAAAGAAAGTAACTGCCCGCAAACGATTTTTTTAGCCGGACACACGGACGGACGGTGCGATTTTAATATGCCCACCTTCGGGGTAATAAAAATGACTTTGAAAAGAAGCCATTTATTGCCGATAATAACCGTAAATTACCCAAAAATGAGCCACTTTTGATGTATCAACAATCATTGTACTTCAGCCGGTGTAATAGCATCAACGTGGAACGACCTTCACTGCAGTATTTATCTAAGTGTGGCATTGACGATTAATAGATAACAGTTTTATAAATGATATTTATGGAATGAACGATAAACTTACCTTTATGTATCTTGTTTTTATTTAAATAACTAAAGCGCAATTCGCATTTTCCAAAAATAGTAGATAGCACGTTTTCTGAAAATGAGCTTCTTCTGTTAGCTTGTTTATCAATGTAAGGTATTACGTAAAAACACTATTTATAGAGGCACATGATTACGCAGATAACAGAGAGGAAAACGCAGATAATATAGCCTTAGCATGGCGCTATCTTACAACAATAACAATCAAAGTGCTGAAAGCACTGATGGACTAGGGCTTCATTCGGAGATGTTGACAAGCATGTTCTAAGCATTGAAAAAATCAGTTCATATCACAAGGGGGTCACTGTTTAATGGGCTAGCTTAAACTTTAAACTAACACTGCTTGCAAGCTGCAAAGGAAATTTGAAAAATCTAGTTAAGTGTGTGCAGAGTGAGAGGGGGGGGGGGGGGGGGCTAAAGCGCTAAATCAGATAAAGTCATAGTTCTTTTGAATTTCTCAAAGTCGTTAAATTAAACTTGTACAAACTAATTTACATGGTTGGCACACATACTTCTTTAATTTGATCAAATCCCTTTATATCAAAGGACTGTTATTTGCAGTTCCAGAGAAGATTTTCAATGATGTAATTATATACTATATAGAAAACCTGTCACCTCTTTTTCGGGGGAGCTTTAAACCATAGGGCCATACTTTGAACAATCTTTGTAAAAGACATCTACATTGTACACTTATGTCAGACTGCATACACAGTGCCATTAGGAAGTAGTTTTTATATAAAAAGTGAAGAATAATTTTGTCCCTCTTAAGTTGTGCTTGGTATTCAATTCATATAACATGTTACCATGATAACTTAGTGCTGTGGATAAATATTAGGCATTGCCTTCTGTCTAATGCTATTCATATAACTGCTGCAGACTTTGTACATAGCAAAGCAAGTTGAGTAGACTAAGATGAGATGAATATCGTTTTTAAAGTATAAAATATTGAAATGTCTTTTAAATACTTTGACCATCAAATGTCATAACATGGTGTCAGCAGTTCATCACACTGCTAGTGAGAATGGAATACAAAACATAATTTTATTCTTTATTTTATACCCATCATCAATCCACATGCAATACATATCACAAAATACTTTAACCCATATTCCGCTCCAGTGTAATACGGCCATATACCACTCTTGTGACGTCACGTCATAACAAGTATGTTGCACAATATTAAATAGACGTCATTAAGCCAATGAGTGTATCCTTAAAATGAAATTTATCATGCAAAGATGTGGTTTCTAAGTGATCTAATCAGTAATGTATAATATAATAAAAAGGTTATTAGTACTGCGTTTTAATCCGGATATGGCGGAATGTCATATTTGATTCTGGTAGTTTTTTGTAGATTTTGATTTTACTCGGCTTGTGCCTTGTGAAATCCGAACCTGCAAAAATCTACTTGAGTCGAATACAACCTCCTGGATCAAAACGCAGTACTTATAACCCTATTATGTACAAAACATGTTACCCCGTGGGCAGAGCATCTTTAACCCACAGGGCCATTGTAACTTTGAACAATCATTGTAAAAGACAACTACATACATGTACAAGATGCTTAAGGAAGTAGTTTGGAAAAATTCAGAATTATTTTCTCCTTCTTAATTTGTATGCATTAGATAACTCAATAAATGCAGCAGTTGGCCATTCTTGTATTGTCCTCTGTCACTGTCCTGATAGCTCCCTATCTCAATAGATGCAAAAGGTTGTAGGTTCATGATTTTCCTGGTCCAATATGTCATACAGAAAGAAGATGTTGGATGTAGAATCAAGAAGCTTTCTTTTCAGGCACTCCAAATTGAATAGTACTGTAACATTTGGAGTGCCAAGAATTTGTTGGATTCCTAAGCAACAGGTATCAGGTGTTGCAGTAAATTTGGCAAATACTTTTCACCCGTCCTTGTAAATCTAAAAAAGCTTTCATTTTGCAAAAGTAGTTCATATAACTATATTAAGGTTGCTAAATCAGAGTTTGAATAATTCTGAAAACTAGATGTGCCTTTAATTGCAGCAATTTAAACTCCAACTCATAATGTCAATTAAGCTGGTTATGCAATACTGCAGTTCCTTGGTGTGGGGATTGCTTTATTTACCTGAATACAAACAGTTCTTGCGTTGGAAAGTACAATGTATTAACATATTTTCTTGCCCTGACTCCATCCAAGCCTTAAATCTTAGATCAACATGTACTTGTGACTATGTTTAATATCAATGAGAACTATAAATTATGTTCAATTTAGTGCCACTTATGATATTTAATTCCTCATACTAAAACACTAACATATTCTTTAAAACCAATATCCTATGTTATGATAAAACCATTGCCAAGTTGGTAATTTGAAAAGACAAGAAATTATATCTGGTCAGAGTTTGACATAGTCTTTCTAGACAGCTGGACTTGTTTTGCAGTTACTTTGAAAAAAAAACTCATAATACCAAAAGGGGTTTTAAAGACTTACGAGATCATTCTCACATCACCTATACCAATAGTTCTTATCAACAAACTTATTATAAGTCAACATAATAATTAATGTTTTACATAAATATTGCAATGAATAAAACATATTGCAATAAGTGCCTATAACATAGCAATCAAGTATGATCACTATAGGCCTAAACATGAGATTTCAACATTTTCCTGATAAACAATAAATAATTTTACTTCACAATCTTTTTCAATAATTCACATATTTCATGGCTTTCATCATTCAAACTAACATTTCGCTTGTTATTTCAATATTCAATGATTGTGTAAACATTCATAAATGATGGTTAAAATTAACATTCATGCTAATCATGCCTACTAAAAGCACCTGACTGACCAATCAGTATCCAATTTTGGCAGGGCTTATTGGTGGTTCACTGAAATCAACCATGACCTCCCACAATCTGCACTGATCAACAGTAGTTAATGAATTGTTTCAATTGTTCTTATTTTCATAAACTTAGAAAACAACTGCAGTGAATAAAATTTATTCCTCATCACTGAGAGAAAGTTTGAAAAATGAATGAAGCCGAGTTACATCTAGTAGGATATCAAATTCTACAAATGTATTCATCATTTTATATAACCCTATTTAGTAAATGTTAAATTTTTGAAAGTCTAAAAAAGTTTTTTTTATATCAAAGAACATTTGTGTGTATAATTTTGATGATATTTTGTGATTCATTCAATTTCATTCTTGTTTCATTTAGTGTTCAATCCCAAGCTTTCTTGTTCACATTTAAGTGCAAGAAAAGTCACTTAATTATGATCTGAATAAATTCATTATAATGTAAGGTCACATAAAGAATATATTGTGCCTTTTAAAAATAACATTTTTTCATCTGTTTTAAATTATGTCAAATGTAGTGCATTGAAATTTTATTATGTGTTTAAAGCTGCACTCTCATTTTGACAACTTTTTTATTTTTTTGCCTTGGAACGAGCCAATTTTTGCGAAAACCCATGGAAACCAGTTATATAAGACTGCTGACCAAAATTTAGATGGCAGATTTTTATATTAAAGTTACAAAATTGATGTTTTAAGCATTATTCTTAAACTGTTAGTAACGGTTTAAGCCATAAAACATTAATTTTCGAACGGAAATATGACAAATTACGAGCTAATTGTTTGTCAGCAATCTGATATCATTGGTTCAAAGATGTTTACGCAAAAATTTGCTCTTTCCAAGACAAAGTTGTAAAAAAGACAAGTTGTAAAAACGGTAAATCTTTGAGAGTGTAGCTTTAAACTATGACAGGAATAATTCAAGGGAATGATTTTTTGTGAATTCTAGCATTAAAATGGTCTGAATCGCATGAAAATTTATAAATTATGTAAGGTATTCTCACAATGGTCACACTTTTTGAACTTTGTGCTGTCTTCTTTTTGTTTGTCTCAAATTATTACAGCATTGGTTTCACTTTTTGTTTATAAAAGGGACTGTACACCAGATTGGCACCAAAAAAGTTTTTTTCCTGTAAAGAATCTAAGGACACTTTTTTAATAAAATATTTTACTCTTTGATATCGTTATTGTAAATAAAATACCAAAATATCTCCACAATATTCGGCACTGCATTGTTAAATAAAACTCAAAAGTTACACTTGTAAATAATTTAACCAAATACCTTTCCCTCAAATATTTCACAAAGTTCTATTGATCTATCAACAACAATGCATCACCATACTGTATCTCTGATGTTTGATTTTCATTCTTGGCTAGAAAATAAAAAGTGAGCACAAAGCGTCTTCAGAAAAAGAACTTGTAAAGTATGCACCAGTCAATTGTAACCAGCCCCCCCCCCCCCCGACTTTCCGTCCAGCCAATCCCCGGTAAAACCCCTGCCCTGCGAGAACGAACTGGTGGTAAAATCCCGTGAATAACCCCGCACCCCGCGGATCTAAGGTAAGAGCAATTCCCTGATATATTTTGAGGGAAGACAAAACCACCGCAATCACCCGGCATTGCGAGGACACTAGTTCTGGCTTCCATAATTTTAATGTTGATACTTATTTTTTTGATGTTCACAACACGTCCAAAAAGGTAATATATAATGTGTTTGGTAAAGTTCTTTAGCTAGGAGAATACCTGTAAGGTAAAAACACAGCCCTTTTCCCTGGTATATCCCGGAGGGAGGCGTGGTAACAATTGACTGGTGCATTATAAGAGAGAAAATCAAAATTGAGCATGCAAGATTGTTTTATCAATGCCCGACAATGGCGATGGTTTATCACAATGTCATGTACTTACACTGAGAGTGACTCCAAGACTTTTCTATGCACATAGGTAAACAATCATCCTATTCACAGATGCTGTGCACATATTCATACATTTGGCTTTATTTAGAATGAAACTTTATAAATAAGTATGCACATATTTGATATTTTTATCTCCATTTTGCAAAATTGAAATCACATGATTTTTTCAAACGAACTTGTATTGCTTGAAAATTTACGTGTCAAATTAAAAATGCTACGCACGGTAAGATGAAAATAAATCCATTTGATAGTGGTAATCATTCAATGGGGGCTTTATTGGTAAATTTCCTCAATAAATCACTATGAAATTCACATCATCAGCATCCGGAAGTAGTGATAACATACATGTCTGAATCATTCGGCCGCTCTAGTCAGAGTAAATTTTGAGGTCAAAAGTAGACTGGTACCCTGAGTTACTTTTCCTCAAAAATATAAAGTTATACAGTTACGCGGCATAATTATGTTTTTTAAGTTAACATTAATAGTATTTGAACAATAAATACCAAATATCATGTTGTATTTAAAAAAGTGCTAAGTGCCATGTGATGATTAGTTAAAACAAACTTTGTATCAAAAAGAAAATATCACGGAAACATACAAATTACTGTATGTCGAAAAAAAAGAACATGGACCGACTCCGGAATACCAACATTGTATACAAAGGATAACAATATTTATTTAAACCAACTTTCCTAGTTTTTTTCTACTTAGACCGCACGCTTTATTCGCTTTACGTATGGATTCACAAGACATTTCGAATGCGCGACGGGCACCGCGGTTAGCTGATACTGGTTTCTTTTCGGATAAAAGAGAAAGAGGGTACCAGTCTATCAATACAGAGCACTGAACGGAAAAATTTCGCTGCGTACTTTTCCAATATGTTCATATTCTTATTGCATATAATCTGACTGTATGCAAGAACATTCATGTAGTTAACCCGATTAACTCACTCGCTACGTATGAATTTCTTGTGCTTCATTAAAAGAACATACAGTTAGCTTGAATTGTTAGGAGAACTATTTTTATTGGATGTTTTTATTGTAATCAGTTCCGGTACTACTTTGATTATTCAAATTCGCTAACGGCAATCCAATCAAAATACAGCGTATGAATACATTACGTCAGTGAACCCCCAGATGCGGCTTAAGATTGCAGATAGCGCGTTTACGGTTATGAACTAGGCCACAAGGTCATGATAAAGCGCAGATAACATACAAAAAGTGAAATAAGAGGGATTTTCTTGATCATGTTGTGAAAGTTGTCCTCAAAATTTACTCAGATTAAAAAAAAGAAAACAGAATACGTGTTTTATAAACATAGGAGTTAATCGGATTTACTTTATTTATTTTATAATGAGGTAATTAAACCCTTCACAAACTGTTTGAGTAAAGGATACTCAATTTACGAAATTTATCATGTCATATTGTGATAATTAAGTAATCTAGATGGTTATGTTTATTACAAACAATTTCCTGGGTTTTACCAGAGTAAAAATGATAAGTTGGAACTTTAAGTCATTTTAACAATTATACGATTGCACAACGTTGTTTTATTCCTATGTGGTTGTATTCTCATAACACACAAAGATATTGTAACAAAAAGAGTAATAGTACAGGAAGCAAAAAAATGCAGTTTTAATAAGAGGTTCAAGATGTTCCTATATTCGGATCATATTGTATCTTGGTCATTCAGTGTAGGTCATGACTCTATCTAGCTCAACACCGAACCCAACTTTAAAATATGGGAATGGGTTACAGACTGTTCAGTGGCCGCATACTTTACATCTCATCAACCGCAAACTTCATGAAAAACTTACACTTGTGGGGAAGAAAACAGAACGTTCAGCTGATATGTTATTAAAGAAACGAACAATACATATCAAGGTATGTGTCAAACAGTTTGAATGACACCGTAATTTAAAAGGAAGTGTGTTGCTATTAAATGCATTCCATTATTGACAGTGAGCCTATGTGTTGTTCTGACCATATCATAGACATTTTGCAACTTAAACGAAGTATAATTGAAATCATACGTTGACTTCCTATATGCTATAAGGCGTCATACGAATACCTTGGTAACATTCTCAAGCAACAATGTTATGGCCGAATCAAAAACGAAAACTGGGCCAATAACTTTAGACATATTTTGTAACAATTGTGTTGAGATTATTCTCAACGGGTAAAACAGAGCAGTTTTTGCGACGAGTTTCAACTGCTTATAATGGACGTTGGATTTAATGATTCGATACACCAATTTATCTTCCGTTGAATTAAACCAGCCCGATTGCGATTATGTCCCCGATAATGACATCAATCCAGCAATTCATTACTTATATACACCAAGAGTTCATTATTAAATTCAGGAATTTTGAAAACAATACTTTATTTCATTTAAGACCTTAATCCTTACTTACCCATCAATTTTGTAAATAGAACGACCCGACTGTAACCGGAAACATTTTATCAAATGAGGTCACAGGGAAAAAAACACTTGAAATCATTTCAAACGTAAAATTGTAACATTTATGACAACAATACATTTAACATATCATAAATTAACACTTTCTCAAATGTTGATTGATACTTTACGAAACCTGCTGACACAATACAAACAATAACAAGACCAACTTTTTTTATGTAAATTATAATGCGATGAATAACCGCAATTGCCGAAAGTCAGTTCATTTCAGGAATGGAAGTTGAGGTGTTAATAAAGCCTTTTTCAAATGTTAAAACTTTTGACTTATTTATACAACATTAGCACATAAAAATACAAATGAATCTGGAATATAAAACAATGCAAATTTTGTATTGTTCTAAATTGTATTTGTCTCTTTTAAAACAAATACAAATATAACGAATTATAATTAGAAATGCTCTCACAAGCCCCACAAAAAGGGGTGACACAGGTTCAAAATGTCAGTAATTCAAGGGCCCAACACTGCTCTTACTTGAAACATCTGCAATCAAACCTCAGGTGCACAACCAGCATGTCTTCAATATGACATTTTCACCACTCTTGATGGGTTTCAAAGCTCTCAGATTTTCGCCATTCCCTGGATCTGTTGGAACACTGTAATTCTCTGTGATGAAATCTGGAATAAAATATAAAATGCAAGCAAACATGGAAACAAACACTTACTAGACTGGAGAGAGAGTGTGGGGGGGGGGGGGGGTATACGGTTTGACTGACTGCATACATATACATACAAAGAAGGGACACATTTATGTAAGGTATAATATTTATATAATAACTCTATGTATGAGTAAGTTTAATATTTACTAAGTTAAAATGCTAAAACACTGAACTATTTTATAATAAGGTTGAGCTGACAATAGGATCCAGGACAGGCTTCAGATAGTACTTTACATTCAACTGGCCTCCTTACAGCTGAAGCGAATTATATTTATATAACCTTTCTCAAATGAACAAGGGGCATAACTTGAAACTTTACTTATATAACATCAACTTTTTAAAGCTTCCTCAAGCATGTCTTGGACATCAAAAATCAGTTAAAAAAAGCAATTACCATTTTCAGATGTCTGACCAAGTAAACAATTTTTAATTCATGATATTAAGATTTTACAAACTTATTTTCACAAACCTCTGTAGGTCGCAATACAGGAAACTCTTCTTTTTTGTAAACCTCTTAAGATTCTTGACTGTTTTTATTTCACCTTGGCTGGTTGGCAGTGGAAGCTTGACAGGTCTTAAAAAAGTATAAATACATGCACAAAAATTAAAAACACAACAATCCATAGCCTTAATTATCTTTAAATAAAAACAAATGTAGTGCTCAGCATTTTATATTTCCATTAATTCTAAGTTTATGTCACTCACAGTTTCTTAAAAAGTCAATCAATACAATATACCAAGTATGATTTGATAAATAATTTACAGTTTAATTCATTCTAGATACATTTACATATATTCTAAAGATTGAATGGACAAAGCTAATACAATGACTCACTGTCTAAAATGTACATGTATCTTTTAACTTACCAATGAAAAAATTCACTGTAAATTCTAATATAACTCCTTTTCACAGCTACAGAATGTAGGCTTGCATGTCAACATTAGAATACTTGATATTCCAATGTAAATAAAAGCACAACCTTAGTAATCTAGTCACTTTTACATCACAAAACATGAGCTTTTTTCAAAAGTTTGAATTGAGAGGAAGTCAGTTGATTTTGGCGCACACAGTTAATCTTTAAACTTCTTGCCTTGACCTCTTACTGGTCAGTTTTCTCAGTAATTAGATAAGAGACAGCTGGTATTCATCACAACAAGGTATCCTGTGTTTATTCTAGAGATGCCCAGAGTTGAGAAAAACTTGTTGTATATTTGCACCAATGAAACATTATTAGTCCTCATTGAATTATAATTATGATTGAAAATATTGAACATAATAAAACTACATTTACACCATGTAAGTTATTCAAAAATCTGAAACCAAATAAATCATATTTATTCTTACAGTATAAACTAGTTTGACATATTCTATAAAACATTTTGATAGCATAAATAGTGTTTTTCAGGAAAGGAATTTTCTTTAATTTTGGTGGGAAAATGATTTCATAAAAATGTTTAAATGAAATCAAATAATTATCATTTACCTGGTTTCAAATTAAAGCAATAAATTGAAAAGAATAAAACTATACAATTTAAAAAAATTGTCAATTTCAGACTGTTGAATCTTTATAGAAATTATTAGTCTTCAATGTTATGATTTCATTCTAAATAATTTAAAATTCCAGCTGTTATGATTGGCTTGAGAAGACCAAGTGCACAATTTTGCTCCACAAAAATGTTCAGTAAAATATGCCTAGATCTAGCTTTAAAACGAATCTCGTGAAATCTTCACAAAAAAAAGCTAAGTCCAAATTTTGTAGAAAAATGACTAAGTTCTTTTTCCAGAGAATAGCAGGCAGAAAATATTCTAAGTCCCAACTTTCCATACTGTTTCCACAGGTTTCCAGGGTATTAGCGGAAAATATAAACAATGTCCAGAAGTTTTCCACACTGTTTTCCAGAAGTGGCTCTGGACAATTTTTGGAAATCTGCGGAAATCACTGGAAATTCCATGGAAAACCATATTTTTCCATGGAAGTTCCGCTATGTACCTACACTTTCCAGTGCTTTTCCAGACCCACTCTGGAATATATACAGACGGGTAAGACAGAGAAAATAATTCTTAATTTTTCCAAACTTCTTCCTTAAGCATCTTGTATGTAGTTGTCTTTTACAATGATTGTTCAAAGTTACAATGGGCCTGTGGGTTAAAGATGCTCTGTCCACGGGGTAACAGGTTTTGTACATAATAGGGTTATAACTTATAAGTACTGCGTTTTGATCCAGGAGGTTGTATTCGACTCAAGTAGGTTTTTGCAGATTTGGATTTCACAAGGCACAAGCCGAGTAAAATCAAAATCTACAAAAACCACCAGAATCAAATATGACATTCGCCATATCCGGATCAAAACGCAATACTAATAACCCTTTTATTTTATACATTAGTGATTAGATCACTTAGAAGCCACATCTTTGCATAATGAATTTCATTTTAAGGATGCACTCATTGGTTTAATGACGTCAATTTAATATTGCGCAACATACTTGTTATGACGGGACGTCACAAGAGTGGTTTATGGCCGTATTGCACTGGAGCGGAATATATGTTAAAGTATTTTGTGATATGTATTGCATGTGGATTAATGATGGGTATATGATAAAGAATAAAATTATGTTTGGTATTCCATTCTCACTAGCAGTGTGATCAACTGCTGACACCATGTTATGAATTTTGATGGTCAAAGTATTTAAAAGACATTTCAATATTTCATACTTTAAAAACGATATTCATCTCATCTTAGTCTACTCAACTTGCTGTGCTATGTACAAAAGTCTGCAGCAGTAATATGAATAGCATTAGACAGAAGGCAATGCCTAATATTTATCAACAGCACTAAGTTATCATGGTAACATGTTATATGAATTGAATACCAAGCACAAATTAAGAGGGAGAAAATAATTCTTCACTTTTTAAATAAAAACTACTTCCTAATACTAATAGCATTGTGTATGCAGTCTGACATAGGTGTACAATGTAGATGTATTTTACAAAGATTGTTCAAAGTATGGCCCTATGGTTTAAAGCTCCCCTGAAAAAGAGGTGACAGGTTTTCTATATAGTATATAATTACATCATTGAAAAGCTTCTCTGAAACTGCAAATAACAGACCTTTGATATAAAAGGATTTGATCAAATTAAAGAAGAATGTGTGCCAACCACGTAAATTAATTTGTACAAGGCTGAAAACAGAGAAGCGCTCACATTTGCTCTGCGGCACATTGACAACTGTGTTGGGCGGAATAAAAACAATGCAGTCATTGAGTATGATTGACAAAATTAGTGTACATCACTTATGCACTGCACATTGACACATGAGAACATTAGAATAACAAAACAATGTAACATTTATTATTTTTTCAATACAAGTAATCAGAAATCTCAAAATATTCATAGTCTTATAAAAAATAGTTCTGGCTTAAATTTGTTCTCTTACTTCTCTAAATGTCATGGATTGAAGGCAATCAGTTCAATAAACTGTATGTAATTCTTTGTTAAAGGGTCTGATGTATTCTGAAGGGGCTACAAAGAGAAATAGCATTTACTGAAATGGGAGCGGGTGACATAAAGTTATGTCCTGTCTGAGATTTGGTCTGTGGAAGGTAAGTTATAAGAATGTTGTTGTTGTTTTTGTTTGTTTTTTTAATTTTGGTGCTTTAAATGATGATTTAAAGCCATATTAAAGGATTTTGTATATACAACTATTAGAGTTTGGTACTTTATTTAAACACTGAAGTTGGTTATAATACCTTATTATGTAAAAGAAAGGTTGTGTTTAAACAATAGGTATAATATCATAATATAAACAACATGTTTATTTATTTAGACCAAATGGAGGCAGCACACATCCTTTGTGGATTGATGACCTTGGCAAACTGATTAAATTCTTTGACTGGTTGGGGTACACCAAGATACCCCTGAAGTCCATTCCAAACTTGAGGAAATATCACCACTTCAGGTATAACAAAAGTATTATAGACAGTATCACTGCCTGTGTATGCAATTCTAAGAACAGAAGTCAAAAAGAATTTTATACATTATTTCAATTTTATTCAGATGTGAATTTTGATGATCAAGTCCATTTGCATAATTTATTCCAAGCACTAAGTATTGTACATATGAACATTATTTTGCAGAACTTCAGCTGACAACCCAGTGAGTGAATTCATGAGAGAGCATGCCAAGGACAGTGAGATTGATGTTAAAATTGACAACCCCACAACAATGGCTTTTCCATGGAGAGTACCCCGAACGCATCCAACTAAAAGGACTTGATGCAAAAAGGCTCTGATCCCTTAAATAAGTGAAAACATTTTTTTCAGTATACTGATATGTGATCTTTATAAACTAAATCTAAGATTTGAGAATGATCCGTTACTGAGCTGATGAAAATGTGTATCATTTTTTTATTGACAATTATTTATTCAATAGAAACAAGTTTATTTGAAATAAGGCTACCAGTGATTTCAAGTGATAAACTGTGGTTTTAGCAAATGAGTGATAGAAGGGTGCTGCACCCAGTCTTTTGTTGGTAGAACTATTCTGCCATAATGGAGAACATTATATGATTATTAATTATTAATACAAACCTAAAAAAATTCTGGTAGTTGAAGCCTATAAATGCTTGAATTGAAGACATTTATAATATTGTTTGTCAAAATTAGTTACTTCACTGCCTGATAAAATGTACCTTAGCAACTTTTCAGTTTCTCTTCAATATCTTCATTTTTAAAACCTTCCTGAACCCTATAAACATTTTAAGCTTTAACTTTTACCTATGAATAAGCATCAAGAATATCATTTGTGATGTACTATGTGGCCATTTGCACTTCTTGAAACTACATAATGACGTGTACATGCTAAGTAGTTAGTATGTTAAATACATTGTTTTCATTTTGTAAATGTGCCCATTTATTAACTGATCTTATTATAAAATAGTGTAAATTATGCAGTATTGTTATGTTTATTAAATTAAGAGTATATTAACCACCATTTCATGTTTTATGAGCAATGAATAACTATACAAAAATCACATTTAAGGTAAATTGGTTAAGTTGGTGTGATTATAATCATGTTTGTGGCCTGTTGCCATGGTAACCAGGATAAAAAACAAACCCTTAAAGACCATTCAAATAAGATAAATTGTAGTAAATTACAGTAGTAACATACTTTAACCTCAAGATATACATTGGTTTGTATTAGGTGCAAGTTCCAACCTAATAGTGTGAAAAAAATCCAATAAACTACGGTACTTGGCGAACAGTTTTTATTTATTCTGACATTTGTCAAATACATACACCAGGTACCGTAAGGTATGAGGATATCAATTAATATTGAATACTTCAGATGACATTTATTGTATATTTAAATGCAAATTTAACCCCAAAACGCCTTTTGTCAATAACGGTTGCCATGGTAACCAATTAATTTTCATGTATTTTCTCAATAATAATTGAGAATGGTTTTGAAAATATGTTAGTGTCGTTATAATGTGGGAATTGTGTATATTGTAGTAATGCATATTTATTGCATCTGTGAATACAAATGTTTCAATAAATTCTTGAAAGTCACCGAATTTCCAGCTGTTTCTTAAACAAGTGCCCTTCTAGTTTTTGTCATAATTTCGTTAAAAATAGGAATTTTTGAATTTTCTCTTCAGTACTTTAATCCTAAAGAATAGGACTGTCAGAAATTACTCATATCTCATTTTCGCCCAAAAGGTGGTTTCGGGCAAAAAATCCCGTGGCTGGTCACATATATTTCAAACATTAAAGTTAATCGCTTAAACGATGTTAGGTCAAGTTTTTATTGCTCGACAATTAGTGATTGTCGGCGCCATTTAAGTTTGACTTTTGTATCGTTAGTGCATTGATGGATACGATTTGAACTTTATAACAAAAGTTATCAAACCATCACCTCAGATTTACAAAGACTTCATGTCAAAACAAAGTCAGAATTCCTTGTTTTAAAGATGCACTCCTACTCCCAATTCAGATTTACCACATTGAATAATATTGTTTCAATATTCCAAAGGATGAACAAATGTCAAAAACAATGGTTCTTATGAAGGATACCGAGTTAAGTTTGAAAGAAATGCGCACGTTATTTCTACCTTACGAGACAATAGACCACAGTAAATCTTTTAGCATTCACCAATCAATTGATAGTTTTATATTTTCTTCTTTTAAATGCACGGTAACAATCTTTTTATCAGTATTTTTTTTTATAAATGCATTATTTAGTAAGTAGTTAAAGGTTTATCAGTCAAAATTGATGTTTGTTATACATGTGTTTGTATTGATTTTGAATAAGAGTGTCACTTAAATTCATTTGTTGACATTTCGAGTTCATAAATTTTTGTGTAACTAACAAGTGTTTGAATGTCCGGGGTGATTTAGTTTGGGATCCATGAAGGGAAAACTTTCAATGAGCGAATGTGTTTCTGTTATCTTTTTATTGGCTTAAAGTATTGTATTTTGTATTATGTATGGGCCTAGATGAGCAAAAATAGATAGCATTTTTAGATAGCTGACATATTGTTGTGTATACGTTTAGGAAACCTCGAAAAAGGAAAGTATATTTCTCCCTTAATAGTTTCATACTTACATGGTTTTACCGGGTTTATGTTTAAACTTTTTGCTACTGAGCATGTTTCTGTAGCTTTTTGCATATATATTTACATTTTCAAAAAAACGGTAGGCACAATTAATTTCAAATTCTTACATATTGTAGGTTATAAACTACTAATTAATTTATACACTACTAATTAATTTCCCTATACATTCAAATTGAATGCAAACAGACACCACTTCAGATCGAAAAAATAAGTGAAAGTATTGGACTGAATTTAAAGTATAACCATTATCAATTATGTGCATCACGGAGATATAATATCAATCTGAAGTACCATTCTCAAACTTAGATAAACAGAGGGCATCCTGGACCACATCCTGTGTATTTGGATTAAGTTAAAACGTACCTGTACGGAATGGCACAATTCAAACTATGGAGCTGCCAATTACACCTGTCAATGTGAGTTAGACTCTTATTTAATCATCGAGTACACAATAGTTTTTATCATTTCATCGAACGCTTTGTCTCTGGGTATATTTTGAAGAAAAAAAATATACTGATTTAGTGAAAGTCAAAAAGTATATAAAAGACAAAAAGGTTGTTGACTTTTGAACCTTCCATGAAATGAAACAAGATTGTGTTATACGTTATCTGCTTTGCTACCAACTGCTAGGGATGTGCAATATGGGCTAAAGCGTGTTGCGATGTATAGAGATATTGCATCAGGGTATTGCGATACTTTCTTTGGCAAATATAAAATTCTTTTTAATTATTTCGAATGTTTCATTAAAAAATATTGGTTCACCTGGCATTCGAATTGAGCATGATGGAAAATTTATGTGAGGGCTTAGTACAGATAAACAAATTGTAATTCCAGAACAATCCAACAAACATTAATATATCATCGATGTTAAAAAAAGCCGCCCTGCCGTTAGCATTCGCTGGTACCAAGGTTGTTGCCGCCCCTCTTATACTGTCCGCTGTAGGATTTGGCGCTGGAGGCGTCGTTGCAGGAACTTAGGCACCAAAAGGGATGTCCGCAATCGCAGTGTCGAATGGCGTTGGCGTCGTTAGCGGAAGTAAGTCTTGTACGATTTTTTTTGTTTCGAACACATACCTCGTTTGCCTGTATTTAAACATGTTTTATCCATTGTTTTGTTTGTACTCTATATGGGTTATTGGACAGCATTCCGTACTTCATTTATGTTAACTGTCAATTATTTAAATAATGAACAGTCCAATTTTTTGACAGTCATTATTTAGATTACGGACTGTTACTAGAAATAGTAGTATGGTCTGTTTAACATACTATCGAATCAAGACATGTGTTGAAAAACTTGTTTTCTTTTAAATGCTAACACAAGTGGGTAAAACTGTGCAAAGTGAAGAAACATGTCTTTAACACCATTTTTATTTAGGGTTTACATTTAAACACTATGTGTTGTAGATTTTACATCAGCATCAGTATGCTTTTTTTTCTCCAAATGTCTTAAACCATTTGATATCACATATTTTGGACAAATACAGTAAAAACCTTGGCTTCCGCGTGAAAAGTAAGGACATAGATAATATTCGGTCAAAGACAGATCCTAAAATATTTTATATGCAAGAAATATCTTTTTTTCGAAATCAACCGAATATGTTTAAAAAATTTGGAAAAAAAACACATTGATTCTACAGTATTTAATCAAACAATACACAATACAATATTCTTGAACGGAGTGTATCATCAACGTACCCTTTGATATTAAATTTAAAAAATAACGATTTCATTCCCTAGGTGATCAAACCGATTTAAAATGATTAATTGAAGTCACAAGGCACCAGAATTCCTTTTTATTGCTGAAGTGATAATAAAAAGCCTAGTTTGTTAGGGATGAAACACCTTTATATACCCAATGTACCCAGTAAGCAAAATAAAAAAATGACATTGTAGGGAATTATCATGTTTTATTACGGTCATTTCTAATCCATAGTAAATATAAGTAATGGTTCATTTTTTAAATAAATGTGGACACCAATCATTACACGGACAGTCTTTTACTAGCACTAATTAGTTTAAAGAATTCACGTTATAAAGTGTCAGATATCAAAAGCATTGATTTCGTGGGAAATGTGAACATAATGCTTGTAAAAGATTGTTAAACGTCAGCAAAAAATAAAATAAAAATCTCTTTTGTAATGAAATATTGAAATGCGACATAGCAAACCCTGTTATGACCGAAAATTTTAATGGTATTTATGTTTATCAATACACTTTGACATTATGTAAATGAAATCAAATGTAAGCAATTTTTGAAATTGTTGCAAACACATTATGTGAACAATTCCTTCGATAACGATTTTTGTGAAAACAAATATGCATTAAACTAACTTTCCGAACATTCACCACAAAGAACTGTAACAGATGAATGTTACTGTTTGAACTACTGCAACATAAATTACGTCACTATCTTACTGACGTCACATCATGCATATGTCTTTTTACAAACCACGTGCGACGTTTTGTATAATCAGTGTTTTATCGAATAAGATTTGGTTCATTACAAAAGACACATGATAAAGTTTTATTTTAAAGTTTGCGTAATGAGCCTTGACCCATCACTAGCAGAGAGTTGAGAAACGAACTGCTGCAAACGGTGCACTCTGGCCGTGAATCAGCGTACCAGCATACCATCGAAGGCTGTGTCAATGGGCGAAGATACATGGCACCTAATTTGCGGTTTAGTGATCTGGAATACATATTATATTAACATTAAATATACGACGATAGAATGCGAGGCTATTCATCCATTAATATACATTTTTTTCTCTAAGCCACAAAGAATAAAAGTAAAATATATTTTCTATTGAATATTAGGTTTTAATTTGAGCGATTGTTATGAATAATAAGTTAGACCATTATCATTATACATTATGTACGATAAACATGATTATGTTTTTGGAGCGAGAGAAGCGAACCCTTAGAGTTTACAATATATTCAAGGGGCTACAACAGGCACCGATCACAGGATTAAACTTAACTCATTTTTTTTTGTTCGGTATAGTTTCGTAACATATACATATTTTAGAATTTATCTTTTCAAAGAAAATATCGTCATGATAATCCTGAAAACCCAATTTTAATCTTAAGTAATAAGTAAAACTCAAGATTATGTAAACATTATTTTCACTAACTGAACTAACTGACATTTTCAGCTTGTTATGTTTCATACTTTATCGAGAATTTGACGCAAGAGTGGGTTCAAATTAGGGGATAAGCTTTTTAGAAGTCCCCCCCTCTCAAGAAAACATATATGCGTTATTATAGGCAGAGGGGTGGAGGTTCTCCAATGTAACAGTTTAATCTAAAATGACTTTGGTTCATTATGTTGCTTCCTTTTTCCGATATTGAAAACCTAATTACGTTTCAGCCTAACAGCTGTAGATTTTTTTTAAATACATTCCATTCTATTGGAAACATTTATATTTAACGTGAGTTTATAACCTACACTTTCAGCCGATAAAATCATTATGAGTCATTTATTAAACACCCTTCTTATATTACCGTTTACGTCAGTAAAATACATTGTGTCATCTCTGTATCAATTAATGAGATTAAGCTCTTCTAGATGACTAAGATTTTACACAATATGTTTTATTTTAATATTTTAATGTTCTTTCTGATATCATCTATTAAACGAAGTACAAATTGAGTATACTGTCGTAATTGCAATACAGCAAAAAGGTATGTCTTGTAATTAGTGGCGAGGATATTTTTTATTTTCTAAAAAATACCTTTAAATTATTACTTATGCATGCCCTGAACATTAAGTGTTATCAGTTTGAAGTTCATTTTTTAAAATATCATTTAAAGTTGTTCCTTCGATTGATTCTGTTATAAGCCAAACAATGACAATGTTCGAATTTAACATTGATTAAAGCATATTTTTATCTACTGGAAATATACATTATCTTTTATTAATCTGATAATTACTTATTTCTACCAAACATTAAAAACAGTAGAAAAGAATCTGAAAAGACTTAAAATAGCAGGTGTTTTCATATATCAACTAACATTTAAAAAAAAATGAATCGCCTTAAACTGACGTACTATTCATTTAGGCGAACAGGACATCTTCGTTTAGCTCGACGGTAAGGAACGGGTAGTCTTGTTGGCACTTTTCCTGTGTAACAAACCCTCCTAGTTGCTCTTTGAAACGTTCTCCGTATTCTCCGAGTATAACTGTCGTCTGTCTTTAATCTGGGCGTTCGTTTCGACGCGCAGGTTCCGGTGTTTCTGAACGGATAGGAGGGCGAGGTGAAGGCCTAGCTGATATAGTGGCGTTGAAAGCAGTTTCTGAAGCGTGTAGTCATCCCATATTTTCTCTTATTGCTCCTCGCAGATGACGTCGGTATTATTGTTAAAGAGGCCATGTCCATTTATGAACAGGTCTTTCATCTTCACATCAAGGACGCATCTCAGGTCACCAAAAGCCGCATCATCAAAAAAGATACAAAACGTCCTTTTTTCCTTGTCTGCGTCCAGAACAAGAAATCCACCGAAAATACAGTCTTTTCACAAAAAACTATCGTGCTCATAATAATTAGACTGTGTGAGACAGAATGAAATCTTGTCATCATACATCTTATAACCAGTTATGAAAAATGTTTGTTTGTTTGTTTTATAAAATTCCGATTTGGAGGTACTAACAATTCCATGTCCAATGGGACTGTGACTGAGGTTTGTGCAGCAGTTAGGTAAATTGAACATGGATATTCAGTCATCTTACTGACAGAGACCAGTCTGTTTTGCTTGAATATCCCTTATTCAAAGTAAAGAAAACAAAAACGAAGGTTCCGATATTAAATTTTGAACTCGGTTTATACCCATGGAATTTTCAATTAAAGATTATTAAATTATAATCATAACCATATTAATTATTAAAAAATAATATTTATCACATGCTTACCCTTGTTTTCCGTGTAATATACCCATTACGAATATTTTTATCTTACACATGTGTAAGATAACCTATCAGACATTTCGATTGGCCAGACTAATCACACGCAACCTAGATATCCATCCGCATTGTTTGTAAACAAAATGGTTTAAATGACAGCAAATACTTACCGTAATAATGAAGCTGTAAGACTTTCGGGAGAGAAATGGCTAACGAATCATAGTGCCAGAAAGCATCTTGTACACAAACTTTCTGATAACAATGTTCCGCCAACCAGATAATGCAGATTACTAGTCACAGAAATATCCAGTCAGTCAACAAATACAGCCACAATAGTGACAAACACCACAAGAATATTTCAAACATCTCCATCTTGACCAACACAAGCAATATGCAATCAATGCCATTTGCTTGCCAATTTAATCAGCTGTCGGTTACCGAAAACACAAATACGAATTCCGCAGCACAGACATCTCATTACACATCCCATGGCGGCTAGAACATCATGTTCTCTGGAAACATTGCTGGTGGAAATTAACTTTTTCAACAGCAACATCCATGCAGTACAGAGTAAGGTTTCGTCGTTATCATCTGCATGTTGTGAAACGCCATGTACACCAAGAAAACGCTGCAAAATCATCGTAGAAAGCGACAGCGAATAACTTTTAAATCCGTGCACACAGAAAACTTGACAGACCGATTTAGGTCACATAAACCGCGTGAATGCATGTACTCTGAGTGTGACGTCATCAAATTGTGTACTTATTGGGATTTTTGGTTAAAATCGTTTGTTATTCATGTTGTTGGATATTTTACTACACACTTTTGTATTTGTGACTTCTTAAGCGCTTTATCAGCTTTTAAAACTTGATAACTGCTAGTTACTTTTGTCATTTTAATTTGGAACTATTTATATGGCACATCGTTGACATTCTACTCTGAGTACTTTGGCTGTCAAACAATCGGTTCAGAAAACAGAACTTAATTGGTAATAAAAACACCGTTTTAAGCATGTGATAAAAAAGATCTGACACTCGTTGTCATTTAATTCAAGAATTTTATTAAACTCGTCCATGAAAGTTGTTAGTAAGCTCGCCAGAGGCTCGCTTACTAACAAATTTCATGAACTCGTTTAATAAAATCTTGTATTAAATGACAACTCGTGTCAGATCCTATATAAATAAGCGAAAAACTATGTTGATTTGCCTACGAATAGCACTTGGATGGGTCGGAGAGTGTTCAATAAGTTGACATCAACGCCATGAAATTCATTTTTAGACCTCGTTATTTAACAGATTTTAGTAAGTGAACACCTCAAACTCTCCATAATGTCAGCGACTGCATGCCTTTTACTGTTCTTTCTCAGACATAATGGACAGTTTCAGGTCTTTTAACTTTAGATTATATATTCACAAATACTATGTTTATAAGAACTCCTTGGTAAGAAAGTTCTCATAGGGAGATTTGAATCCAGTCATTTTTAGAAAATTCATTGGTCGAACTCTCATCCAGAACTAATTGTGCCATAGATTTTGTTGCATATTTGCATATCCGTAGAATATTTTTAAAACAAAAACACTCATGGCATTTAAAAAAGTGGAATATATGAAAATTGTAAATAAATGGTGTTTTAAGGACCAAAACTCATTCTTAATTTCCAAAGGTTTATTCGCGGTATGCCAGTCAGCAGGAACACTTGGACTGGCCGGAAGTACACTGGCGGGCATCGGGGCGGTAACCGGCACAGTTACAGCTGCTGCCCAGGAAGGAATACAGCATTATAGGTAGAGTAGTTCTTTTATTTGAAATCTGTATTTTCATAAATGTTAAAATGTTGACTGTATTTATTTTCATTTTATACTGACTTAGGTTTAGTTCGCACAAATATGGAGCATTATATTATATAACGATTATATGGCCGTTAAAGGCTGTCATCTTCAGTAAGACGGGTCCTTTGGGCATATCACATAATGTGCAAAATCGTTTGCTAATTGGATACAATCAACAAAACTAATCGCAATATCTTTAACTGTGACAGTAAAAAATGAAGATCGATAGCTAAATGTTCACGATCCCCAACACAATAATTAAGCGAAAAAATATATGGTTTTACTTAAGTAAAAAGTTTAATTTGTATCACCTAATTTAGAGAAACGTACCCAATCTCAGGAAGTGTAGTAGCACAACTTAATTATAAATCTTCATTTTTTTCTTCTCCAATTCCAGAACGCAGCAATAAGGAACAACAGATGACTCAAAGGAAGACGAGGAATCTGGAAATGAGATCGAGCAGGGGAATGACGAATTTTATATTAATAAAATGGACATGTAAATTACTAACTTATGTCAGGCTCTGATGAATTTGTTTGTTTATTTCGGTAATTAAAAAACTATAAACATTTGTATCACAAGAAGCTGCTTTCTTGAGTTTAAAAAAAAACATTCCTTCGTATTTTCTTACATTGGAGTAATAAGACTTGACTTCGATGTCCTTTCGCCAATGACATCGGCCTTCCAATTGAGCATCAAACTTTTTACTGAAAATGGAATGAAATTATGTGGGGGTCAGTAGGTCGATCAAACATTCAAATGTATTTTAAATACTTGGTCCATATAACAACTAGAATATTTCTGCCTAAGACCATGTAATGGTTATATTTTTATAGCTGTTTGCTGACCCTTAATGTTTTGGAGCTCAGTCTGTTAAAGGTCAAGGTATTGTACAAGCCCCAGGTCGAAGTTTGAAATATTTATGTTTGGAAAAAATAATCTAAAGGGTAAGTCAGAAACATAGGAATAATTGGTGCTCTACAATTCAAAGACGTTTTAAAGTCATAAAATTCCCATTCCTATTATGGCTGAGACAAAATACTGCGATAAAGTCAATATTGTACAACATTAACCGCTAAGTGTGACTGCCCTTTGAGATAAAAGCAAGAATATTCGCAAAATGATCTGTCATGTGCTCTACAGTTATGTTATCAACAATTGTAAAGCGGGAGTTATTGGCCTTCCTGAATATGAGCACAATCAATTTTCGTTTGATTATGTTTACGAGCTAGAAGGCAAACACAGCATGTACTATGATTTTGAGTTTTACACAATGTCAAAGAATGAACAATAGTTTACAACCCAACATATTCTGATACGGTTCCATAATTTATTACACATTTCAAAGCATACACTTCTTTATTAAAGAAGAAGGCGTGTCAAAATGTATGGAGAGTTTTCAGTCGTTAAAACATCAAAAATCCACCAAAAATCAAATACGAAGCCTGTCCAATCAACACTAAGAAAACTATGTGTACGCATCGTAATTTAACATGGTCTGTAAATGGAAAACCATATGAATTCGATGATGGTTATACAATTTTATTGGGACCTACATCATCCAACGATGTCTTTCTTGGTGAAATAGATTTACGTTAGTTCTTTACTGTAAACAAAAGGCTATTCAATATCGGATTCAATTCTGAAAAATTCGAATTCATTGATGTTTACTTGTTGTTGTTTTTGTAACAAAAATAACGTGTTTGCAACATTAATAATGTAGGTAAACGCACAGATTGTTGATGCAAGTTTCTAAAAAAGGTTTAAAATCTTGGATCTTAACAAAACCTGTTCTTTAACACAATCTATTAGTGTTAAATGGTATCAATTGTCTCAGAATGCCAATGAGACGAAAATAATAAAAACACGAAATAGTTTCCTGCTCCTCAGTTTCTGTGCAGGTTCGGTTATAGTCTATTTGAATGTGACAAAGCACGACGGTTCAATGTTTTTAGCAGTCAGCTTGCTCATTAAAATTCCCTTTATTTTAAAGAAATCAAAACAGGGATGGCATCCTCACTTCAATTGAAGAGTGAAACTTATAAAAACTACAAAAGCTTCAATACTTTAAAGGGTTTGATAGGAAAAGCTCTATGCGGTAGCATTACATTTGTCAGTCAACTGTATTTGTGAAATATTTCTGACAGAGAAATTACATGGGCAGTGGTTTCCCATGTTAAAACCAAAAGCAGGGGATAGTGTAATGGGTGACAAGGGGTTTTGCATACAAGACACGTTCGTTGAGAAAGATGCTAGGTTGAACATATCACCATTTTAGGACGGTATGAGGAATTGACTGACATTGAAGTGAAAATGACATATAGTATTTTAGCTAGAAGAATTCATGTCGAAACAGCATTTAATTTCGAAACGCTTATGACTATGTCGTCAGCAGTTTCCGCTTATACTATATAATCAGCTAACTGGTCAATAGTTTAGCACGATTTTCAGAAAGCATATGACCCACTATTTCAGCGATAAGAGATGCGTCTTATCGGAAACGTTTGCGTTTCAGTTAAATTAAAACAAAAAATAGGATACATAAAGGTGAGATTTTCCTTTTATACTTAAATAAAATTAACACAAATGTATTACCCTGTCAATCAAGACTTTGTTTTATATGCATTAAATTTATTTTTACGCGAAAAAAGGTCGTCTTATTAAGTTGATGCATATACACCGGATGTACCTGATACGTACATTTCGGATGAATACAACACGAGATTTCTAATAATCAATGTTTTCCTGTAGTAATAACCACAGGTTCAATGCCCTGGACTCCCACTTTTTAAGTACACACGATACATGAATACCTCATTAATGTTTAGCTTCAAATCAAAATTCGTGGCTACTACTGTCTGAGATCTACTCCCGTACTGGTAACTACTAAAGTTCGCCGACCCTAGTTATTTGTTTTCCATTGATGATATGAAAACGAACAAGAATAACATCAAACACAAATGTGCAGCCCGACCGGGGGTGCGTTTCAGAGACGATCGTTAAGGCGATCGTTAGCTGATTTTGGTAGTACGACCAAAAATACCGATCGGCACCGTTTCAGAGACGCAACGTGCACCTGCTTTATCGTCAATTCTGATCGTAAACCTACGACCGACTAGAGGCACTCGTAAACTTAACGATCAAGATGGCGGATGAAGATTTTCTCCATATCAAAGTATATTTTAACTTTTTATCAACATTTAAGAGTTTAATATTGCGTGTAGCACGTTCACTGGTGTGGAATTTTCTATCAATGTTTAAAAATAGCTCAACAGTACGAAAATGTTCTATTTCCGCCGATCTGTCAAAAAAATGATTTTAACTGTAGAAGATGTAAGCTTTATGTTATATTTAGTTAATGCGCTGACATTGTGTACATCTTAGGCATTGAATATGATGTAGAATTTGATTTGCTTTCATTGCTGTGTAACATGTCCTGTAAAACATTTCTTGATATTCATATTTTTCGGATGGTTTTTAATTCGGATAAATAAATGCCTGTACAACAAACAGATTCAATGTAATGTTACCGGCCTCTATGGCATATTATAGTCAGTGAATTATTAAACAATGTTACCATTTATTGAATCATGTCATGATATAAACATTTCATTCTTTTCCTTATAGTTAAACATCTTAATCTGGTGCTATTAAAGTCTGTAAATATACCTGTACTGTAAACACCACTGTCACAACCAATTAGTTGGTTTATTTGATAGTTTAATACCATGCACAATATCTGGTCACAATGTAATCATTTTAATTCATCTTCACTTGTAAAAGCTGATTGTTTTTACTAAGTTATCATATGTTCTTTGTAGAACTTTGCAGTATCACTATATGTATACATGTGAGCATTCAAATGACAAAAGATACATCTTTTCTTTTTTCAGACATACCATTTGATGCCGTGTGCACAACAAAAACCTAAGATGAAAGATTGACAACAAAGTGTCATGGTCTTGATGGAATATGCTGTGCTCCTCAGACCTCTTAGACATATATTTAATAATGGTATGGAAAAGGGAAATAAAATCTAATGCTTGTTTTATAAAAGATAATATACTGTAGGTATAGTTAACATACATGTATGAACACATTGTCATAAGGACTATTAAAGTAATTTAACTGCAAAACCATTTTATGTATCTGCAGTTAACCACAGGCTATGTGCAGATGATAATTGATATTCTATATACTCACTTTTAAAAGTTTAAAATTCAATAAGACACAAACCAATTTTATGAATAATACAATGAATTTTATATTAATACCTTGTTGAGCATCTTATATATAAATTTTGAACAGTTAATACTGGTATAACATATGTGATATTTAGCTAGGTATAAACATTGAACTAGAAATAAATTGGTACCAGAATGGTGTGTTTCATGTTTTCTTACATACCCTACTTATTTTCATTTTTTTTTTTAAATTAGAAATAGTTTTTATAAAATATACAAACATGTAAACTATTAAAAGGTGTAACATAAATGTATTGTTGTATTATGTAGTGCTGTATTAAACAATATATTATAACTTTTTGTCTTTTTCAGGCCACTGAGTCATCCAAGGTTTCAGACATCTAGAATATGCTCATGGTCAGTCTTCAAGATACTCACCCAAGCATTCCAATGTGAATAAGGATACTGTGACAATACAGTACTTACCAACATCCACTGGAGATACCAGACCAAGCAGACTTTAAGCTACATATATATGGACACAGACAATACAATTCATTGCATATTCCAACACAGCATAAAATTTCAAACTGTTTCATAGGCAGTGAGGCATTTGTCCTAACCTCATAAGTTGAAATGATTTTTTTTTTTAAGTTTGACTTTGAATTGGAAAAGCCATTAACATTTGATTTTCCAAAACATATATTTATATAGTGTCATCTGTCCATTTGTACATATTTTCCTCCAAGCATTTAAACAATTTTGAATTATAAAGGAAAAATTTAAATGAAACATTTATTGAATCCTATGATAATATATGAAACACACACAACCATGGTTGTTCATGTAATATTACCATTGATTTAATTTCAATGAAACGTTCATACTACTTTTTTATAGAAATTTAGTGAATGTTTTGATATTTCTGAATACAAATAACTTGTTGTTGTTGTTATTTTACTTTGACTGGCACATCTTTGCACATAATGCGTTTTGATGAGACTAGCTTGTAAAATAGCTATATTTCTTTCAGTCATTATGTGTATCAAGTCTTTGAATCATGTCAGCAACTGTTTATTTTATTGTTAAATAATGCGTTTTGATGAGACTAGCTTGTAAAATAGCTATATTTCTTTCAGTCATTATGTGTATCAAGTCTTTGAATCATGTCAGCAACTGTTTATTTTATCAAGTATTATGAATGGATCTAATATACTGTTTATTTAACAGTTATCACAACGATTGACACAATAAAGATTGATTTATGAATTGTCTTCATACAACATATCCAACCAGTCAAAATTATATTTTTGAACCATTTCCCAAATGCAATACCTCTAACTCAAAGTGTTGATGCATAAAAGTATGAACTTTACCTTATATGAACTAATGCCAGTTGTTGGGAATACGAATCAGTCATCATCATCATCATCATCATCATCATCATCATCATCACCACCACCACCAACACCACCACCATCATCAATCATCAACAACATTTACGCATCATCATTGTCATCATCGTTACATCATAAATAGTATCATTGTCGTCGTATCATCACCATCATTATAATCATTATATTCATCATCGTCGTTGTCTCTGCATTATCATTGTCGTCGTCATCCCACCATCATTATCATCACCTTAGTCGTCGTAGTCCTTGTATTATTATCATCATTATTATTATATCATCATCGTCGTTGTCGTCGCATAATCGTTACTATCATCATCAGCACCATGCTGCACGTTTGCATTTACTTCTCAGGGCAGTCATAATACCCGTACTTTAAATAATAACTTTAAAATTAGCTGCCTGCATGAAACCAATCGTATTTTGTTGTCCAATTTTATCAGAGTTACACAAAAATTTCTACGGTGAGTCGGGTTTCCCGGCAGAAACAGAATCATATTCATCATTGTGTAATAGTAGTCACTTGCAAGCACCCATTTTGATGCCATTATATTACTCATATTCTTAGAACAAATGCCTTTTGAATACTCCACAAGCAGCACAACGCATAAGACTTACATTAAATTGTGAGGCGGCTTCCGATGGTTTCAACACCCACCCCAGTGGCGGGTCCAGGGATACATAACTGGGGTGTACACAACCGTAGAAAAACGCTATGTATGTATCAGCATTTTACCCGAAAAGGTATCAATTTATGTTTTAAATAAACTTCATTTTCTCGCTAACGACGGGGGGGGGGGGAACACGGGCCATTGTGCCCCCACGATATATAGCCGCCACTGCCTCCAACAAAATGTCCTACTATAGATATAAGTGTAGCATTAGAAGCAAATAGTCAATCAGTTTGTATCGTAACATTAATTGATTCCATTATTGGATGTATTATTATTATTATTATTATTATTATTATTATTATTATTATTATTATTATTATTACTATTATTATTATTATTATTAATAAATGACAGGTGCGCTCACCAGTTTAATATGACGTGACGTCATTTTACTTCAGACTGTGTCACTCGCTTTAACGCTGAACTTTATCGTTATATTTTACGTACGACCGGAGAGTTTACGAGACGTTTCTGAAACGCCTATATGATTATCGTTAAATTGGTCGTTATTATGATCGTAAATTTACGATAATGGCAGATCGTAAAATCTATCTGAAACGCACCCCTGGATTCCAACTGGGAATCACATCTCCCAAACAAGTGACCAGATTCCAACCGCGACATAAGCCTCCTCAAATTAAGAAATTCGTCCTGAAACCCCAGAGTTGTGTGTATTGAATTTTCAGAAAAACAATGAATACCAAAGTTTAATGCTATAAAAGGTAATATCCTGCTACGACATAATCTGCTCTAACGATCACCATAAAACTGTAACGATCGCTGTAATTATTAAGTCTAAAGCCGTCCCATAAAGCAATACACTCGATTTTCAATCCGTGTTTATTTTACACATATGCCGCCATGTTAGAGAACATATCATGAGTGAGTATGCGAATAGTTCCCTGTTTGTATCAACGGTATAAAAGCGTTGCGTGCGTTACAATTATTTGTGTATACGAATAAAGGTTGGCATAAATTTCGTTGCCCGAAATGTCTGAATATTGTTTTGTTGAATCCGTGGGCTATGTGGATGGGGACGGTGTGTGTGTTGGTGGGGAGGGAGGGTGACACGACTTAAGTCGTGTAGGAAAAACCACGAACCCTACCGCTGTGCTGCTATCGTGATTGTATACAATATATGCACGCTTTAAATTGATACTAGTAGTTTTAATTCAAATAAATTGAAACGTATGTGGCATAGTAAAATATATTTAAATACGCAAGTTAAGCTGTCAAGTGGTGTTAGTATGTCGAGTTATGACGAGACGTGTAACAATGGCGCCCATTTATGCTTCACATAAGTTTTGTGCTGTTATTGTTTTAATTGATAAGATTTCAACATCGTATGAAATCAACAAACCACCACCCCCACCACGACAAAATAGCAAAGGCTATATGACATCAGTAATTCCTAATTTGATTATCATATCGAATAAATGCAATTGTGTTTAATAGACCCGTGTGAAAGTGCCCATGGCGATAAAGGCCGAAAAGAGATATATCAGCCCAAATTAATTAAAATGGCAGATATATGGTTATTTATACATTAAATAAACGCCGAACAAGAAAGAAAGCTTTCGTACATTCATTCAAACATTATTTTAAATATACACACACTTAATAACAATATATGACATATTGTAGACTGGCACATTTCAAACTATGGAGCTGCAAGGAACACCTAGCAACGTAAGTTTGACCCCAGTTTTATCAACGGGTACGCAGTAATTTATCTATGAAATCCATTCATGTAAAGCTAGCTCATTTTTTCCATGAAAAATATTGAGTTATTGTAAGCATTGGTGTTGTTGTCGGCTTCGACGGCCTATACAATATTAAACTTGTTCAAGATATTCAGATGAAACTTGGTACATATGTTGCCAGAGACAAAACGCACCAAGTTCACCAAAGCCCTTGTCTCTAGCTTTATATTTTGTTGCCTTTTTGTTCCATAGAAGGCTTAATTGCTAATTATATTCTGAACAAATATGACTGACAAAATTTGAATTTTATAATTATTAATTGTTTTAGAGACAACACTAAATGGTATTGGTGAGTATCGTTCCTATAACAAAATGATTGTGATTAGTTTTCTGCAGCACTACCAACTGCTAGGGGTGGGTTACATAGGCAAAGGCGTATTGCCATAAATCACGATAATTTCATCAGCGTATCGGTATACATTTTTGACCAAAAAAGAGCATTGATGTAAATAATTTCACTTACTAATTTTGATCACACTGTTCGGAAAAAAATGATAACGATATAACTCAATTATGTATGTACAATATGTATTCGTCATAACTTGATTTGCATCGGTATAGTGTGAAAGGTTTGTCTACACTGATGATTTCGCGATGAGCATAACTTTTGTAAAGTTTTCAGTAATAATTTAATTTGTAAAAATGTTTGACACGGAAATAAATTGAAGATAAACACAAGAATACAATCCATTAAAAATTGGCAAAAAATATCACATCACAAACGGAAATATTAATATCATTGGCCCTTCGTGTCAATATGTATCACTTATGTTTTGCATCCCGATACATCGGCTTATCGATCATATCCCATATCCTAATTAACTGCACGATAAAATATAAAATTACAAATGTACATCATTTTTGTTCAAAACGTCATTGGCTCTTAGGCGAGGTGTGACAACGAATTTTGAACATAACTTGATTCTTATTGGTCTACAAACAATTGTATCCACGAAAAATGTATACATTTCTATGTCCCTGAAAGCGAACATATTAAAAATCGCACTGACTGTCTGCTTTGCTGGGTTTAAGTGTCCGGGCGGTGACTTTGCAATGCACGGAGGTCCAGTTTCGAAAATCATAACACAACACTTTTTGTTTGCGTCATGTGAAAGACCCAGATACTCCTCACTTCGTCAACCCCGCACACACACACACACACACACACGCGCGCGCGCGCGCGCACACACACACACACACTTGAGATCAACCATCATGGCTTTTTACATATGCTCATTATATAATTAATTCAATACCTAGGCCACAAATGGAGAAACGTGTTATATTATAATATGAACTATTCATAAGAAGACGAAATATGGGGACCGGAATTTGTGTTTATTCTTAGATAATCGACAAACGCTGGTAGTAGTGAAGATCGTATATTTCCCTTTAAATTAAGGTGTCCTGTGTCTAAGTATATACCAAACTACTTGTGTAATTAACTATGCCTTTTTTCTTTTAACCCTTTCAAATTGTTCACAAAATAAAATGGGATCAAGCGGCATCCGAATAGGCATGATGGTAAACAAGGTCTTTATAGTTAATAACTTATAAACAAATTCTTTTCCAGAA